>NC_060144.1:439184076-439499910 GCF_021461385.2 Schistocerca piceifrons | reverse complement strand
TGATTTTTCATGTAGTAAAACGTTTGACGAACTTTGATAAGGTAATAGATTCTTTTGCAGAAAGGAAAGCACGCCGCGTAAAGCTATAGCAAGATTAGAGAGAAAGAAGTGCTGGGACCTACGGATTAAAGATGTGTGAACTGTCATGCTTGTCTCTTGTCTTCACTGGTTTTATGTTTCCTATATTTAATCTGATGTCACACAAAGGAGAAAGTTGTTAGCTAATAAGGCAATAGAGAGCGCATATTTTCTGAAGAGTTCTTATTCTCCCGGTAACAACTCATCCTACACAGAATTGTCAGTCTTTTGAAAGAGGGGTAGGATGTCAAACCAGCCGACTGGGAGCAGGAAAGGCACCACAGCATATTTTAATTTCCACTGTCCTGAATGTAGGCTTGATGGCTTCCAATACAAAATATACACACTTGAATTCCACTAGCGAAATACAATGACGTGCGATAGAAGAATGCTGTGTGAAGGAGCATGGCACTGGACTTTGGCACACTTAAGATCAAATAACACGTCTCACATTTCCTCGAACTTATGTTTTATACATCAAACGCTTCAGAAAGATGTACGCTACAAAAGGTGTATATTTTTGAAAAATCGATTTTAAAAAAAATTTTGTCGTCCTATCTCAAACGCACGAGGGGGGGGGGGGGGAGGCGGCGCCACTAAAAGTCTTTGTCCCGGTTCGGAAATATCGTAGATCCTGAGCTAACTCAAGTAGCTCCTCAGTTGGAATTACGAAGGTGAATGGACCCCGTTCCAGTCTATCTACCAAAAAAACACCTCTGGTAATAAAAGGAATCGAACCAATGTCAGCTATCTCCACTGACCACTCAGCTACGGAGGCACAGATGTGATGGTTTATAAGAAATAAAAATAAAAGAACACAAGAAATGCACGGTATGTCTTTTTTCAAATTTATTTCGTGGTGTCTTCATTGATGGCCATTCAGGATTCGTCAAGCGAAATTACCCAGTGATCGATACACCAGACTGCTATTCGGAAGCATCTGGTTCAGATCTCCATCTGTCCTGGTTTAGGTTTCCTGTGATTTGCCCAAATCGCTTCAAGCAAACGCAGGGATGGTGTGTAAGGTATGCCTCACTTCATTTTGCACATCTTCAGGTGCGGTAGTATCGGCGAAGAGGGAGGAGAGGGGTGAATAACATCATTGTTAACTTCATTCAATGGGCAGGCTAATTAGCCTGTTTTCAGGTGCCCATCGTTTCCTCCACCTTCAGGGTCTCTTCTGCTGATAAGTCGATATCTCTACTAGAGTAATAATATAAACAATAATAAAATTGTGTACCTATAGTCGAGACGGCATGTTCAGAGATACCATTTGTTTAACTTCAGCCTTCTCATTTTCTTATTATATCACGTTAGCAGAGGTCGTCAGACGTTTTTGCTTAAAGCCAGTGCTGACACTTGTAATGGTACTTGAATTACGTAACCATTACGGCACCTCACCTCAACCTCTCGATACCAGCAATATTCTACTCTGTTTCTGTAAAATAGTTAACATATTTCTGTGACAACATTCAGATTTGATTTCATTAATGTAGAGGTACTTTGATACATCGATATGTTTATATTGCAATGGTATTGTTCTTATGTGTATTCTTTCTTTTGTCACCATGATCTTTGACGTACTTGTAACTCTGAATTTTTGGGCGAGTAAGCGGTTATTAGAGAGTCAAGTCTTGGTCGTCATGTTGAAAAGACACAAATTGTAGTCAGTTTATGAAATGTGAACTTTAACAGTGAGGAAGATATTTTCAAGTATATTTTACATTGTGAAGTGATGTTGCAACGAAACTAACAAAAAGCAAGTGTAACTTAAATTCGGAGTGCTGATTACTTTTTTACATCATCATTGTCCTAACTTGCAAAAGTTTAATCTTCAAGAATGGTTTGTGAAGTGCATCTATAAAACTTTTGAATATCGCAGAATAACACCTAGGCCTCTTTGCATCCGAGCTTGGAATAATCACTACCTAGATTTTCGACGATTGAGCCATGAGTTCAAAACGAGACCAGCGTGGGAAACACGAAAAGATGAGTGCCTAGTTCATCCATTATTTCATGAAATGACTTAAATAACTGTGCTCTAATGACACCTGCCACATAATATAACTTTGTTGTTGCCCGAAAGTGCAATATTTAGCAGCGTCAGCAACACTACAATCATAATTAATTTTTGACCTTTGTTGTGGCATGGTTGTTAGACACTGTAGAGCGATACCTCGGGCCGCAGAAGAAGGGTGGCGGGAACGGGGTGGAGTGGGGGGCGGTATGTGGACATTCCAAAAGAAATTCTATCAATGACCATGGTCTGATGAAAACAGAAGCGTACCACCTACACATTTTAAATCTGTGTATTATATGGTATCACACCAAATATTTTTAAGTGAGAAAGAAATAATATATTGAAACCACAAGCATTTTTCTGAGGGCTTATGTAGTGACAAGTTTTCTGTACCTTAGCAGGCACTGTGTCCAGTGCTATCGAAACAAGACCCTATGTGTGCGTGGTTTTATTTTTTTTATTTTTTGGCACATTGTCTAGTTATCTTCACGCCATAGTACCTGAAAGAATACCAATAGCCCGATCAAATAGCAGCTTTCTCATAACAAAGTGGCAGAAGTATTTTTCTCAACGGTTTTTTAAGTTTGTCGGGATGCTGAATCCGAATTTCGTGTTTGCTACCTTGTAGGACATCTGCTTCACAACTAACTACGCAAAAAACATCAAAACTGTAGCACTTTTTCAGTTTTTCGCTTATTTCTCGAAAATTATGTTTTTTGAAGATGACTATTCGGTAAAATATTAAAGTAGATAAAATTTCCTACGAAGTTTATTGGTCAGGTTGGATTTTCTGATTATCAGGTAAAAAGCTCATCCTGCATCCCTGGAGTGATTTCAGCTAAATTTGGGATACATATTATTTACGATCTGGAAAGAAATAATATGGAGGTAAGAGCCACCAGTCTCCTATGGGGATTGGGATGATAAGGTGGAGAGAGAAGGGGGAAGGAGAAAGTGCAGAGGCAGAGAGGAGGAGGAGGATATGGACATACATAGAGTGGAGAAGGAGATGGAAGAGAGAGTGGGAAGAGAAGATGGACGGGGGAGGGGGGAGGGAATGGACAGAGAAAGGAAAGAGGAGGAGGTGGGAGAGGAGATAAACAGCTAGATGGGGAGGAAGAGATGACAGGAAGAGGGAGGAAGGAGAGCGACAAAGAGTGGGGGTGGAAGGTGGACGGAGAGAGGGGATGGAAGAGATGGAAAGAGGGTGGGGGTGGGCGAAGGGAGGAGATGGACTGAGAGAGGGGAACGGACCAGCTGGACTAATAGAAGATTGGATAAATGCACACCTGGGCATTGTTTTTATAATTGTCTAACAGCAAGAAACACCGTGGCGTGCAGCCAGTACAGGTATACTTTATACCTGTAGGCTATAATTTCATTCCTTTCCATCATTACATAGATAATCTATTTTCGCGGCATTTATCCCGTATCTTCACGTGGACGGCATGTTATTTATTAGATTTGACAATATTAGTGGTAGATGGTGGTCGGTTGCTCTTCCTCCTGTCACCTCTTTCTCTTTCGGGACACAATTTGTGTACACCAATTGTTGGCGTCTCGTGCTATGCCACGTGCCGCTGAGCAAACGTTTTCTACATGTTTGCGAATCGTGTAACTGAGGCAGGACGTGGGTGCCAGGTTGGTATTCGCCTAGTGGGACGTGGGAAACCGCCTAAAAACCGCATCGAGGCTGGCCTGCACACCAGCCCTCCCCGAATTCCGGGAAGAGGCATGCCAATGTTCGCAGCTATCGGAGCAGGTTACCAAATAGGTACTTATTACATTTTATAGATTCTTTTATAAATATTTGTCTCTTCTTTTGTCTATTGGCAATGTCAAGATGACTACTGATTGGTCGAAACCAGTTAAGGCATTCTAAAATGCTCATGTGATTGTGTTGTATCAAAAACATCTAACTAAGAAGTCTGAGAGTTGGCTTACATTACGCCATCCTTCACCTGGGTACCGCAACTTTGACCTCATGTGATTGTGTCGTATCAAAAACATGAACCGAAGAAGATTTTGAGTTCACTTGCATTACGCCATTCTCCACTTCGGTAATGCAACTTTGACCTCCTGTGATTGTGTCGTATCAAAAAGATGGAACGAAGAAGTCCTAGAGTTCGCTTGTACTACGCCATCCCTCACTTCGGTACCGCAACCTCATGACCTGAAACTGCTAAACCAGATAAGATATGTAGTGGGTACCGAAAAAATGCTGGAGGGAATGAAATGTGTAACCTGTGATAGCAGAGCATCACAGAGTCGAAATCTGGATGCGAAGCGCATAATTTAAGGTAGGCCACAGACTTCCACCATCCTCAGGCTTAATCTGTAGTCCACAGTTTGCGGCAGAAAACCCAAGTCAACTGTGTGGTAGAAGATACTTTTGATACCCCGTTCCTGTCGCGAATGACCTGTGGGAAGAATGATTCTCGGTAAGGCTCTGTATTGGGTCCAATTTCTCGAATTTTCCCGCCGTGGACATTACGCGAAATGTTTGTGAGAGGAAGTAACATTTTGCCCGATCGACGTAGCGCCTTATAAGTGTCACCCTTCTTGGATGAATTACATTTCCTTAAGATTCTTCCTATGAATCTCAGTCTGTAATCTGTTTTCCTAGTATTTGTTTCATGTGGTCATTCCACTTAAGGTTGTTCTGGATAGTTACTCCGAAATATTTTACGGTAGATATTGTTTTCAGCAGTTTCTCATCGTTAGTGTAGTTGTGCAGTTGTGGCCTTCTTGTTCCATATATGTGCAATATTTTACAATTATTTACGTTCAAGGTCAGCTGCCAGTGCCTGCATAATTCATTCATCAGTCCTCGTCTGCTCATTCCATAAATCGATACTGTCTTCTGACGTAGCTACTTTGTTACAGACAACCGCATCATCTGTGAGCAGTCTTTAAGAGCATCCGATGGTTTCTAATAGATTATTTGTACGCATTGTAAACAGTAACGGTCTAATCATACTTCTTTGGGGTACACCCGAACTAACCTTTACATCTGTCAAGTTTGTTACGTTAAGAGCGACTTGTTGAGTTCTATCTGCAAGGAATTCTTGAACCCAGTCGCAAATCATGTCTGATATTACATCAGTTCGAAACGGCACTGCAGGACTGTGTCAGATGCCCTCCTGAATTCAAGGAACATGGCAATAACCTAAATCCTGATGTTTACGGCACTGTGGATCTCATGCACGAACAGAACGAGCTGAGTTTTGCAAGTTCTCTGTGGACTTCTATAGAGATTTTCGTTCTCGAAAAAACATAATTCTTGAGCGTAAAACATGTTTCATAATTCTACAACAGATTGAAATCAATGATACAGGTCTATAATTGTGTGCACCATACACGACAGAGGGAGAATTCCTCTTCAGTTCAGTATTACCTATGTGAAGTAGAATAAAACACTTGATCAGCATTTTGACTTTTTTATTTATTCTTTTCGTTTTGCTTATTGAAAAATACGTAAGAGCTGAGAATAATTACAAGCTGACGCATTTAATTGTTCTAGACCATGATGCACTTCCATTAAAGAATGCCGGCCGCGGTGGTCTAGCGGTTCTAGGCGCGCAGTCCGGAACCGCGCGGCTGCTACGGTCGCAGGTTCGCATCCTGCCTCGGGCATGGATGTGTGTGATGTCCTTAGGTTAGTTAGGTTTAAGTAGTTCTAAGTTCTAGGGGACTGATGACCACAGATGTTAAGTCCCATAGTGCTCAGAGCCATTTGAACCATTAAAGAATGCGAAGAGGAAAGTTTATCGCGCTTCGTATACTGAAAGACATTACAAAGGAGAAGAACCCAATGTGAAAAAATAAACAAGAAAAGGCAGCGACAAGAAATGAGGCATAATTGCTTCGAAGAAAAACTAAAAACACTGGAGACAGCAATATTGGTTGCTTTCTGGGATGATGTTTTGTTATGAGGCATAATCTCTTCGAAGAAAAACTAAAAACACTGGGTGCTTTATGGGATGACGTATTGTCTGGAATGGGCAAAACTAACAAATATTTGCAAAAGCCTGGGATGCAACACGAGCGTTGAGATCATCGATTCCGTTTTTCAGCTGTTTAAGGGAAAATTGTGATGAATATGAAAAACCAAGCGAGGAGCTTAAAAGAGCACGTATATCATGAACATAGCAACAAAAGGAAACGCAGAATAAGAAGACTCCCCGGTGGACAAAAATCAGAACTGAGTGTACATGATAAATTTCGTGTGTCACTTACTGTAGTTGTTGATCAACTATAAGCAGAACTAAAAAAGCGAGAAGAAAAAGTATTGCAAAGTAGTGGATCTTCTCCTACCTTTAACAAACCATATACGAGGCTAGAAGCTTAAGATTTCTTAACAGAAACGTCAAAACTTCGTGAAAAATACCGAGGTAATCTCGATGAAGAAAGTTTTCGTTGTGAAATTCACCATTTTAACGAATATTTGAAGTTTCCCGCATAGAAAGGCTGCTATACATTTCACCAGACGAATTATATGCACGAGGGTTGACTCAAAAGTAATGCCTCCACCTTCGTAACTCTTCAACACTTGGCAGCATTGGTATGCGGCAGGTACTGGCTTGTTCCGTAGCCTCTTCTCTACAGCTTCAGTTGGTGGAAAGCCTTAGCACTGAACGGTTGTGTTGTTACAGTGTAAAGTATGGAACCCTGCGCAGACGGTCGGTGACTGCGATTTAAGCATCGTGCAATCATTGAATTCTTGACAGCAGAAGGTATCACCCCAAAGGAGATTCGTCAGAGAATGAAATCAGTTTATGGTGATTATGTTGGTGTGAGTACTGTGCTTCGTTGGGCGAGTAAGTTTAAAGATGTTGAGGTGGGAACATCTGACTTTCCAGACAAACAAAGGGTTGGACGTCCTGTGACAGCAACAGCCGAGTTTCACAAGCAAAATGTTGATAGACTGATTCAGGACGATCGTCGTATCACTCAGAGAGAAATTACAAGCACCATCGGTATTTCAACAGAACGTGTGTGCCACATTATTGCTTTGCCTGGCTATCGGAAGATCTGTACACGATGCTGACTCCTGAAATGAAAGTGCACAGACTTGAAATTTGCCAGGAACTCCTCTCGCGTTACGAGAATGAAGGTGACGCTTTCTCCATTCAACTGTGACAGGAGACGAAACGTTGGCACACATTTACGACCCGGAGACGAAACAGTCTATGGAATATCGACGCAAAGACTCGCCCCAGAAAAAGAATTTCAACACGCAGCCCTTAGCTGGAAAAATCATGGCCACAGTGTTCTGGAACGCAGATGGTTTTATCCATGTTGATTTCCTTGATTTTAGAACAACAATAAATTCAGACTGTTACATCACAACGCTGCGAACTCTGAAACGACGGTTAACAAGGGTCCAAAAGGAAAAGGGAAATGTTTTCCTGCAACATGACAACGCCAAACCACACACTTCACATGCCACCACAGCAGAACTTCAGAGGCTGAATCTCACCACAGTATGGCATCCTCCATATAGTCCAGATTTAGCACTGTCTGACTTACATCTGTTCCTGATAATCAAAGACGATGTGTGGGGACATCATTATGCTTCAGATGAAGATGTTGAGAGAACTGTGAGACTGTGGTTGCAGAAACAGTGTCGACTTCTTCCGTGACGACTTCAGAAAACCTGCTCATCGTTGACAGAAACGAATCCAATTGGCTGGTGATTATGAGGAAAAGTGTATATTGGTAATTAAAAATCACTTTCTAAGGATTATTTCTGCGGTTGAGTTATTAAAATATTCCCACCCAAACCCAATTAACGAAGATGGAGGCATTACTTTTCATTCAACCCTCGTATTAATGGTTGAAAATGATCTTGGTGATTTTTTTCCAAATATGATGATTTCTTATCGAATTTTTGTCTCAATCCCAATTGCAATTGTGAAGCTGAGAGAGGATTGTCTGAATTAGACCTTATCAAGAACAAATTACATGCTACAATTTTAGAAGAAGACATTTCCATTCTCGCCTTGTTATGAATTGAACATGAGGTGAGCAGTTCTCTAGACTTCCAGGATGTAATAAGAGGACTTCACTTTGATGAAAGCGAGGAACAGAAATTTTTAAGGTACTCAAATGGTTCAAATGGCTCTGAGCACTATGGGACTTAACATCTGTGGTCATCAGTCCCCTAGAACTGAGAACTACTTAAACCTAACTAACCTAAGGACATCACACACATCCATGCCCGAGGCAGGATTCGAACCTGCGACCGTAGCAGTCGCGCGGTTCCGGACTGAGCGCCTAGAACCGTTAGACCACCGCGGCCGGCACTCTTATCTGTATTCAGTGTAGTGTTCCCCATATGTCCACACAATGTGTCGCCAGTGATTCATAAAGTGAGCTGCAGAAGGGTCGGCGTAACTTTGTGAATCAGCTTGTAGCTCCTTTTGCGACGTAGTGCGGTACAGAGAAAGGGGAACTGCTTGTCCGCTCATCATTTTGCAGACCTATGAAGGAAGCAAGTGCACGGCTACAATCCAGCGACCTACCTTCTCTCATACTTCTGACCTCCACTCCTGTCATTCCACTCCGTTACACCCACAGACCACAATTTATCCTTCAATACGATCCTGCTACACTTACAAGGGGAGGCCGCCAATTGTGAAATTCAGATTCGATTCATACTGCGCATAATAAAAGGTCATGGCCAGAGGTGTAATGTGGCAAAGCACCAAGATGCACTTCTCAGCCGTTGTAGAGAAAATCAACAGTTAAAAGAAACCGCTGCGGTGAAATACTCTCTACGATTGATAAGTTTCTATAGCGTCGTGGCGCAGTGGTAAGCGCTCGGGTTCGTAATCCGAAGGTCGCCGGATCGAATCTCGCGCCATACAACTTTTTATTATTATATATATATATGCATGTTGGTGAAGGCGGATCGCTCTCCAATTGTACCGCCTCCATTTTTCCGTTTGTTTACAGGGTGTACCAAAGCTCTCACGTCCACACCGATTTTCAACGTTGTTATAAGTTGCGCTATGGACCGCATCTACCTTCTTTCGAAGTTAGCAGGCAACTACGCTGTTATGCGGCGGCTCGTTTCGGCCCATTCAACATCTGTCCTTCAAGTGTAACGAGCGAGTAACGGAGTTTATATTTCATACCTGCCACAGCAAATTTGTGTTCGTGGGGTCTCTATTCTAATTCGAACGTTTGACTTACGCTATACGTATTCGTTTCGGAATATCGTTTTTACGTCTTCCGTTAACTATACGTGGTTAACATTATGAGGACAATTAATAACATTTATGAAATACAACTTTGTTTGCGGAAAACATAATGATGTTCGAAGTCGCCAATTTTTCCACGACAAACGATTTTCAACAACTTATTATATGCATAATTGTTGCAACAGATTGCCGGAAATATATATATATATATATATATATATATATATATATATATATATATATATATGTGTGTGTGTGTGTGTGTGTGTGTCTGTACACACATTTGAATTACAAAAAACAAATACTAAAAAAAAAGGTTGCATGGCGCGAGATTTGATCCGGCGACCTTCGGATTACGAACCCGAGCGCTTACCACTGCGCTACGACGCTGTAGAAAACTATTAATCGTAGAGAGTATTTCACCGCAGTGGTTTCTTTTAACTGTCGATTTTCTCGACAACGGCTGAGAAGTGCATCTTGGTGCTTTGCCACATTACACCTGTGGCCATGAACTTTTATTATGCGCAGTATAAATCGAATCTGAATTTCACAATTGGCGGCCTCCCCTTGTTAGATGTGACACAAATGTTTAATGTTTGTTCTTAACTTGCGTTATTTAACTATATACATTATTTTTGTTGTTTACTACTTCTTACACAATGGTGCGGAGAGGTGACCTACGAGAGGTGACCTACTTGAGTAGTGCAGAAGCTATCATCGTAGGGAAGCAGGACAGGTGCAGAAATGATTAGCAAACACGTAAATACAGTAACCAGAAGCTTTATTTAACTTGTAGCTTTCTCCAAGAGTTGCGAAGAAACTTTAAAAAGGAACAAACAACAATGAAGTTCAGTTATTACACGAAACAACTAAGAACGTCGTCGAGTGTAAGGCTCCCGCTGCTAATGCACTAGCGAACTCTCGAAGGCTGACAGACTGAAGACTGCGAATGTAACTGGGCTGTGTAGCAAGCGCCAGCCGTCCTATTTCGCGGCGGCAGAGGGCACTAGCAGTCGGAGCTGCTGAAGACATGGCCAGCACGCTCGCATCATTGGATCGCTGGGTCCCCGTGCGACCGCTATTAACTTCTGCAGGAATCGTGTGTTTCCGTTGCCTACTGTGAGACGATCTATGGTACCACAATTTATATACCATTAAAATACTATTTTTAATACTCTGCGACTTTTCCATCCCCTGCAGAGTGGGAGCTATTAGCCCTAATGCAAAACATGAGTAGAACTTTTTTCTACAAGGTGTACAACTTTGCTTCCGCCGTTTTTTCCCCAACATTTGAGGCTTTAATGAAACAAATTGGTTACACATGTATCATTCGAAGTATTTTCCATCGCTGGCCACTACTTTGTCCCATCTTTAGGAAAGTGTACGAATACTATGTCGAAAAAATTGTTCATAGTTTGAAGCGATCCACGAATCGATCCAATTTGTGACTTCTTGAGATCGGAAGTGTTGGTCAGCCAGGCTATGCGCCATTGATCTGAACAGGTGACAGTCAGAGGGAGCAAAGTCCCATTTTTCGTCCCCGGTCACAATGCGACTTCCCATTTTAACGTCTCCAAATACGTTTTGACCTCTTTTGCAACGTGGAGTCGAGCGTTGTCGTGCTGCATAATCACTTTATCCAGCCTCTCGCTGTATTGCGGCCGTTTGTCTTCTAATGCTCTGCTCAAACGCATTAATTGCGTTCGATAACGAGCACCTATGATTGTTTCACTTGGTTTTAACACCTCATAGTACACGACGCCGAACTGGATCCACCAAATGCAGAGCATGATCTTGGAGCCGTGAATATTCGATTTGGCCGTCGACGTGGAAGCATGGCCGGGATATCCCCATGATTTTTGGCGTTTAGGGTTATCGTAATGAACCCATTTTTCATCCCCGGTCACAATGCGATGCAGAAATCCCTTCCGTTTTTGCCTCTGAACCAACTGTTCACAAAAACAAAAACCCCGTTCAACGTCTCTTAGTTTCAGCTCACACGGGACCCCAAGTTCCTTCTTTCTGAATCATGCCTATAGCCTTGAGACGTTTTGAAATGGCTTGCTGTGTCACTCCCTTTAATCGTGCCAGTTCTTCTTGAGTTTGACGCGAGTCTTCACTCAGCAATGTCTAATTCTGCATCTTCGAAAACATTCTCTCTTCCACCACTATGCCGGTCTACGACATTAAAATCACTTTTCTTGAAGCGTTGAAACCACTCACGACACGTTCTTTCACTAATAGCGTCCTTAGCATAGGTGCTTGACAGCATTCAATGAGACTCAGCCACTGTTTTCTTCATACTGAAACAAAACAGTAACACCTCCCGCAAATGACGAGAATTAGGCTCGTAGACTGACATTTTCAATCAATAACAACTTTATGATGCAGACACAAATGTTTGAATGACGTTATGTTGACCGAGGTCCAAGCTAACTGCCTGACGTCTGCGATCTGTTTCTTTCACAATGACATTTAAGTGCGATATCTGCAACTACACGATTTTTTCCCCTAATGTTTCTTCGATGACTGGACACGAGATGTAGTACAGTGATGTGGGAGTGTCAATAGTAATTATGTAACTTTATTTTTTTCAAAGTAATAATTAAAACCTTATGACTACCCGTCTTTTATATCAGACATTGGGACTACTCCAAAGTGGAACAAGTAACTAGTCTTTCAGGAAGCGTCTGACATTACTTTAAGAAACGGCGATTTCTGCATCCTTGCTTGTTCGATAGCCAACAGTTTCGTAATTTCCTTATGAACTGGTAACATTTTCCTTGTTGACCCGAGGGCGCAGCCGTCTGCGCCGTATTTTTCCTCCTGCAGACAGTACTCTTATTTCAGAAGTAATGAATTCGTAGTACACAAAAAGGTCCTGACGTCAAAAAATGGTTCAAATGGCTCTGAGCACTATGGGACTTAACATCTGAGGTCATCAGTCCCCTAGACTTAGAACTACTTAAACGTAACTAACCTAAGGACATCACACACATCCATGCCCGAGGCAGGATTCGAACCTGCGACCGTAGTAGTCGCGCGGTTCCGGACTGAAGCGCCTAGAACCGCTCGGCCACCGCAGCCGGCGGTCCTGACGTCATCTGATAGTGTATGCAGTGTATATAGTTTTCTGAAACAATGTGTGTGTATAGTATGCATAGTGTGGCAGTGACTGGGAGGGAGAAATGAATGAACAGTGTATCATTAGCCTTTTAAATTATTAAATAAATTGTCTGTAAAAAAGTATCAGTAGCGACAAACCGAAAGAGGTAGCACTGTTTTAAACAGAGTGGCCTTGCACAGTGTGTTCAGGAAGATGGAGGCTCCACTCTTCATCAAGCCATCCTGATTAAGAGTTTGCATGGTTTCCCTAAATTACCTCAGATAAATGCCAGGGAGGTTCCTACTAATAACACCACGGCCGATTACCTGTCCATCCTAGCAATAGTAGACCTGTAAGTATGTGAATGTCTGTATATGTGAATTACTTTATTTTTGGTTTGTATTCAATTGTAGTACTGTGACATGTCCAGTATCCTTGAAAAACAGATCTACAGACGAATAAAACTACTATTACTATTACTACTACTACAACTACTATTCATACTCTTCTACAGTTACAATACAGTGGCCATGATTTTCAAGGAACTCTACGTTCATTAGCGACTTGATAATTAACAAAACTTCGAAAGATTGCAGGGCACTCTCACTTTTGTCATGCTGCTTAATGTTCATAGGGAAGGTGATCTTTATTACTCGGTTGCTGTATTTGATATGATCTGACTTCATTCATATGATGAAATGGTTGGCACTAGTTAACGCTCTTGTTTGTGAGCTCTAGTGAAGGCATAGCAGTTGCTTTACCTGTGTTGGAATGAAGAGGGTGCCGAGTTAATTGACAGCAGTAAAAGCATATGGTGGCAGAGCCAAAGGGAACTTTTTGTGCGGAACCTGGTGAAAACGTTTGCCAACAGCCAAGTCCCCCAGTCTCATTGTGCACACACAATGGGTGGCGCCGGTCGGTCAGCGGCCACGTCCAGGTAGGCTGACTAGCGCCGAGGAGTCGCTGCAGCTATGAGAGGGGCATTGTAACGTCTGATGGCCGGCAATAAAACAGAGTATGGGCTCCTGTTAGATAGAAAGCGGATGAGGCGGCTGAGAGTTTCTGCGAATTCTGTGGGACAGGGCAGTGGCACCCAGGTGTCCAGACTCTGCTACAAAACATATTTGTGAAGGTACTAGGCTTGTAGCGAGTTTATGGCTGTTCTCTGGAAAGTTCGAAATGGACACTACAGTTAGATAACGATCTTTTTATGGAGGGCTTTGGTTCCATCCACATCATGCTTTTAGCAAAGACAGGGCGTAAGCACATGGGAAAGAGGGCGTGAAGCTGAATCTTTTTTCCTTTTCAATTAATTTTTAAAGTCGCTGGTTGGTCAGATCTGTGTATGCACAGCACGGGGGGGGGGGGGGGGGGGGGCTGTTTCCCCATCTTAGAATGCCGAGCTCCAGTTCATGATTAGCTTGTGCTAAAGTGGGAGTAGTCTAAGCATGCAAATGTGCTATGCTACCGAGCTGCGGAGGAAAGCTGTAGAGAAAGAGAAAACTCTCTTGTACTGGCACTTCGATAGTAAAGACTGGCAGGTCTTTACGTAGACGGTGAGACTTGTGCCCTTTGCTAGTGTGCTACTTAGAGCCTGTACCAGTCACGTTGACATATTCTGTCACGCATAGTCATGTCACGGACTCATTGGTTTGGCGGACCAGCAAACGGGTCCACCTGCACACTGGAATCCACTGGAGTTTCAGAGGCACATAGGGAAGTATGTACCTGCATTCCGTATCAGCCAAACGCGAGACCGGGTACTTGCATATTTCCAGACGCGCGCCGTTAATAACAGATTGCCGCTGTCCATGACTGCAGTCAGCAAGCGTGTCATACTGTGCCACCCTCACCTGCAGAAGGGTAAAGTATTCGCTGTTAAGGCATAGGGCTCCAATATATGCTTCTCAGCACCCTGTTTTCAGAACCATATTGTTCGTTATGGAACAGTAGAGTACAGATGCTTGATAATAACATAGTTTTTGGGCCATACCACACATTCACGCTAGTGTGGTGGGTTGATCCCCAGTTGATCACTTTGTTAACCATAGACCATATATTAATTAAAGTGTTTGTCAGATAAAAGTGTTTTTGTGGATTTTCTTTAGATATCTTTTGTCATGTGACATTAAGAATGAATAAATCAGTTGTTATTTAGCTCACAACTCCTCCCAGTGTTCTGATTTCCATTACCTATGCCATTTCATTAAAGTCTTGGTTGCAATTGAAAGACCCCAGAACCTTGCAATTTTTGTTTCGGAATATCGGCTCTAGCTAAGTACAGTTGTGCTCCTTAGTTTTGCATTGGTCATTTCCAGGAATTGTATCATCATCCACTCGACATCTTCTGCTACATAAAGGCTTCCTCTAGAATTTTCCATATATTACGGTCTACAGCTATGGGGATCAATGTTTCTCGTGCATGTTTTCGAATGCCATCTACCCTGCTTTCCACTGCGTCGTCACCTCTGTCTTTCCTTATCCCTTGTAATGTAGGAAAATAATTTCTTATCTCTAGTAACCTAGTACAGGTCATCCATCTGCTTGGCTACAAGTCCCATCCACCTTCATTTCATTGCCACCACTGTCATAATTATGTCTTAACAGCAGTCTGTTTCCAGGTTGAAATTGTTTCTTTTCTTTTCTTGTTGATCATCCATATATTGACTCCAATGATACAAGAACTCGACTCCATTGGTATTTTAACATATTGTCTTTTCGATGTTATCTTCAAATGTATCCAGACATTTAATAATGGGCACGTGCCCTACCTTCGCCTTTACGCAGCTTGAATTCTGCTGTGGACACTTCCAACGAGGTCTGTGGAAGAATGGCAGCCCATTCTTGCTCAAAAGCCGAAACGAGAGAAGGCGGTGATGTTGGAAATGGGTTTTAGAGCGATGTCGATGTTATACCTCATCCCACAGGTGTTCCATTCGGTTCAGGTCGGGGCTCTGGGCAAGCTAGTAAACTTGAGCAATGTTACAGTCCACAATAATTGCCTCACAGATGTTGCTTTACACAGTTGCATTGTCATGCTAATATAATCATCGTCTCCCAAATGTTCGTCTACTGTGCATCATACACAATGCTATAAAATGGGTTTATAACCTTCAGCGTCTAGAATTTTCTTAATCGCAATAAGGGAACCACACTCTAACCACGAAAAACCCCCTCATACCGTAACACTGCCTCCTGTGTACTTCACTGTTAGCACTACACAATATGGAAAGTAATAACGTTCTCCATGAATTCGCAAAACCTAAATCTTTCCATCCAACTTCCACTGAGTACAGTGTGATTTATCACTCCACATCACACCAAATCATTCGTTTACAATCACTCACTGGCCGGTGGCGTAGCTATTTACACCACTTCAACCGCCACTTACCACTAACTACCAAAATGTGACTTTTGAGAAGCAGCTGGACCACTGTACCCCATTCTCTTCAATTCCCTACGCACAGCCGTTATCCTAGATGAACTGTTAGTAACACTTTGAAATTCACGAATGATTCCTGCCGCTGATTTTATGGAGTTGTGTACAACCACTTTCCGCATCGCTCGATGGTCCCTGTCATTTCTCATTAGAGAAGCTCGGTCAGAAACAAGAACAACCAATAGCATTTCAGGATAGCGGGAGCCAACAGGATTGCTTCGTTTAGGATGAGCCTGTGAGAGGTCTGGCGTAAACATTTTTGTCTTTGGTGTTCTGCGGGCGCTGTGGCAGAATGCGGCATTACGAAAGCAGGGTGTTTATATGTGAAACATTACGGGAAGAATTTGTCACCCGATGATTCATGGAACAACATACATTGTCACTGCAGTAATTTTTGTGAAAGAGGTGAGGGAAATAAAACTAGACCAATATTTTCAATACGTGAGTGCTCGTGTAGCTGGCTTCTGCTTCTGAAACTTTCAGGGATTGTAAAGATTCACCGAAAATGTTCTTGTAATTTGTAGGATTCAGTGTATTGAATAGCTGTCTTGGCGAAGGGTGTTGCTTGCTACAGTTAAAGTGTATGGGAGAGACGGACAAAGCAGCCATGGTGGGCAAACTAGCCATTGGACTCCTATGGGCTATAAGGTGCTGGTATGGCACGGGAAATTGCTTAACTTATCCTCCCTGGAGGGGCCAATCACCCCACGAAGCCTAACCTGTTTGCTGTGCCGCTCCTCAGAGATGTAATATTTTTTGTGGATTTTAGTTATCCTGATCTAAGGTAAGTGGTTAGTTTGTATATTTATTGTGGCGAGGGAAAGTGACTTACGCTTTTTTAATGAATGTGCGTTGAAAGTGTCATATCTTGATTCCATAATCCCATTTCGGTATTGAAATTTTGGTCATACTATTTGAGGGCATGCAGTTTTTGTGTAATGACATCAATATGGGCAAAGCGGCCATCTCGGCAGCGGTTTCTGGCCACTTCGTGTAGGGAGAAAACGTAACAGCAACGGCCAGAAGGAGGGCTCCGCGGCGATGCTTGCAGCAAGTCCTTATAACTGTGACCTAGCAGCGGCAAATTAAACAGCTGGAGAAAAAGAAGGATAAACGAAAATCAGCCGAAGAGAAGAAATGCAGTAAAAAGAGCGCGAAAAGAAGGGAACCCAACCCTAGAAGAGATCTTTTTGACAATAACTATGAAGTCGGAGTGCTACATGAACTGCAAAGAAAAATTTTCAGATCCAACGCCCGAAAGACATTGGATTTAGTGCCAGTTGTGGTCCCTGCGTGCCCAAGAACACAGTTTGACTTTTATTTGTGAAAAGTCTAAATAATTTAATATGTTTAACAGTAAAATATATTTAGTTCTTTGTTAAATAGTTTTTTCTTTTTTATAATAGTTTTTAATCCCACAATTTTGAGTTTCAAACTTGGCGGACACTTTGCCCAATCATGTTAGGAAAAGTGGCCATTTTGGCACTTTTTGAAAACTGAATTGTTTAAAGTACTTAATTTGATCCTAAGGTAGTTATATCCGATATTATACTTTAACAGTAGCAGATTATAATTACGAATTTCTATGCATTTCTGACTAGTGCTCTTCAGCTTAAAAAATGGGAATACCTTAGCCTGGACACTTTGCCCGGCTCTTCCCTACAGGGTGAAAAGTATTTAAACCGACAAACTCTGGGAGGTTGTAGGGGACATCAAAACAAATATTTTTCCCTAATGTCATTTTTTCCTATGAGGATTATTTAAACCGGTGGAGACTGTATTACGCTCTTCTGTTGTTAGAGGCCGTATTACGATCTTCAGTTGTTAAAGGGCGTATTACGCTCTTCAGTTGTAGGCAACTGCTGTCCACCAGTGTAGTAGTGCATTGTCTCTGTTTACTAATGGAGCGATACACCTGGAGTGAATACACTGATATGATTGGTGCATAATACGTAGCGCACCACAACGGACGAGCTGCACAGCGGGTTTATCAACAATAATATCCTAATCGCCGTATTCCGCAGCATACGACCTTTGCTGCGGTGTACTAACGTCTGCGTGAGACCGGGTCATTTAGCAGATTACCTGGACAGGGACGCCGTTGCACGGTAAGAACGCTGCAATTTGAGGAAGCTGTCTTGCAGCATGTGGAGCGGAATCCTTCAACCAGCAATTGTGCAATTGCACGTAACATGCGGACGAATCAGACGAATGTAAGAACAGTCCTTCGAGAGCATTTCACTTACAGCGTGTCCACAACCTGGAACCAGTTGATTATGCACCTAGAGCACAGTTTTCGCAGTGGTACCTGGAACAGTGTGAAATGCATATCCTACATTTCCATCCTCTGTGTTGTTTACCTTGTTTACCGATGAAGCCATGTTCGGGCGTGATGGAGTCTTCAACATGCACAATTCGCATGTCTGGAGTGAGGATAACCCACATGCCACAGTTACTAGCGCTCAACAAGTGCTGTTCTTCGTTAATGTGTGGGTCGGTGTTGTTGGGGACTGTTTAATTGGGCCGTATCTGCTACCTAGGTCATTAAATGACAGGCAATATTACAATTTTCTCGCCAGAGCATTGCCAGAATTGCTGTAAGACGTCCCGCTCCCTACAAGACAACGCATATGGTTCCAACATGACGGGGCGCCGGCACATTTCAGTCGTCGTGTGCGTCCATTCCCGGACCGACGGTTCCCAGAAATGTGGATTGGCAGAGGTGGTCCAGTACCATGGCCTGCTCGATTCCCAGATATGTTCCCTCTGGACTTTTGTGTGAGAAGAGATGCGCAACCCTGTTTCCGCAGCTCCTGTTGCATCAGAAGAGGATCTGGTTGCCCGGATAGTAGCAGCAGCAGGAACAATTCAGGATGCTCCTGGGGTTTTTGCCCATGTCAGACAGAACATGATCCGATGGTGTAACCTTTGTTTACGTGTCAATGGAGGCATTTTTGAAAATCTACTGTAACTGAAATTGGGTTGTGTTAATGTGTTGTCTCTTGATCATAAAAAAATGGAAAAGTGTTTGTTGGTTTAATTAATTTGCCGCCAGAGAAATATTCCTCTACTGGTTTAAATACTCCTCATAGGAAAAAATGACATTAGGGAAAAATATTTGTTTCGATGTCCCCTACAACCTCCCAGAGTTTGTCGGTTTAAATACTTTTCACCCTGTATATTTTGTCCTTAAATGATCATTTAGTGAGACGTAAAGCGTGAAATATGGAAATTATGGTACTAATCACTTTCGGACACCATAACCTCAGTGCCCATTCTTTATTTTGCACAAAGCTCATTGTCACTCGCAATGTGGTGCGATGTTTGTCTTGACCGCTGAACTTATGAAACTTAAATATTCGATCGCAGTAACACGTTTGTGATAAGCAAGAATATAATCTGTGCTCTTAGGATCCTACCTGACCGCACCCTCGGAAATCGTGACGAATTCAGAATGAACAGAAAAGTATTCGTAACAAGGTTGGACACAAATATATCTGCTCGTTGTTCCACCTGCAGGAGTTTTATCTTTCGTTTTTTAATCAGACTGAAGTCACAAAATCGAAGAAACTCGTTCTTGAGAGAGCACCGCTCTTATATTTAAAAAACATCGAATATTGCAGAACATATTTCCATTACAAGAAAAAGAAAGAATCAGAATCTCCCTCAAATCGGAAAAAATACGTATTCGGAATGATTTCCGTGATAGAACATGTTTATTGCAGATTTGTTTTTGGGCTAGTGGTGCGCACATACGTGTCTTACTAACGCAACCTTTTTTAACGTTTTGTTCTAGTACAAACTACCTCGTAGCTTTCAGTCTGTTTGCTCGGTGTGTCTTCCTGCCATTAGATTCTGCCCATTCAATACACATCGTTCATGGTGGTTGTGAGCGAAGTAGTGTGAGGGACGGAGAGTACGGTATTTCAGAGGCAAGGAAGGAAGGTTAGGTTTAACGTCCCGTCGACATTGAGGTTATTTAGAGTCTGGGCCCAAGCTCGGATTGTGACAAGGAAATCGGCCGTGCCATTTCAAAGGAGCCATCCTGGCATTCTCCTGGAGCCATTTAGGAAAGTCACGGAAAACCTAAATCCGTATGGTCGGACGCGGGTTTGAACCGTCGTCCTCCCGAATGTGAGTCCAGTGGCTAACCACTGGGCCACCTCACTAGGTCTGTATCAGAGAGAAGAATCGGTTAACTGTATTTGCACACGCGCTGGCTAAAATGCCACACATTTACACTAATGAAGAACAGACAGATATGGCGTATGTTTACAGCTTCTGCAATGGTAGAGCTCCTGCTGCTGTCGAAGAATGTGACTGTAGATAATGCTTAGAGGCGAATGTGACAAAAATATGTATTTTTCCATTGATACTTCATACAAAACATTTTTAATGGTTACTGTTGTGCATGTGGACATGTGTAAACCTGACAATGTATTGAACAATACAGAAAAAGCATGACAATGTGCATTAAATGTGTTCTATTTCGGAAATCATTCTGAACAAGGCGTCTGCCCATACGAAGTTTTTTGCTTCAAATGATCTACCTGAATATCGATCATTCCTCTTAGGACACCATGTAAACTTCAGGCTACTAAAGGTGCTTCATAATAAACTGTGGCGAATCGCTACGGCGAAAATATAAATTTCATTACTTCAGTTGCAGGAACTCCGCCTGGGGTCATTTGCCTTGCAACAGCCACTGCGGGCCCCAAGCCAGGATAAAGGAGCAGGGTTGGGCATTGGGCTAACAACCCAATACTATAAAAACTCTTTGTTACGAAAAACAAACTTGCATCGGACATGGATGGATAGAATGGAATACGAAAACTGCAAAGGACAAACGGCACACGATTTAGAAATTTTAATTTTGGATCTTGGTATGTTCAGAGCCTGTATAGACCAGGAACCATTCAGACTATGGTCTCAGAAATTAACCGATATAAACTGGACCCGGTTGCGGTACAAGAGACAAGATGGCTAGGAGAGGGAACTCACAGAGAGGATGGACACACACTATTCTACGGCGGATGTGTAGATAAACACGAATTCGGCACTGGTTTTGTAATACACAACAAAGCAACAAATTCGGTGAAGGAATTCAGAGCTGTTAACAAGAGAATATCCTACATAGTACTTGGATACCAAGTGTCAGACATAACATTCATCAATGTTCACGCCACAACTGAGGATAAAACAGATGAGGAAAAGGAAGAGTTCTATGACCGACTAGAACAAACAATTGAGAGCACACCAACTAGAAATATCAGGATAGTGCTGGGAGATTTTAATGGAAAAGCAGGAAAAGAAGAATTCTACATACCAGCAACAGGAAGGCACAGTTTGCATGATGAGACCAATGAGAATGGTCAGAGGATGATCAACTTAGCTATCTCAAAGAACCTGAGAGTAAGTTCGACTTACTTTGAACACAAGAGAATACATAAGGGACCATGGTGTTCTGTGGACGGAAGACCCACCAACCAAATAGATCACATCTTGGTGGACCAGCGCTATAGCCATAGAGTCATGGACGTCAGGTCGTATAGAGGAGCCGACTGTGCGTCAGACCACTTCCTCATTGTGTGCAGGCTTAAACTCATGTTCACCTACATGCATAAGAAGGGGACACTAGAACCTGCTTTGAATGTTAAGAAACTATAAGAAATTGCCATGAAAGTACAATATGCCATAGAAATCAAAAACCGTTTTGAGGTCCTAGAGACCTTAGAACCGGGAGGACGTGGAGGAAAGGTGGAAAGAAATAAAGTCCATGGTAGAAGAAGAGGAAATGGTTCAACGAGACATGCCAGAAGGCTACAGAAAAGAGAAGGAAGATGAGAGAAGTGGTTACCTGACAGGGAGAATGTGCAGAAAAGGGAACATTTTACCAACAACAGAAGGGAGACAAAGTGACTCCTGAGATCAGAGAAGAGAATATATCTAACCAGTTTGCTAGAACAAGTTGAGGCAGAGGGCGAAAACAAGAACTCAAGGCCGTTTTTCCAATACATAAAAAATCGGAAACGTGGATTTCAGAGCCCAACTTTTTTCATTAAAGATAAGAATGGGAACTTGATAAATGAGAAGGAAAGAATTGTAGGAAGATGTAAAAAATACTTCTCAGAACTGTTGAAACGCCCAGACCAAGATGGGATATTACCCGCAACACTGTGGTGGAAAGGAAAAATGAAGAAGAATGGGAAGTTAGTAAAGAAGACGTGAAAATCGCAATCAAAGGACTCAGAAACAATAAAGTCCCAGGGGAGGACCGTATAACAACAGAACTAATCACGGAGGGAGGCGAGAGCTTACACTTAGAGATATATAAATTGATCCAGTTGATATGGGAGGAGGAGACACTGCCAGAAGAATGGAAATTGACTTAATATGCCCAATATACAAGAAGGGAAGCAAAATGGAATGCGGTAACTACAGAGGAATCAGCTTGTTGAATGTAACGTATAAGGTGCTGTCCATCGTTATCCTCAGAAAATTGCAACCATTCGTATAGAACGACATACAGGAGTACCAAGCTGGCTTTCGACCAAACAGATCGACAATAGATCACATTTTCCCACTAAGACAATTGTTTAAAAAACATTGGGAATATGATAAAGATATCTACAGCCTGTTCGTCGACTTTCAACGTGCATATGACAGCATCCACAGGAATAGCCTATACAATGCAATGCGGGACTTCAGAATCCCCGAGAAACTAGTGAGAATGGTGCAAGCTTGTATGGAAGGGTCAAAAGCAGCAGTACGTTTCCGAGGAGCCACATCAGAAACATTCGAGACTGAGACAGGCCTCAGACAAGGGGATGCTCTCTCATGTGTTCAGTTCAAAGTCATGTTAGAGAAAGTAATAAAAGAGTGTAGGCAACAGGAGTGGGCTGGAGAAGAGATGGATGGTAACTTCAATTGTCTTGCATATGCAGATGACATAGTACTATTAAGTGAACCAAAGCACGAGTTGAAAGAAATGTACCAGAAAATGGACAATTCTGCACAGAAGGTAGGGCACAAGTGAATCGAGACAAAACAGAGTTCATGCAATTACGAAGAAGACAACAGCAGGTAGAATTTCTTGAGATAGATAGCAAGAGGTTCAAGAGAGTATACCAGTTCAAATACTTGGGATCTTGGTTTATCACGGACTACAACATAAAAATGGACATCAAGGAAAGAATAGCGGTGGGAACGAAATGCATGCGTTCCCTCAGAGAGACGCTTGGCTCTAAATCGATCTCAGTGAACACTAAGATGAAAATCTACAACCTAGTGACATGCCAGCAGTAATGTACGGTTCAGAAACATGGAGCATGACTAAGCGAGAAAGGGAAAAACTATTAATATTTGAAAGAAGATTAATGAGGAAGATATAGGGACCAGTTTTAGATAACGGAGAGTGGAGTAGGAGGAAAAACGAGGAACTCTACCTTCTGATGCGACAACCAACTGTTCTACAGAAGATAAAGAGCAAAAGAATACAATGGGTGGGCCATGTAGCCCGTATGCCCGATGGAAGACGGGCGAAGATGGCACTAGTGGGGAACCAAACACCAAATGCCCCATTGGACGACCAAGGCAGCGCTGGATGGACGAGCTGGCGAAGGACCCAGCAGCCCTGGGAATTGAAGACACCTGGAGGAACTGGACACAAAACAAGAAGGAATGGGGCAGTTTGTGGAAGCAGTGCGTGGTCTGCAGGGCCTATGATAGCTGAATATCTATCTATCTATCTATCTATCAGTTGCAGACGTAACCCCGAAGGCATCAATATAGTGTTGTACTCTTGATTAATAATGTTACATTTTCCCAACACCTATTTTTCAGAAATACATTATGGAGTGAGTCTTGCTCTTAAGTCTTCATACTTTAGACAATTCATCCTACTTTCAGGAGCCATGCCACCAGGAAAGAAAAGATCTTACAAAGAAGTTTTCTGCCATGGGCTTTTGCCATTACAGTTGATAAAATTAAAGGAAAGGCCCATTGTGCAATACAGTGCTAAAAGTAGAATGTATGAAACCAAGGAAATGAGAAGACCACTGGAAAAGACATTGAATTCTTTAAACACAAAGAGGCTGCACTGAAAAGTTCACGCATGGGTTCCACCAGGCTACATTTTCCAGTCAACAGAAGCTGGTCTTGAAGTTCCATACCGAATCGATCTACGAATCGCTGAAGCCAGGAAACCTAACACAACAGAAGATCTCACCAAGTCTTACTCACTAGATACGTTTTAGAAGAGAAACACTTGGAAAAGGTAAACAACAAACTGAAGTCGTATCAAGGACATGTATTTGGGCACTTCGGGCACGGTACACAACGAAATAAGATCAAGTCATTTTTTGCACCGCATGCAGATGAGTCGAACAATACTGCATCTTGTTCGCAGCTGCTAGTCTATGTTAAATATATAAAAGACGACGGCCTAGAAGTATCACCGGGCACTAGTACGCGCAGCGCAGATTTTTCCAATCATTGAAGGATTTTGTTGAAGAAAATGAGATGCATTGGTCGGAGCTGGTAGTTGATCTACAGACGGAGCACCTTCCATGTTGGGCGTTTACTCTGAGTTCAATACACTGATGAAAGAAGTTGCTTCAGATGCGAAGTTCAGCCAGTGCATTACACATCCTTATCTTTGGCAGTGAATACACTACCACCTGATTTGTTGAATGTAAATGCTCTTATTCCACGCAGATGTAACGATGACCATAACGTGGCAAGTTGTTGCATAGAGCGCTCGAACTTCAACAGTAAATTGCTTTGTTTCTGGAAAGAGCGAGGGCTGAAAAGGAGGAAAAGAGTTACATGCCACAATAAAAGATAATATAGGTATTACCACAGTGGAATATCTCGCCGATTTCTTTGTAGCAATAAGCACGACTTACAAGGAAATGTGGTGAATATTTTGACAACTTGCCAGTTTCCTTCGCAGATTGGAGCTTTATCAACGCAGGGTTCAAGTTCAAGACATGTCGATGCTCCCAGGACTGATAGAGATACTCGAGTACAACGATGAGAAATACTGATCACACAGAAAATGGGTCAGCACTTATCATCAGAAAAATTCCATCAAAAACTTTTTGATGGACTGGAAAGGTTTTAAGGGAATATCTTAACACGTTGAAGTGAAAGCAGAACTGTTTGGACCGCGTGAATGCAACAAAATGGCAAAAGATTTTCCAAAAACAAGCCTAACAACATTTTGGAGAAAGGTTGGTGACAAGTATCCTTTATTATCAGAAAAAAGGCTCGAATGCTAATTCCATATGACAATTTATAGGCGTGAAAGTGGATTTCCACCTATAATACAATGAAAATAAAAGCGAGGAACCGACTGAACTCTGAACACGGTTTGTGATGTATATTGGTCGAGAACAAATTGAATGCAAAAAAGATTGTTAGAAATAATCGGTACCAACATTCTCACTGACTTATTATTTCTTGGTTTAATACAACACCTACGCACACATTTGAGTTTTATGTATTGAATGTTAATGAAATATTATGTATTTTCCTTAATTTTAAAGTAGGAATGTACAAACAAGTTTTTCAGTCTAAAATTTTGTAGATACTAAACTTCGTCGGGGGTATAGCTTTCTATATGACTTCGTTCAAAGGCAGTGGTCTCAGAAAGAATGGAAACCACCGTTACAGGACAATTATTTTTCACCTACATAAGGCAGGAAGATCCACGAGGCTTTCCGCGATCGATGCCGTCGTATTTATTACACGCCAAGTCGCAACGTTAGATCAGTAGCGAAATGCAGAAACACCTGCGGAACATCGACGCTTGGTCCGGGGACTTCCAGGTGACCCAGCACATGAAAAGATGCCATTTATAGCGCTTTAATGTGCAGAAAATCCAGTTCTTAAATACACGAGGGAGTAATAAAAACTAGAAGCAGTCAAAATCATTAAATATCTGGTACTACGCGTGTGGAGCGATTTGAAGTGGAACGTCTCAGTTGCAGATTAATGTTTCGTTCTGTGAAGGGTGGAAGGGTGAAGGGTGGGGGGGGGGGGGACTATTTTCTACTGCGCTCATCAGACATAAATCGAGGAACCTACGTTTCTGACGTACCAAAGATGCCTATGGTTTTAATAATAATAACAATAGCCGGCCGCAGTGGCCATGTGGTTCTAGGCGCTTCAGTCTGGATCCTGCCTCGGGCATGGATGTCTGTGATGTCCTTAGGTTAGTTAGGTTTAATTAGTTCTAAGTTCTAGGGGACTGATGACCTCAGATGTTAGTCCCATAGTGCTCAGAGCCCAGGCAATAATAACAATAAAATACGTAGAATATTTTAATGTAATTATAAAGTGTTTTAATCTCACAACAAAACTTTGTATACATCAATGCATGCATTTACATCTACATCCAAAGTGTCAAACCACTGTTAAGTGCATAGCAGAGGGTACTTTCCCTTATACTAGTTATTACGGTCTCTTTCCCTTCCATTCACGTATGGGGCATGGGAAGGATGACTGTTTAAACGCCTCTATGCGCGCTATGGGTAATTTGATCTCTTCCTCGTGATCCCTGCGGGAGAGATATGTAGGGGGCTGGAGCATATTCTTAGTCATCATTGAAACTTTGACAATCTGTAAGCAGCACTTCTCAGAATCCTGTGACCTTTCGTGCTCCTCTTGTCTATACAAGTTCAATATCTGTATCAGTCCATTTTCATGAGTCCCACGCAATTGAGCAATATTCTATGACGGGTCGTACGAGAGTTTTGAAAGGGATTTTCTTGGTAGACTGGCTGCATTTTCCCTCGTATTCTACCAGGGAACTAAAGTCTGCCACCCTGCTTTACCCACGACTGAAACTATGTGATCGTTCCATTTCATACACCTACAAATTTTACACCAAACTGTAACCTTTGCAAGACACTGAAATCTTATTAAGATCCTACTGAATATTTGTGCAGCTGTTTTTCAAAGACTACTCCATTATAAATAACTGCAGCTTTGTCAGCAAGATCATTACTGTATCATTATGTTATACAACATGACCAGAATGTGTCGCAACACACTTCCCTGGGCCACATCTGAAGTTATTTCTACAACATTCACAAATTTCGCTTAATACCCCATATCTTCGTAATTTCGATAGGAAGTGTATGTGTGGTACTGAGTTAAATGCATTTTGAAATTCAAGAAATCCTGCCTTCCCCTGAGTTCCTTGATCCATGGCTTTCAGGGTCCCTTGCGAGAAAAGCGCGTGTTTGGTTCCACAAGATAAGATTTTTTTCACGTATTTCTCAACATCACTGACAGTAATATCTGTATCATTCATCTTTGCAGTGGTGCGATAACTGAATTGGGGGCAATATCCCTGGATTTTTCATTCTAAGGGAATATTTGAAAACGGAGTTTAGCATTTTGCTTTTTCTTTCCTAACCTCAGTGTCAGTTCCTGCTCATCCATGACTGTCTACACTCTAGACATTAACTTTGCTGTAACTAACAGCCTTCACGTATGACCAGAATTACTTTCGATTTTTTGAGAGATCTTTCAACAATATCCTGCCACAGTAGTCGCTGAAGGCTTTACGCCTTGCATTCGTGACAGCCAAACGCGTTTCATTCAGTATTTCTCTACCTACTGGCCTATGCTTTGTTTTAAATCCGCACTAGTGGCTTACGCACTACTTAATCTAACTTAAACTAACTTACGGCAAGGACAACACACACACCCATGCCCGAGGGAGGATTCGAACCTCCGAGGGGGGGTAGCCGCGGGAACCGTGAAAAGACGCCCTAGACCACACGTCTACCCCGCGCGGCAACGCCCATATAAGACAACTAATGTTTGGTGCAGTTGTTAGATCGTTTACTGTTGCTTCAATGGCAGGTTATCAAGATGTAAGTGATTTTGAACGTGGTGTCATAGTCGGCGTGCGAGCGATGGGACACAGCATCTCCGAGGTAGCGATGAAGGGGGATTTTCCCGTACGACCACTTCACTTCACGAGTGTACCGTGAATATCAGGAATCTGGCAAAACTTCAAATCTCCGACATCGCTGGAGTCGGAAAAGGGTCCTACAAGAACGGGACCAACGACGACTGAAGAGAATCGTTCAGCTTGACAGAATTGCAACCCTTTCGCAAACTGCTGCAGATTTCAGTGCTGGGTCATCAACAAGTGTCAGCGTGCGAACCATTCAACGAAACATCATCGATACGGGCTCTCGCCCTTGATGACTGCACGACATGAAGCTTTTACGCCTCGCCTGGGGTCGTCAACACCGTCAATGGACTGTTGATGACTGGACTGGAAACATGTTGCCTGATCGGACGAGTCTCGTATCGAAATGTATCGAGCGGATGGATGTGCACGGGTACGGAGACAACCTCATGAATTCACGGACGCTGTATGTCAGCAGGGGACTGTTCAAGCCGGTGGAGGCTCTGTGATGGTGTGGGGCGTGTGCAGTTGGAGTGATATGGGGGCCCTGATACATCTAGATACGACTGACAGGTGACGCCTACGTGAACATCCTGTCTGATCACCTGCATCCATTCATGTCCATTGTGCATTCCGACGGACTGGGGCAATTCTAGCTGGAGAATGTGACACCCCGCACGTCCAGAATTGCTACAGAGTGGCTCCAGGAACAATCTTCTGAGTTTAAACACTTTCGCTGGCCGGTAAACTCTCCAGACATGAACATTATTCAGCATATCTGGGATGCCTTGCAATGTGCTATTCAGAAGAGGTCGCCACACCGTCTTACTCTTCCATAAGAGTAAGAGAGGAGGTGGTCAACCACGGCAAATACAGCAAAAGACGTCAGCTACATTTATGCAACAAGCGAGAAGGGACCAGCGTCAAACAGCAGGTGCAGTTGCAATTACAATTAACAAGAATGTAAAGCCTAGTTTAGAATACGACATTGGGTTGCGCCACTCGTTGCGTGGCATGAGTTGCACGTAAGTGGTTTCATATATGACTGTAGACAGGGCGACACCAGTATACACTTCAGTTTCGCCGTTTTGTGGGTCCGTGAGTCGTGCCTGAAATGAAAGTTTTGGCACCTGCACATCACACGAGTTGTGATGGAGTTAAACCGTGTTGTGTGGAATCGCTACATAAGGAAAAAAATAAGAAACGTGTTTCGATTCGTGATTGGATGAAGAAAAGACCTCAACTCGGTTGCTCAACATCCTTGCTGAAATAATTTACAACGGAAGATCCAAGAAGTTCTTTTAATAATCTTAGAATATCACTAGAACCGTTCACGTTTCTTCTAAATAGAGTTAATTATATGGTAAGGAATAAAGGTACTGTAATGCATGAAGCATTGTCACCAGAACTGAAATTACGTATCATATTGCGTGCATTACAATCGAGAACACTCAGCATGCTATAAGACACGGTTTCAGCAGGCGATGACGCTTTTTCATTAACACAATAATTATTAACATTAACAGTAATGATTATTAACATTAGCAACAGTAATTATTCGAAGCAGGACGCATTAAGAAGAGAATTGTTTGCAAATTACTCTCTTGAAGACAGATCTATACAGTGGCAATATTTCAATATTCTAACGTATGTGAATGGGGAGCACTGCAGCGACGTTTTAAAAATATGAATAAAGAATGCAGCTTCTGGATTTTGTATAGCCTTCCCTCCTGTCAACAATATTCCTTAACAAAGAGTTGGCCAACTCGAACGATGGGATTTTAGTCCTGTGGACGAGAGCATTACCACAGCTAGAATTACACTTGCTTGTACTCTCCGTAATTCAGTTGAATATGTGCTCCTAACTCAATAAATTTTGCCCTGTACCTCAGATATTGTCAGACCATCTATGTTATGCATAGTAGTGCCTGTGTTAGCAGAGCTCCCCACGCACGTGAACGGGTTGGTGAAAGGGAGGGCATCCGGCCACCCTTTAAATTAATCGTGTAAAGCCCGTTAATGACCGTGTCGACGCTGTGTCGATGCAGGACAAAGGCACAAGCAAAAGTAGAAGAATACCTTACTAAATATTTTTCTGCAGTAATCAATCACTTAGAAAGAAAATATTGATGGCACAAAAGCACGGCGGTTCTATGAAACATCGCGGCAGTCTGACAATCAGCTAGTTTCAAATCTGAGAAACCAGCCGCACAGACGACCGACTTGCTTCGGCAGTGAGCCAGGCCCGAAAGACATGCGGCAATTCTGACGACCGAGAGACGACAAACAAAACAGTTAGGTGAACACAAATACACTCCGAGGAAATGCAGGAACAGTTTTATGAAACAGTCCATGCGAAACAGACAGTTAGGAACGTCTTATAGGAAAAGAGCAGACAGGGGTAACCACGGCTGCGAAAATGTGTACGAGCGAATAGGCGCGCAACTGAGAAATTGATCGGCCAGGTGAACCAAGGGCCCACCAACAGTGTCTCCTCAAAGGCCGTTAAGCGAACACTGCTGCGTGAGAGTCTCCGCAGCATGCGCCTGGTGCATGCACCCACGTTGATTGGTGTTCATCGGTGACGAAGACTGGAACTTGCACGCCAATACTGCAACTGGGCCGGCCAGTGTGGGCGAGCGGTTCTGGGTGCTTCAGTCTGGAGCCGCGCGATCGCTACGGTCGCAGGTTCGAATCCTGCCTCGAGCATGGATGTGTGTGATGTCCTTAGGTTCGTTAGGTTTAAGTAGTCCTACGGGACTGATGACCTCAGATGTTAAGTCCCATTTGAACCATTTTTGAACTGAAACTGGTCGTCCACTGAGTGGCGATAAAAAAAATGGTTCAAATGGCTCTGAGCACTATGGGACTTAACATCTGAAGTCATCAGTCCCCTAGAACTTAGAACTACTTAAACCTAACTAGCCTAAGGACATCACACACATCCATGCCCGAGGCAGGATTCGAACCTGCGACCGTAGCGGTCGCGCGGTTCCAGACTGTAGCGCCTAGAACCGCTCGGCTTCACCGGCCGGCTGAGTGGCGATAGTTGCCCTTTACAAATAAATTACGTTTTATGCTCCATCGGACAGATGAGCATTGCAGTGTACGGCGTGAAACATCTGAAAGAAAACACCCTGCAACCAGGAGGGAACGTTATGATATTTCGTGGCATTCTCTGAACGATTGGAAGGGACAATGGATCAACACAAGTATGCATATATCCTTGAACACCACATCTACCCATTCATGCAATTTGTTTTCACTCGCACGAGGGCATCTTTGACCAGGGCAATGCAACGTATGAGTTTACCGTACTTCCATGGGCACCAAACTCTCAGAATTTAAACCTAGTCGAGAACCTGTGTGCTGTTCATGCCATGGATCTTCAACCGAGAAACCTAGGGTAGCTGCCCACGACACTGGAGTCGACGTGACTCCACGTCCCTATCAGTGTCCGCCCCGATAGCTGAATGGTCAGCGTGACGGACTGCTGTCCTAAGGGGCTCGGGTTCGATTCCCAGCTGGGTCGGGGATTTTCTCCGCTCAGGGACTGGGTGTTGTGTTGTCTTCATTATCATTTCATCCCCATCTGGCTCAATGTGGCATCAAATGTAATAAGACCTGCACCAAGGCGGTCGGACCTGCCCCCGTAAGGGACCTCCCGGCCGATGACGCCAAACGCTCATTTCCATTTTCCATCCCTATCGGTACCGTCCAGTACCTCACTGAATCACTCCCTGCACGTCCCGTAACTGTCCGTGCTGCAAAAGGTGGTTATCCAGGCTTTCGAAGGGTGGTCACGTTAATGTGACTGGACCATGTAGAAACAGTGGCACTGTAGTTTAAATGAAACAAATCGTCATTTCTTCCAACAGCTAGTTTGTAGATTATTCAGAAAACGAGATTCATGAAACATGATAACTGCTGTGGGTGCGAAAAATTTTCTGACTACTTCAGACTGTTTGTGTGAAGGAACCTTACTGGTCAATGTTACGTGATTTATAAGATCTTCAAAATCTGAACTGCTATTAACGTAAATGTCAGGCAGTACTTAACTCGGTATTGCATTATTTCTAGCTTAAGAACGACCTGCCCCAAATAAATTCAGCACAATTTGGTCCTGTCAGCGTGAAGCAGCATTTTGAAGTAACATTCATTCCATTGCTACGTCACATCAAAGTCAAAAATCTCCTATTGTCAAAGTAGGTGACAGTCACGCTATTTGGAACTGGTGTTTTATGGAGCAGCAAGAAGGACGGACACTGCAACAGACACGGTCGTCAAAAAGATCTCAGAAATTTATATGGGGCCAGGTGAGAAGCTAAAAACTCTCGTCACGACTGTTTTCCGCCTGTTACGACTTTGTGCATTTCCTCCAACGAATATGCAAACGAAATAAAATCGTGAATAAATGGGAAATGCGATTATAATTTCACATTACTTATATCATCTAAGCAAAAAGCTTTGAATCAATTGAATATGTTCTCATGGCTTGCCAGTTGGGACGGGTGAGGTTCAACATGCAACCACGTCCCTGTGGTAAGTCCAGGGTAGTTCTACATGGCGAAGAGTGCTATAATATTGATGGAATATACATTATACTGTAGGTCTTTTTTTTGTAAGTATGGACTGGTATAGAATAAAAAAGTGTTTTTTTTTTCAGTTTGAGCCAAAAGTGGTATATTTTACGGCTTGCACATTAGAACTTTTAGACCCTTTACGCTTTTGTAAGCTAAACCCTCTACATACTAATCCATAATATATTTATAATGCAAAAATACACGTTTAAAACGAAAGGGAGCGCCGTGGCTGGATGACCAACGGCTCGGCTCACCTAAACTATTAGGCTGCGTTCACACCGCCGGCAGGGCCGAGCCGAGCCTGGCCGGGTCGCCGCCCGCTTTGATATCAAACACATGGTTTTGAATTGGCGGTGTTCACACTGGCGGCCGGGCCGCGCCGACACGGCGTGAGCCTCTCGGAGCCGAGCCGACGACATTCCGAGTGTTTAATATTGCCGGCGCGAGCCGACCGCAGGCGCGAGCCTGTGGCGCTGCAGTACACGCATCACACGTCTCCCTTCTGCTTTCATCTCAAGTGTGACTGCACACGTCTTTTATTTTAAGATGTTACCTCACATTTCACAATCAGTGAGGAAAAATTACGTTTATTATGATGATACATGCGAAATTACCTTTATTTCATTTATTTAATCTACCGTATTTACATGCATTTACAACAATAGCTTGCCAGCGATCGCGACATTGCCGCCACTGAATATTTCGCATTTACTTGTAAACGGAGACAGATACGAGTGTCACTGAGGGACGGAAATGTGTCCCTACCAGATGACAATGCATTGTAAAGTCATGCTGTGGCAGTTCCTTATCTGTGGAGATAGAACCACTGAGTCAAAGGGCATTACCTCAAAACTCTTTGCCTATCAATCTGTCTATCTTACAAGGTAATGAAAAGAATTCTGTGAGGTCATCAGTGGCTCCACATGATGAACCATCACCACTGCCAAGCGCGTTTGTGAAATTTAAAATACGAAAGCATGACTACAATTAATTGGAGGTAGTGAATGCTGCACAAAGTTCTACTGCAAACCAAAAAGTGTGTACTAACGAATCTTACCTTATCGTTATACACAATTTTTCTCCTGCTGTTATACTTCTGCGAAAATTTGTGTTCTGTTTAGAAATTTTGTCTTGAATGTTCTGCAGCACATACTGAAATGTATTATGATTCATTCTGTAATTTGAATAAAATTTTTCAGGATAGTTTTTAAGTTCTTCATATAAAGAAAAAAACTCTCCTAAATGTCCGTCGCTATTTATGGGATGAATCTATAACCTCCTAGTTCTTCTGTACTTCAAAACTCGACGAGTTACTGCAGAGTCAAAACAATATCAATAAAAGAGTGAAGACATTGTTTTACACGACAGCACAGACTAGCTAAAGGTGAGCAACTGTTGACTGCAGCTGCGTTTTCTACTGACTCGCTTGTCAGCTGTCGAAGGGTGGGGATCTTTTTAAATTTATTTATTTGGCCTCCGGTAGCTAACAGCCATTTAGCCAAAGAGTGGGGATTACCTTGACAGTGCAGCGCAGCCCGCCAAGGAAGAAAAAAAAACAATGAAGAACAATGACACGCACATCTGTGCCGATCTACAGTAGTTTCATTAACTCTCCATTATTTTTTCTGTCAAAGTAGACAACGAGACTACAGAATTGCGCATCAGTTATCTTTTAGTTCGAAATACGAAATGTACATCATACTAATTGTACGATGTTGATGACAAATAATTGTTTGTCTTTTGTGATGCAACGTGTGACCAATTATAAAAGCATAGCAGATGATTGTCCAGTAGCCGAGGGAAAAATTCTTATACATTTGGATTTATCTAGAGAATAAGACCATTAAAATAATACGAGGGACCGGCACTAGGTCTGCGCTGATCACTAGTAATTACTTTTTTTCTGTCCTGCATTATATGACTACACTAAACCAAGCTGTAACCGCGCGAACTCCGTGGCTTGCGGACGCGGCACTGACGCCACTGAATAGCTCGCATTGCTTGAGACCAGAGACAGATATCAGTATCATTATCATTTCAAAAACTTTTTGGTACTTTTAGCTACATTTCATTTCCAACAATGTATGATCTAAAAAGGATGTAACAGTAAGCTACCCGCTACATAACTTTTTCACTACAAGATTTGTAAATCAAGTGCACAACGTTGACAAATAGCATCATTTCACAATGACTGTTAAGAAATATGGAAAGATAAATGATTCGATACGAAGCTAAGATGTTGCACTACCACGTGTACAAAAATCAGATTCTATAGCCGCATACTTTCTTCAAAATCGGTTGGGAAGCGTTACGAAACTAAGAAATCACGCGAAACGAAAAGTAGACTTTATCATTTTTCACGACGTAAGTAACGCTTTTAAGGAAAAAATAAGTTCATAAAACGATGTGGCGAAGTCTTAAATACCGCTAAGAATTTTTAAAACATGAAAATCGGAGAAGTGGATTTTCCCCCATTTCGCCGTCCCGGCTCGGCTCGGCGCGCAGTGTGAATGCACTACACGTCGGCCTGAGCTGGCTAGGCACGAGCCGAGCCAGCACGCGTCAGCCCGGCCCGGCCCGGCCGGCAGTGTGAACGCAGCCTTAGATGCGGCTCATTATACCGGACGCGGCAGCTCTTCAGGAGTGTACATTATAAAAAGTACAGATTATTTCTTTCCATTGGACTTTCTGAAAACCATGTTCTATGGTCTGCAACTTTGACTGCATGACATTACGGCTGAAATGAGACCGTTTCTTAGATACTGAGGAGACGAAAGGATGTTTTCGGTAAAACTTGGAAAGATTACATTGTTTTGACATAGCACTTCTACCGTATTCCTTCAGAGAATTGAAACGTATTGGTGCTTAACCGATTTAGAATGTAATGATCTACATTTTATGTATGGGCTTACTTCTGAATTAAAAACTTAGTTTCTGAGAAATTGGAGGAAAACCGAAATAAGTATGAAAAATTTCGAGATTTTTTCAAGGTGGCAGTGGAAACTCCAATCGGAAACCAGGACAAACTCGGATTGATCGTAAGTAAGATTAGCTTGAGTAATTAGAATAGTTTCCAGAACTCCACTAATTTTTCGAAGGAAAAGCTCTAAGGTGGTGCTGAACGGTAATGAACAGAGTGATACAATGAAAGTTTATTTTGTGGTTGTTTATTTAGCTCGTATAGTGTAAGATTTTTATCGCTGTTTAAACTAAGACAAAACTGTGATTTTGCTCATTCATGTTTACTTTGGTAACATGAAGATCGCTATCCTTTATATGTGTATGAAGTGCTCCGCGCGACCGCTCCAGGGCTAAGCGCTATTCCTGAGCTATCAACAAAAAATCTGCTACATGAGTTCTGTCTACATCTACATCTACATGATTACTCTAAATTCACATTTACGTGCTTGGCAGAGGGTTCATCGAACCACAATCATACTATCTCTCTACCATTCCACTCCCGAACAGCACGCGGGAAAAACGAACACCTAAACCTTTCTGTTCGAGCTCGAATTTCTCTTATTTTATTTTGATGATCATTCCTACCTATGTAGGTTGGGCTCAACAAAATATTTTCGCATTCGGAAGAGAAAGTTGGTGACTGAAATTTCGTAAATAGACCTCGCCGCGACGAAAAACGTCTTTGCTTTAATGACTTCCATCCCAACTCGCGTATCATATCTGCCACACTCTCTCCCCTATTACGTGATAATACAAAACGAGCTGCCCTTTTTTGCACCCTTTCGATGTCTTCCGTCAATCCCACCTGGTAAGGATCCCACACCGCACAGCAATATTCTAACAGAGGACGAACGAGTGTAGTGTAAGCTGTCTCTTTAGTGGACTTGTTGCATCTTCTAAGTGTCCTGCCAATGAAACGCAACCTTTGGCTCACCTTCCCCACAATATTATCTATATGGTCTTTCCAACTGAAGTTGTTCGTAATTTTAACACCCGGGTACTTAGTTGAATTGACAGCCTTGAGAATTGTACTATTTATCGAGTAATCGAATTCCAACGGATTTCTTTTGGAACTCAAGTGGATCACCTCACATTTTTCATTATTTAGCATCAACTGCCACCTGCCATACCATACAGCAATCTTTTCTAAATCGCTTTGCAACTGATACTGGTCTTCGGATGACCTTACTAGACGGTAAATTACAGCATCATCTGCGAACAACCTAAGAGAACTGCTCAGATTGTCACCCAGGTCTTCTTTTGCTCACAAAAATTAACATGAGAATTTATTAATATGATTCGTAACAATATGTGCTTTTTAATGACGACAAACATAAATCGTTAAGCAAAAAATCTATGCTGTTGACATGCTCCAAAAATAATAATATTATAGAAAAGAAACGTAAATGATCATGATGGAAACGATATTAAGAAGTTTACACAAAATCAGTATAGTTATCTCAGGACTCCGCCAGTAAACGATAACACTGACTGAACATGTCATGGAACAGATACCTTGAAAACTTTTAAATGAACTGCATAATCTTGGAGAAGCTGAATTAGATTTAGAGAGAGCAAAATTCCATCTTCAATGTAAAGAAAATCTCTGATACATTATGTACCAGTACGTGTCAAAATAAACGAGCTGCTCGTAAGGTATATACATACACAGAAATATAATCACAATTGAAAAGATTCGACTAGATTTGTAAGAATGAACGACTTTGCTTTGCAGCACACTTGCGTTCATTAAAAATGTGTGTTGTTTACAATAACATGAATTAACAATACCTGTGACGTTAGGTATGGTGGTAGCAACAGCGACACATGTGACTATAGCGATAACAGTCACTACGACGGCAGCCAGCAAGAGCTTTGACAAGGCCATTTCACAGGCTGGTCACAGCGTCCACTCCTATTCAAATTTCCCCGTGGAGTACATGCTTACGTCTCATTCGGTCTTTTAAGTGTCCCCACCACTCTGTGCCAAAGAGTTTCGGTGGGAAGCGATGCTACCCGTAATTTCTGTTATCTACGAGTTCAGTGACTCTAGATAGTGACAACTATCCTCACAGCTCGTAATATCTCGGGCTCTGTTCGATCTGTCGACTTCTGTTGGTACTCTCCCATGTCGTGTCTTAGCGTTTATAGTGTACTGTCGATTTTAATTATAAAAATAACTACAAAACTGTACTGCAGTATCTATTAGTGTGCATTCATACGTAATAACAGCAACTAATAAATAAAATCGCGATCATAATTCAGTACAATTCTCTAGTTTCGCTCCTCCTGCGAACTAGGGAGGTGTGTTGTATATTTTCACGACAGATCTGTCCACCATAATTTAGTATCATAATCGTTCATGACCGTCAGTTTAATATAATTTATTTCGTTTATTAGTCATTTAATTCTCACTTAATTTTCTGCCTTGTCCCATCTGAATATTACCAACTTGTTTTCAAGCGTATTAAATGCTGATGATGTCTTTACCTATTATTCTAATATGTAAACCACTCCGTCTACAGGCCACAAGTGGCCCATCGGGACCATCCGAACGCCGTGTCATCCTCAGAGGAGGATGCGGATAGGAGGGGCGTGAGGTCAGCACACTGCTCTCTCGGTCGTAATGATGCTATTCTTGACCAAAGCCGCTACTATTCAAGTAGCTCCTCAATTTGCATCACGAGGCTTAGTGCGCCACAAAAAATGGCAACAGCTCATGGCGGGCTGGATGGTCACCCATCCAAGTGCCGACCACGCCCGACAGCGCTTAACTTCGATGATGTCACGGGAGCTGTAGAGGGCAAAAACTGTAGAGGAAGACAGAGATTGGAATACGTCAAGCAAATAATTGAGGACGTAGGTTGCAAGTGCTTCTCTGAGATGAAGAGGTTAGCACAGGAAAGGAATTCGTGGCGGGCCACATCAAACCAGTTAGTAGACTGACGACCAAAAAAAAGATCTCACGGGAAACGGTGTAACCACTGCGGCAGTGTTTGAGTATCACACACAATCCTTATGCAAATTATGTAATCAAATTTCCGCCACAAATAGATCATAGCGATAAATATGTCCAAGATCTAGTATGCATCGAATGTGACAACACAGTCACCATCCTCCACCACAACGTTTCTGCTAAACATATCTGGTTAAGAAAATCCTACCGTTCACAGAAAATTGTGATGGCAAACCATGCACTATCCGCTGACTACCAGCTAGCCCCATCTGTGCCAGCCAAGCACCTGCGCTGGCAATGCCAGCTGCTGCACAATGACTCCTGGCATCCACACGTCCACTGTACTGAACACTCAGAGGTTGGAGAGACTGTCATCAAGCTGTCAACTGATCAGTTTATATCGATCAGTTTATATTGGGAGGGGAAATAATGTTCCAGTGCAAACACTTGTCATATCGAATCTTCTCATGCAACATACATGTCCACCTCTGTCGCCACTCACTCAGCACACTAGTCACTTCACCAGCCTCTGCTGCCATGAGCAAGAGCACACAGGTCAGCGCATTCTTTGTAAGCAACTGCACATTATAGGCCAAGGTAATGCCTTGTGACCACTTACGCCACTGACCACAGTGCACTGTGAGACAAACAGCTGCAGCTTGGATGTGCACAGTAGTTCTAACCAATTCCACTATAACATAGACCCCAGCTCAAAAGTTGCACTTTACCCAATCCGAGACAGGAATGTTGTTGACCATACACCTCGAATTTCTCACACAAAATGGAGATATCAGTAGTAGGCCAAAGTGAGCATCAGCTCATTTTGTTAGTGTGTGTTGCCTACATTCAGGGTCAAGTGTACATTCAGGGGCAAACTTATTGTTCTCCTTTGATTGACAGGTCATTAACCTATTGTTTTGGTAAGGTGATAATCCCTCCCTTTGAGTGACAGGTCCTTAACCTAGTATTCCCCCACCCTTACCTCTCTCCCTTCTCCTCCCGAACCCACAGGAAACCTCCTCCCTTCCCCTCGCTGATACAGGTATACTTTCAGACCTGAGGTACTGGAATAGCACCTCTCATTCTATCAATTTGATTGACTGCTTAATTAAGTTGACCAATTAATTAAGCCTTCCCCCTCTGGTAATCCCCCACAACCCCCCTCCCCTCTCCTCTCCTCTGTGCTGGAGAGGAAGGATCTTGTGGTGTCACCGCCAGACACCACACTTGCTAGGTGGTAGCTTTAAATTGGCCGCGGTCCATTAGTACATGTCGGATCCGCGTGTCGCCACTTTCAGTGATCGCAGACCGAGCGCCACCACACGGCAGGTCTAGAGAGACGTACTAGCACTCGCCCCAGTTGTACGGACGACGTAGCTAGCGATGCACACTGACGAAGCCTCGCTCATTTGCTGAGCAGATAGTTAGAATAGCCTTCAGCTAAGTCAATGGCTACGACCTAGCAAGGCGCCATTAGCCTTACATAGCTTATATCTAAAGAGTCTCATCAAGAGCGATGTACCACAAGGATGGATTAAAGTTAAGTATTCCAGGAGCTACGTACTTTTCTTTATAGCATTCATTACGTATCCTGTTTCAGACCTCACGCCATCCTGCTTTAGCTTGGCGCGTGCCTTTCGGCTTCCTCTCATTGTGTCTAGGCTGTCTTGTCTAGACACAACAGATCTCATGACAGGAAATTCGATTACGTAGCAGAAGGTATTTTGTTTATTTATAAAAAATTCTCTGCTGTTTAGGAAGATGCAGGTCTTGTAAAATACATCGAAAAGAAGTAATTAAATTTAGCGCCTTTTTTATTCCGATCGCGCAAGGAATACCGTCATGAAACACCCATCACATGTAATTGCACCGCCACAGATCGCTTAAACATAACTGAAAAACTTTCTCGCAGCTCATCACCTGTGCAGGTTGTCCCAGCCACACACCCCAGGGCCCACCTCGCCTGCCGGGCCGCGCCACACCAGCGGGAGCCTGAGAAGCGGCGACGCGCTGGGGCCCCACAACTGACATACCGGATGTCTGCTGATCACTATGGTGAAATCATTTACATATTATGAGGTAAAAATTAATTAATTTTCAAAGTAACTTTACATTTTCATAAGTAGACACAGTAACACTATTTTCACGTATCTTCTTCTCCTTGAGTCGATGGAGAGCAGGACACCAGTAGAATTCCAGGTCTTGAACAGCAGCAAACTTCACGATTCGACCCATCCATGAGAACTTCTCATTCCCCTTCACACAGATGATGGTCGAATAATGGAAGCGATGTCACCATATCTTTATAGGGTATGCACTTCCCATTTATTTCATTCCTCGGCGACTTGTATTTCTGTATTCCAGATTTTCCCGGAACATGTTTGTACTTCCTCCTTTCATCAATCAACTGAAGTATTTCTTCTGTTACCCATGGTTTCTTCGCAGCTACCTTCTTTGTACCTATGTTTTCCTTCCCAACTTCTGTGATGGCCCTTTTTAGAGATGTCCATTCCTCTTCAACTGTACTGCCTACTGCGCTATTCCTTATTGCTGTATCTATAGCGTTAGAGAACTTCAAACACATCTCGTCATTCCTTAGTACTTCCGTATCCGACTTCTTTGCGTATTGATTCTTCCTGACTAATATCTTGAACTTCACCCTACTCTTCATCACTACTATATTGTGATCTGAGTTTATGTGTGTTCCTGGGTAAGCCTTACAATCCAGTATCTCATTTCGGAATCTCTGTCTGACCATGATGTAATTAACTGAAATCTTCCCGTATCTCCCGGCCTTTTCCAAGTATACCTCCTCCTCTTGTGATTCTTGAACAGGGTATTCGCTATTACTAGCTGAAACTTGTTAAAGAACTCAATTAGTCTTTCTCCTCTTTCATTCCTTGTCCCAAGACCATATTCTCCTGTACCCTTTTCTTCTACTCCTTCCCCTACAACTGCATTCCAGTCGCCCATGACTATTAGATTTTCGTCCCCCTTTACATACTGCATTACCCTTTCAATATCCTCATACACTTTCTCTATTTCATGACCATACATTGCCCAATAGACTCAATACCACTCCTCAAATTCACTATCAGAATTACGGCATTACCTTATTCACAGACATCTTGCACACACTTGAAGTTGAATAACTGAATAACGATGGATTCATAGTGATCATTCAGTTACATACAGCTGGTGCGCTGAAATGGACAAACAAAAGTCGACTGTACACTTGGAATAAAGCATTCTTTGCATTCAAGCCTATAGGAGGTTTGTACTTAATATGATATCCCTCTTTGAAAATTCAGCTTCTGCACACATATTATAATACATAAAAAAACTTTGCATGGCGCTCTAACAGTCTTTTGTTTTTTCGTAACAAATTCAATTTTTCCAGCTGCAACAACAGATTTGTCTCGCGATGATCACCCTTCTGTTCCAAAGTGTTAAACAGGTACGGTGCTTAGCAACAGGACCTTAAAAATGTGCTTAGACTACAACAGTTTTGTTGTTTCTCCACCCATCTGCTCGGCCCCTGACAATTAACTCCAAATGGACGTACTCTAATATATATTGCACTTGCAATTAGTTCTGTCAGGGGGAATTTGTGTAATCTGGGTGGTGGTAGCTGTGCATGGAATGCACTGATACAAACCCCGACTTGGCAATCTGACTATATAAAAGGCGCCACAGTGTGTTGGCTGAACCGAAAATACATAAAGGTTTTGTGGAAGTGGTGAAATAGATAAACCGAAAAGACTCTAGGGCTTCTTTAAATTGTAATTACATCCTTTATTCATCGACATATATGTGACGACGGGAGGTTTTTTTTCCGCTATGTGAAAACGACACCCAGCTGGTGTGAGTGTGGATAATCATAATTTTTTATACAGCTGTAATTAATAGTCAGAAATGCTATGCTGCTGCTTGAACGTACAGGTGCTGTGGCTTATGTTCCGACATATCACCAGATGTTTGTGGGAAGTAATCAAACTACTATTAACATAAAAAAATTACGTATATCTAGTTGTAAGGGAAGGATTGATTTGACGTGGTGTATTGTGATTTCAATGCATTGGGGAGTATATCCGAATATAAGAAGTGACAGATTTATTTCGTAAACAGCTGCACAATATAGCAATGCAAGGATTCAACTGGACCTGCTATACAAACAGGACGGGCAATTCAGCTGTAACAAAACGTCCCCTCATCGGCATCCCTAAGCAAATTTTCGCGTTTTCCTTATTGCACTATCGACAGTAATGTTGATTACAGTACACCAAACCATATGAGTGATGTCTTTCCAACGCTTTCGTCTGTGGATGCGCTGTTAATTATCACATCGTGCCGGACGCCAGTGGTTTATAACACTTGTTTGTGGGAGTATTGGCAGGATGCAGCACCTTCCGGAAGCGCTGATTGGAGAACTTAACTGTCAAATAATTTCCTAGAACTGAGGAGAATCAAGACACATAGATGGTGTGAGCGTGGGCATAGCATAGTTTTTCCAGGTTCCATACACATATAAACGATCACTGCAATACTTGTCTGACGTAAATATGTTGCAGTGTAAAGTTACTGTGGCTTATGTTCTGGTAAGTTCAGAGAAAATGACTGTGTGTCCTACCATGAGGGAGGTATAGATTTATCACATCAATAGCCGTAAGGTTATGACAGAGATTTTGCGTTGAAAATTATGCGCGCTATAGATATTGAGATTCGTTACAGAACCACATCTGTCAAGAGGAGACATTTTCAGTACATCGCTCAGTGTCAGACTGCATCAGTAATCCTAATATTTAATTGTAGTTACACTGATAAGTATGTGCCTTGTTCCCAACATTCTTGTGAGTCAGGAGATTACCAAGGAAAGCATAGCAGCGAGCATGTCCGGGCCGGAAACAGCATCTCAGCTCATGCCTTTTTTCCGGGCTGCGGCTTGCCTCCCTTTGTACACCAGTTCAGAGAGTCCAACAAAGATTCTGGCTTAGGACAATTCGGCTCGCCACTCCCCCTGGACAGGTGAATAGTGAACTAATACCCAGATTGCAGTGAGTCGCCTTCGGGACCACGTGTGTCGCGTCTATACACTTTGGAAAGTTGAGAAGATTCAGTATGACGAGTGTTTGCTCTGGGAGTATTGATAGGGTTCGAGCACATAACACTCAGGCCCTCCTGGGGTGGGGGCCGTCCATAGTTGGTGGGCCTCTCTGTGGCTGACACGCGCTTCCACGGCTGCGGTCATGGGCTGCGTTTACGGCCAGTCTCAGGCGCTGGTATTGTACTGCGGCATAGTGTGTGTGGGCATCCGGAAGAAAAGTATGTGGAATGTGAGAGTGTTTTCAACAATCCCAGTCATCTATCCATGAATGGATGGTGTTTGTCAATACATCACGGCGGTATTTGTTGTTGTTGTTACTATCATGTGGTATACCCTTTCCTCCCTTCAAATGGTTCAAATGGCTCTGAGCACTATGGAACTTAACATCTGAGGTCATCAGTACCCTAGAACTTAGAACTACTTAAACCTAACTAACCTAAGGACATCACACACATCCATGCCTGAGGCAGGATTCGAACCTGCGACCGTAGCGGTCGCGCAGTTCCTGACTAAAGCGCCTAGAACCGCTCGGCCACACCGGCCGGCTTTCCTCCCTCTTTCTTCGACTTGGTGTAGCGGAGAGAACTCTATAACCGTGACGGTATAAATTCACGATTAAATTTGAAATTCCAACTATCATTTCATATATCACCAGATCCAATCGTGATGTGAAATAGTAATAGTTTTGGATTACTTAAGGAAATTTCGGATGAAAAACACAACAGTGCTGTTTATGCTCGCAAACTACTGTGCAGTGTTGATCCATTTTTGAAATTTAGAGGATCTTTAAACTATGTGAAGCGAATTTTTTAAAAGCTTTATTAACTATTTATTTAATATTTCCGGTGGCACTTCTTCTGAAGCACCATTTGTGACATCTTCAAGCTGTGATATTCCACGCCAGATTTAATAACTTTTGAAGCAGTTCGTGAAGTGTACCTCAAGAAAAGCGCACAGGAAAGCTGGGGCAGTTGAGAGTACATGGCAGAAAGAAATATCTCATGCTAGTTCCTATGTCATCTGCAAAGCAAACTACAGCTCCCTCTCTCTCCCTTTGTATGCAACGATCTTTTTTTAAAGGTGTTTTCGAGTAAGTCGGCAACTAGTTTTGCGACATCGTCAATTTTTTTTTGTGTGAGATAGCTACCATGTCTACCTTATATCCTCTGCATCACGATCACGTCGCTGGAAATTACTTATTTGTTACCTTTCTGCAGTATTTATGGATCGATTACGTATCAGCCATTTGCCTTGGAAGGAGTTATCGCGTGTGTCAGTATTCCAGGGTAAATGCTGCTTTGTTTAGGGTACGGTCCGACTGCGACCGACAGCGTGCTGACTCGGCAGTGGCACATTACAGAAGAAGAAATAGAGATAGAGCACATGTTTCGACAGGAATTTTCGGGTGCTTTAGTTCGAGGATTAGCCTGACATCCGCTATGTCACTTGTGGGGGCCCTAGCGCTCTGCCGCTTACTGTGGCGTAGCCCAGCATCCGACACGGGCCCTAGGGTGGGTGGCTGGGGCAACCTGCATGGGTGGCGAGACGAGAGAAAGTTTTTCGGATACGTTTAAGCGATCTTTGGCGGTGTAATTACGTGTAATGGGTGTTTCATCACGGTATTCCTTGCGCGATCGGAATAAAAAAAGCTGTCGATTTAATTACTTCTTTTCGATGTATTTTACAGGACCTGCATTTTACCAAACAGCAAAGAATGATGAGCAAGAGAGATTCAACCCCTGAAAACTGAATTCTTTATAAATAAACAACATACCTTGTGCTATGTAGTTGAATTTCTTGTCATGAGATCCTTCCTATCCTACACATTTCCAGGTAGTGGAGGGGGAGAGTGAAGGGGAGGTTTGTGGGGGATTACCAGAGGGGGAGGGGTTAATTAATTGATTGGTTTACTTAAGCAGTCAATCAAAGTGATAGAGTGGGAGGGGGCTATTCACATAGCTCAGGACTGAAAGTGTACCTGTATCAGTGTGGGGAAGCAGGAGGTTTCCTGATGGGTTGATGGAGAAGGGGGAGGGGGAGGGGTGGTGGAACAATAGGTTAAGGACCTGTGAATCAAAAGGAAGGATTATCCCCAGGGAGTCGTAATCCCCTTAACAGAACAATAGAATAATGACCTGTTAATCAAATGAGGACAATAGGCTTGCCCCTGAATGTATACTTGACCCTGAATGTAGGCAACCCGCACTAGCAAAAAGCACTGATGCCCAGTTTGCCCTACTATTGATATCTCCCATTTACATGAGTTATTTTCGAAGACAGAAGAAATCGGGGATGCACTCGTTTTCATGTCGCTAAAATATCGTTACTTGTTGTGAAAATCTTTTAACAGTATGGCACAGGCTACATTTCCTCAAATTATTCTCTCATCGGGTAAAAAAGATCTCTTCTAATCAGCTTAATAACTGTTACATCCTGCTTCACAGCACTAGAATATTAAAATCGTTTTTGGTTCATGATGGAGTGCTAAGATCTGCCTCCGCCACAGGTTGCCTCCACACTTTCGAACTCCCTTAAAGTAACCAAACGCCTCACCACATATGACGACTCTTAAGTTAATGGCACAGAAAAGTTGTAAATATCAGGTTTATACTACGTATGACTTCATAAATTCGATAATGCAGCCGAATTTATAACGATGGTATCTGTCCCTATTCATGTGGTAGATTGAAATTTCGTTAAAAGATGTCCCCACAGCGAAAAAACGACTGATTACAGCTCCAACTTCTGAATGATATCCGTGGTACCCTATCCCTTGCTTCTATCCGCAAGGCGCCACATTATTAATATCAAAGTGATAGACTAATTAATTAAATTGATCCTGAGAGTCACTTTGCATGATGAGTAATTCTGCATGTATTTTGGATAGGACGATCATGAAAAGTATAGTAACAGTCGCTTAGTACCTATATGGGGCTCAACGAGTGTTGCAGATGATGTATGCCTTGGAAACTCAAAGTCTTGGAACAGTTCTACATGTTCATTTGACTTCCACTCCATCGTGTTGGGATCTGCAACAAGGAGTTGACAACTCGAGATCTGGAAACAATTCCGAGTACTGCTTTGAACCATCACAGAGCATATCAGCAGACTCATATAGTGCTGCACTTGACAGAAACTGAAAGTCTTGGAACAGTTTTACATGTTCATTTGACTTCCACTCCATCGTGTTGGGATCTGCAACAAGGAGTTGACATGTGTAAGGAGTCTGTTGCTGCTCAGATTTTTTTTGTATAAAACGCTCTTATTGCTTACCAGATATGCTTCGTTATTTCTGTTTATACCTTCCACCTCTGATACATACACACAGCCCTGTCAGGATATCTACAAACTGTGGCTTTCAGTTAATTATTTTTGTTACCCCAGTAATAAGTTATTCGTTAATTGACATTGTGTCTAATGTAGCTAGTATCTTGGACTGTAAGAGTTTCCCTTCTCCTCCCCCCCTCCCTCCCCCCCTCCCCTGCTCTCTCTCTCTCTCTCTCCCTACAGGGATGCGTCTCCACGGCAGTGTCATTTATAGACGAACAGCAAAAAAGGAATCTGGGCAGTAACAGAAATCAACTCTGTACTCATGGCAACTCCCTGTTGCAGGATCCCTACATTATGCAGTGGAAGTGAAATGAACGTGTAGAACTGTTTCCAGACTTTGAGTTTCCATCAAGTGCAGCACTACACGGGTCTGCAGACAGGCACTCTGATGGGCTGGAGCAGTACATGGAATTGTTTCCAGATCTCGAGTTTCCAGTACATCCATCATCTGCTCCACTCGTTGAGCCTCATATAGGTCCTAAGCTGTTACTATACTTTCGATGACCGTTCTATTCAAAATGCATGCAGAAGAGGGATAACCATGGGATTTTTAGTAGGATGGTTTATAAGACAGGCAAATATTTTCTTAAAAAATCAAACAACACGTGGGTATGTCTGCAATATCACCATTTACACATGGGAAACTGTCAAAAAAATATGAAAAAGACAAAACCGCTAAAATTCGAGGAGAACTTGGTACAATGACGAAAAATTGATGTGAAATAATAAATTGTAGAAATACAATGAAATACGTAAAATCCCAAAAACATAGCAAAATTGCAGAATTTGAGAATACATAAAATTAGAGAAAAAATTCTATGAAATGAGTGTTGACCAAAATCATAAAACTGCATGTTCGAGAGGAGAGTGGGCTGATGCTGCATATACACAACTTAAAGGTGGAAAGAGGAGGCATTCTACAGATGTGGTGTCAAGGCGTAACGGTCATTTTATCTTGCAAATGAGCAGTACAACCTAACATCGGACCATGACTTCTGTGTGCAAGAGGAAGGTTACCACGGGCGATGGTGAACTGCAGTGAGATTGTTACGTTTCCCTGGCTACTGATCATGGCGTTTATTTCCTCGTAAGATGCCGCTGTTTCTCCACGCTCATTTTCAGCTGCCAACGATCATTTTAGAGGGCTGCTGTGAACATATCATAATTTCCGAATCGTAATCAGGCTTTAATTTCGTAAACAGTAGGATTCATACATATCCGGAAACCTATGTGGTGTTTGTTTTACAAAGAATGGATGTTTTCTATGTTATATAAGGTACTTGTTTTATAACCTTACAGTTTTTCGCCGTAATCTGTCAGAGAGAAATTTGCAGGGAGAATATATTTCTTACACTGCAATGTTGTGTTCAACACAATTAATAGGTCGTAAACCGCACAGCTCTAGCACTGCAGCGTGTTTATGTGCAGAACTGTGTAGCCCTTGGAATGTGTTTATGTTCCACGATCATTTCTCTCTTTTCGATGCCTTCTTGCTATGGACACTGTAACAACCCTACCACAACAACGGTCAAAATTTAATAATGATTGTGGTGTTTCTCACGCTGCTAAATACTGCATTTTCGGGCAACAATAAAGTTATTATTTCGCAGGTGTCATTAGAACACAGTTAATAAAGTCATTTCATGTAATAATGAATAAACTAGGCACTCATCTTTTCGTGTTTCCCACACTGGTCTCGTTGTAAAATCATGGCTTAATCGTCGAAAATCTAGGTGGTGATGATTCCAAGCTCGGATGCAAAGAGGCCTAGGTTTTATTATGCGATATTCAAAAGTTTTATAGATGTGTTTCACAAACCATTCTTGAAGATTAAACCTTTGAAAGTTAGCACAATGGTGAAGTAAAAAAAATGATCAGCACTCCGAATTTAAGTTACACTTCCTTTTTATTGCTTTTATTGCAATATCACGTAACACACAAAACATCACTTCACAATACAAAACATACTTGAAAACATCTTGCTCACTGTTAAAGTTCACATTTTATAAGCTGACGACAATATGCGTCTTTCCAACATGACGTCCGAGACTTGACTTTACAGCCTCTAACTCTCTAACTAACTAACTAACTAATAATCGCTTACGCGCCCAAAAATCAGAGTTACAAGTACGTCAAAGGTCATAGTGACAAAAGAAAGAATACACATAAGAATAATATATTGCAACATAAACTTATCGGTGTATCAAAGTACCTCTACATTAATGAAATCAAATCTGAATGTTGTGCAAGAAACATGTTAACTACTTTACAGAAACACAGCATAATATTGCAGGTATCGATAGGTTGAGTTGAGGTGCCGTAATGGTTACGTTATTCAAGTACCATTACAACACCAAACACTGGAACAATACTTCAGAAATGTCTTTGCAACGGAGCACCCAGGCATCTGCAGCCCTGTCACTGTGGAAGGTGAGATTAAATGTAGAGGTCATCACCTTTGGACATCTGTTTGGAAACAGTCCACAATGCCAATGTCCAGTGTGCTGTGTGAGCGGCAACAGAAGCGGAATTGTGTGTTGCGTGAGGAGATTCAATATGACGAGTGTTTGCGCTGGACAATTTTTGCCCCCCGTGTAAGTAGATCAGTTGACTGCATAGTGACAGTCTCTCCGACCTATGAGCCTTTGGTATAGCGGACATATGGATGCCGGGGATGAGCGTGCAGCTGCCATCTTGGCTGACGTGGATGGGGGTCTCTCCTGGCCGGTGGGGAACGTGGGTACCCAGCAGTCAGCGGACTGTGAGCTAGTTTGTGTGATCGCTAGGTATTTTTTCACCAGTTATGTTTAGTGGAAACGTTGTGCTGCAGGAGGGTGTTTGTGCTGTCAAATGTCAGTGTAAACAAGACCTTGGATATAATTAGCGCTATGATCTACACTCCTGGAAATTGAAATAAGAACACAGTGAATTCATTTTCCCAGGAAGGGGAAACTTTATTGACACATTCCTGGGGTCAGATACATCACATGATCACACTGACAGAACCACAGGCACATAGACACAGGCAACAGAGCATGCACAATGTCGGCACTAGTACAGTGTATATCCACCTTTCGCAGCAATGCAGGCTGCTATTCTCCCATGGAGACGATCGTAGAGATGCTGGATGTAGTCCTGTGGAACGGCTTGCCATGCCATTTCCACCTGGCGCCTCAGTTGGACCAGCTTTCGTGCTGGACGTGCAGACCGCGTGAGACGACGCTTCATCCAGTCCCAAACATGCTCAATGGGGGACAGATCCGGAGATCTTGCTGGCCAGGGTAGTTGACTTACACCTTCTAGAGCACGTTGGGTGGCACGGGATACATGCGGACGTGCATTGTCCTGTTGGAACAGCAAGTTCCCTTGCCGGTCTACGAATGGTAGAACGATGGGTTCGATGACGGTTTGGATGTACCGTGCACTATTCAGTGTCCCCTCGACGATCACCAGTGGCGTACGGCCAGTGTAGGAGATCGCTCCCCACACCATGATGCCGGGTGTTGGCCCTGTGTGCCTCGGTCGTATGCAGTCCTGATTGTGGCGCTCACCTGCACGGCGCCAAACACGCATACGACCATCATTGGCACCAAGGCAGAAGCGACTCTCATCGCTGAAGACGACACGTCTCCATTCGTCCCTCCATTCACGCCTGTCGCGACACCACTGGAGGCGGGCTGCACGATGTTGGGGCGTGAGCGGAAGACGGCCTAACGGTGTGCGGGACCGTAGCCCAGCTTCATGGAGACGGTTGCGAATGGTCCTCGCCGATACCCCAGGAGCAACAGTGTCCCTAATTTGCTGGGAAGTGGCGGTGCGGTCCCCTACGGCACTGCGTAGGATCCTACGGTCTTGGCGTGCATCCGTGCGTCGCTGCGGTCCGGTCTCAGGTCGACGGGCACGTGCACCTTCCGCCGGCCACTGGCGACAACATCGATGTACTGTGGAGACCTCACGCCCCACGTGTTGAGCAATTCGGCGGTACGTCCACCCGGCCTCCCGCATGCCCACTATACGCCCTCGCTCAAAGTCCGTCAACTGCACATACGGTTCACGTCCACGCTGTCGCGGCATGCTACCAGTGTTAAAGACTGCGATGGAGCTCCGCATGCCACGGCAAACTGGCTGACACTGACGGCGGCGGTGCACAAATGCTGCGCAGCTAGCGCCATTCGACGGCGAGCACCGCGGTTCCTGGTGTGTCCGCTGTGCCGTGCGTGTGATCATTGCTTGTACAGCCCTCTCGCAGTGTCCGGAGCAAGTATGGTGGGTCTGACACACCGGTGTCAATGTGTTCTTTTTTCCATTTCCAGGAGTGTATTTATGGGGGAAATTTCATTACTTGATTTGCATAATGTCTGCGTGTAATACTCAAACGTTGGAAATATGTTCTATTATGAAGAAGGATCATTATAATTTGGAAGTGAGTGTTTGAAGTGATCAATTTAATTTCTGGAAATTATTAAACAATTAATTTGATAGGATAATACAAATGACCTATGTCATTCTATGTTTTATATCGGAACCACATCAGCTCTCCCTTTGCCCCCAGCATTAGCCAATAGGAGCACAGTATTCTGAGTAGAGATGAAAACCTCCATCTGCGTGTTTGGAGATGTTGGTTAACACACACAGAAATAGCAAGTAGGCTCCTGAGAGAGCCAGAGACAGGAAGCGAGTGTGGAATTTCCCGATCAACAAAATGCCGCCGCTTGATGCACTGTTGGTGGCTGCGAGATCAAAGGAGGCCAACATCCGGTCCGTGGTCGGCGGTATCTAGTATCGTGACCTGTAACTAGGACCTTGTTCGGCTTTTGACCGACCTGGCGCCGCCCAGACGACAGACACGCGCGCGAGATACCCCAAACGAAGACTATACCGTACTTCATTCCATTCCTCAATACTTACCTTTATTACGTTATGGGAAGGAGGTGAGCGGGGGGTGCAAACGTGAGCTCTACCTGAGTGGGGGCATCCTGTCTCCCACAAACTGATTAAATAAAGAGTATGCATCAGTATACACTGAAGGGCCAAATAAACTGGTATAGGCATGCATATTCAAATACAGATATGTAAACAGGGAAAATACTGTGCTGCGGTTGGCAACGCCTATAAAAGACAACAACTGTCTGGTGCAGTTGTTGGATCAGTTACTGCTGCTACAATGGCAAGTGAGTTTGAACGTGGTGTTATAGTCGGCGCGCGAGCGATGGGACACAGCATCTCCGAAATAGCGATGAAGTGGGGATTTTCTCGTACGACCATTTCACAACTGTACTGTGAATATCAGGAACCCGGTAAAACATCAAATCCCTGACATCACTACGGCCGGAAAAAGATCCTGCAAGAACGGAACCAACAATGAATGAAGAGAATCGTTCAGTGTGACTAATGTGCAACCTTTCAGCAAATTGTTGCAGATTTTAGTACTGGGCCATCAACAAATGTCAGCGTGCAAATAACTGAACAAAACATCATCGATATGGGCTTTCAGAGCCGAAAGTCCACTGATGTGCCCTTGATGACTGCACAACACAAAGCTTGATACCTTGCATGGACCCATCAACCCTGACATTGGTCCTGTTGATGACTGGAAACATGTTGCCTGGTTGGACGGGTCTCGTTTCAAATTGTATGGAGCAGTTGGACGTGTACAGTTATGGGGATAACCTCATGAATCCATGGATCCTGCATGTCAGCATGGGACTGTTCAAGCTGCTGGAGGCTCTGTAATGGTGTGGCGTGTGCAGTTGGAGTGATATGGGAGCCCTGATAATGTCTAGAAACGACTCTGACAGGTGACACGTATGTTAGCATCCTGTCGGATCACCTGCATTCATTCATATCCATTGCGCATTCCGAAGGACTTAGGCAATTCTAGCAGGACAATGAGACACTCCACACGTCCAGAATTGCTACAGAGTGTCTCCAGGAACATTCTTTGAGTTCAAATGCTTCCGCTGGCCACCAAACTCTGCAGACATAAACATTAGTGAGCATATCTGGGATGCCTTGCAACGTGCTGTTCATAAGAGGTCTCCAACCTCTCATACTCTTACAGATTTGTAGACAACCCTGCAAGATCATGGTGTCAGTTCCCTCCAGCACTAAATCAGACGTTAGCCAAGTCCATGGCACATTGTGTTGCAGCACTTCCACATGCTGGAAGGGATACTACATGATATTAGGCAGGTGTACTAGTCTCTTTGGCTCTTCAGTGTATTATGACATTGATTTTAATTTCGTGTCGTCAGTCCCATCCCGTTCAGTATAGAGTGAGTCTTTCTCTCATCAGTTTTTTTGGGATGGTGGGGACAAAGGGGAAAGGGAGAGTGAGACGTCCTCTGTTAGTGACATTGTGCACTAGTTCAGTTGATTCCAACATATTGAGGTGATCACACACACGAAAATTTTCCAACAAGACAGCACCTCCAGTTTGCATCAGTGTAATTACATATACATGCAGCTGCTGGATGTGAGCTTTTCATGCCAAATAAAGAGGCCGAGCCGCTAAAAATTGAATTTTGTAAATAAACAGTATATCCTCCACTTTGGTACTGAATTCATTTTTCATATCATTTGATCCTTCCTCTCCAGCGCAGAATGAGTCCTTTCCCTGTCAATTTCCATGTAGGGTGGGAGGGGTAGTGGGGGATTAAAGGAATGGGCTGGAGAACTTCCCACAGGAGGTGTGGTAATTAATTTATTGATTTCATTAATTAGTCAGTTAATTTGGTGTCAAAAGTGTTCTTGTGTCAGAGAGAGGAGGGGAGAGTGATTGGGGGGGGGGGGGGGGTGGATGGGAAGGGGGAGATGTGGGGGCGTATCAGAAGGATGGATTATCCTCAAGGGGTCATAAATCAACCATAAGGGAGTCATAAACCATTTAATAGGACGATAGGTTAAGATCGTAAATCAATCACGTTTGCTCCTGAATGTATGCTTGCCCCTGAATATGTGCACCCCACACTAACTTAACTCCTGAGAATCCCTGTTGCCCTACTACTGTGACGATGTGGCAATGAGGATACAAGCATGGGGTCTGGTAGGAATATGGATAGAAATAGAGTCTGACAAGGTCTACAGCAGTGAGGATGTGGAATGAGGGATATGATATTTTCAGGTTGCTAGAACTTCTGGTGGTGGCTCACAATCGCAGTTTCTATGGAGTAATCTTGGAGAACTCTTGGATGGAGACAGGGATGGGGATGAGATGGTATGTAGGAGACATTGAGGAGAACAGGTTGGTGGTTACTTCTAGTTTGGTCGAGGATTACTACAGTGAAGTGTCCAAGAAGAGGTCAGGGGTGCTAGGCGACCTCTGGGACGCTGCTTGCAGAACAAGTGTGGCATGGCAGAGGGACCACGTCACGTTGCAGCGAGTCTGTAAACTGATGTCACCACTGGAGTTCCACGGGGGATCTGCTTTGCTGTAGGTGGACAATAATATGCGCGGAAAAGGTACAGTTGATGTGGGTGAGAAAATTGTAGGGGATGGGATGACTAGATCAGATGTATATAGTGGCACAAGTAATGGTTGTGGTTTTGAAGATTAGGGTAAGGGTATTGTATAAGGGTTGTGGCTGAACAGGAATGTTCATATGGTGGCCACTTGCGACTCTGTGGCAGTGGAAGGGGGTTATCTGTACTACGGAAACTATAGGGGTAGGTTTGGATGGTGTGATATGGTTGGAGGAACATTTCATTAAGAATGAAGGTATGAACGTTGTGTTGGGACAGAGTGTGCCTTAAAAGATGCTTCTTAGTTATTAGGGAGAGGATGTTGTGGCACAGGAGGTTGTAGTATTTTATAGTGTTATAGTGTCATTACAATGGATTAGAGTGGTGTGTCTGGCTGAGGACTAGAGGGGGTTTAGACTAGGGTGTTGAGATGAGTGAAGACGAAATGGAACTGGTTGTGGGAGTAGATGGCTTCTGTGTTGAGGTGGAGGCAGGAGCACACAGCAAGGGAGATATGTTGGAGGGTCTGTGCGTATTACAGTGGATGAATGTTTTGGAGGGAGATTGTCATGAATTTGATGATGTCTGCAACAGTAGGAGTTGGGCAGAAGGTATTGTTGGGATGAATGGTGACATCAGTGGGATGGGATAGGACAGTGAGTTCAGGTTTGATAGCCTTTGTATTTCATGCAATGATTGAGGTGGGAGTCACTGCAGCCATTGCAGGTCGGATGGGGAGCAAGGTTGGGGCACTGTTTAAGATAATTGGAGTGCCTTGCAGTGGTGTCAATCAACACGATGAAGCATCAGCAGCAGAGATCAGCTACCACTCCCAGAAAAAATAAAAGAAGACTGTCACATTCAGATGTAAGTATTAATCCTTCCACCTTACATTATTATTATTATAGGTGTTTTACATGTATTATTATTCTCCCACAGTGAAGCAGACATCAAATGATAATGCAGTCATCCTACCAGATTATGGGATCGGTTGAGTTTCCAAGCACCTACTTGCTTTATCACTCTGCATGTTTCCACCACCCCATTCTTCTTCATCCAACTTTAGGTCTTCTCCACAGCAGTGCACTGACAATGTATTGCAGCAGCAGTGAGACATAAAAGAACTTTTTCCGGGACTATAAGTTCCCACTGTCACCAACATTGGCACCATTTGTCAGGGACTCTGATAACTTGCCTCACCTATTGATGGGGCGCTGTTCTCTAAATCTAAATGCGAGTGGGAGTAAGCATGTGGTTGTGGGCATGTCATCTAGTGAAGAGATCAGCAGAGTAGTAGTGTATGGAAATCCTCAATTTAGCAACATGAAGATTGTGCTTTCATCCCATAAGTGGTGAAATTATGCAGAATTTTTTATAGGTGACATCAAAGTTCATTGGTGAAATGGACGCTGTGTTACTGAAAAGCAGTTTAATACATGTGGGAGACTACCCACAAACAAATAAAATGTATAAAAAAGAGAATAGTGAAGAGCACAATCGTTTTCAGGAATCAGTGTTCAGAAACCTGTGTGTGCTAGATCTGCCATCCAGTGTGCTGTGAATTGTATTCTCATGTGGCAGGAGTTTGTGTCTATATGCTCTTACAGAGCTCACTCATGAGAATGTTTCTGAGGTTATTGATATGTGTTGTGATTCTGTATGCAGTATGTATGAAGTATCACCACTACCCAGTGACACTAAAGAAATATGTGCATACATGCATGCGTTCATATATTCGACAATGATATCTGAAATTTAAAAAATGAAATATTGTTTTCTACTTCCAATTTTTTCTTCTATATTTCAAGTTTTTAAAAATGCACAGCCATTGTAGCTCCATCAGCAGGGTACTTGCATTAAAAAGGTAGAATGCCTCCATTACTATCATGCCTGTCCGAGTTGTCTAAGCTACTCATATAAAGGCTTCCCATTTTTACAGGCAGTGGAACTACCAAACGTGTGAGTACATTTTTGTAAATAAAAAGATCAAGAGGGCTATATTCGATAGCAGAATAATTTTTGATTTATTCTATAGATATACACATACACTGTGCGATCAAAAGTAAACCGGACACCTTACAAGTTCGTGGCGCCCTCCATTGGTAATGCTAGCATTCAATATAGTGTTGGCCCACCCTTAGCCTTGATGACAGCTTCCACTCTCTCAGGCATACATTCAATCAGGTGCTGGAAGGTTTCTTGGGGAATGGCAGCCCATTCTTCACAGAATGCTGCACTGAGGAGAGGTATCGATGTCTGACCACACCACAACACCACCGCCTCCGAATTTTACTGTTGGCACCACACACACTGTCAAATGACGTTCACCGGGCATTCGCCATACCCACACCCTGCCATCGGATCGCCATACGGTGTACCGTGATTCATCACTCCACACAACGTTTTTCCACTGTTCAGTCGTCCAATGTTTACACTCCTTACACCAAGCGATGCATCGTTTGCTATTTACTGGCATCATGTGTGGCTTATAAGCAGCTGCTCGGCCATGAAATCCAAGTTTTCTCACCTCCCGCCTAACTGTCATAGTACTTGCAGTGGATCCTGATGCAGTTTGGAATGCTTGTGTTAAGGTCACATTACGATCCTCTTCAACTGTCGGCGGTCTCTGTCATTCAACAGACGAGGTCGGACTGTACGCTTTTGTGCTGTATGTGTCCCTTCAAGTTTCCACTTCACTATCATCGGATATAGTGGACCTAGGGATGTTTAGGAGAGTGGAAATCTCGCATACAGACGTATGTAACAAGTGACATCCAATCACCTGTCCACGTTCGAAGCCCGTGAGTGCGGCGCAGCACCCCATTCTGCTCTCTCACGATGTCTAATGACTACTGAGGTCGCTGATATGGAATACCTGGCAGTAAGTGGCAGCATAATGCACCTAATATGAAAAACGTATGTTTTGGGGGGTTTCCGGATACTTTTGATCACATAGTGTAGAATATTTCTTTCTTTTGGAAACAGATACATAACACTGAGTTGTTGTTGTTGTGGTCTTCAGTCCAGACACTGGTTTGATGCAGCTCTCCATGCTACTCCATCCCCTCCCAGTACCTACTGCAACCTACACCCGTCTGAATCTGCTTAGTGTATTCATCTCTTGGTCTCCCTCTACGATTTTTACCCTCCACGCTGCCCTCCAGTACTAAATTGGTGATCCCTTGATGCCTCAGAACATGTCCTACCAACCGATCCCTTCTTCTAGTCAAGTTGTGCCACAATTTCTCTTCTCCCCAATTCTATTCAATACCTCCTCATTAGTTATGTAATCTATCCATTTAATCTTCAGCATTCTTCTGTAGCACCACATTTCGAAAGCTTCTATTCTCTTCTTGTCTAAACTTTTTATCGTCCACGTTTCACTTCCATACATGGCTACACTCCATACAAATACTTTCAGAAACGACTTCCTGACACTTAAATCTATACTCGATGTTAACAAATTCCTCTTCTTCAGAAACGCTTTCCTTGCCATTGCCAGTCTACATTTTATATCCTCTCTACTTCGACCATCATCAGTTATTTTGCTCCCCAAATAGCAAAACTCCTTTACTACTTTAAGTGTCTCATTTCCTAATCTAATTCCCTCAGCATCACCCGACTTAATTCGACTACATTTCATTATCCTCGTTTTGTTTTTGTTAGTGTTCATCTTATATCCCCCTTTCAAGACACTGTCCATTTCGTTCAACTGCTCTTCCAGTGCCTTTGCTGTCTCTGACAGAATTAAAATGTCACTGGCAAACTCCGCAGTTTTTATTTCTTCTCCATGGATTTTAATACCTACTCCGAATTTTTCTTTTGTTTCCTTTACTGTTTGCTCTATATACAGATTGAGTAACATTGGGGATAGGCTACAGCCCTGTCTCTCTCACTTCCCAACCACTGCTTCCCTTTCATGCCCCTCGATTCTTATAACTGCCATCTGGTTACTGTACAAATTGTAAATAGCCTTTCGCTCCCTGTATTTTACCCCTGCCACCTTCAAAATTTGAAAGAGAATATTCCAGTCAACATTGTCAAAAGCTTTCTCTAAGTCTACAAATGCTAGATACGTAGGTTTGCCTATCCTTAATCTTTCTTCTAAGATAAGTCGTAAGGTCAGTATTGCCTCACGTGTTCCAACATTTCTACGGAATCCAAACTGATCTTCGCCGAGGTCGGCTTCTACCAGCTTTTCCATTCGTCTGTAAAGAATTCGCGTTAGTATTTTGCAGCTTTGACTTATTAAAGTGATAGTTCGGTAATTTTCACACCTGTCAACACCTGCTTTCTTTGGGATTGGAATTATTATATTCTTCTTGAAGTCTGAGGGTATTTCGCCTGTCTCATGTCACAAAATTTTCTACGCTAGAATCTGCCGCAACGTCCATGAATTTATCTAATCTGACAATCAGACAAGCATCGACACCCTCCAGCAGACAGAGACTGTTGCATGGTGTGCCCCTATACATTGTTAACATGAAGGTACATGATGTAACTTACACCATCAGAGGCTTTGAACTGTTCACTCATTCACAGGTTATTTACCTTAGCGTGCCTATCGATACATTTGGATAGTCCTTCATGAATTCTGCGTTTCAAAAACGGGCAACATGTCGACGTTGGTCAACAATCGATGTTGACACGTGTCTTTTTCAGAAAATCCCTGTCATGGTGTAATGGAGTTTAGGATCCAGTGTATACTGTGGTCATGCATACAAACCATAATTTCTCTAAAATATATGCTCTGTATAAAGCCTTGTACAGTCCCCAAATTAGTCTGGAACCGCAAGACCGCTACGGTCGCAGGTTCGAATCCTGCCTCGGGCATGGATGTTTGTGATGTCCTTAGGTTAGTTGGGTTTAACTAGTTCTAAGTTCTAGGGGACTAATGACCACAGCAGTTGAGTCCCATAGTGCTCAGAGCCATTTGAACCATTTTTAGTCCCCAAATTGGAGATGTTGGATTACTGCAAAACATTCACATCATGCTCATGCACCACATCCATTATGACATTCATTGTAATGTTACTAGAGGATGCAACAATGCTGGGAAATAAGGATTCTTTAAGTCCCTCCATCAAATCCAGTTATTTGCATGGGGACACGCTCTTCTTCGTCGTGAACTGAAACTTTGCTTCATCAGGATGCACAAATCTAGCGAGTCCAGGAACCACAATGTATCGTTCAGTGTCATCCGCTTGGAGAATGAAACGTATTTCTCATTGCTCTCAGGCACGACACCAACCTGATCATAGCGCAAACTGAAATCGGCCAACCGCACAGTGATCAAATGAGAATCGTACCCTTTCAAATTGTGGAAGGAAACGGATATGTGTTGTGGCACTTGGTAGTTCAAGTTGCACACCTTGTTTGCTGTGCCGCAGAATTTTCCATCCCCTTAGAGCGGTCTCTACGTGGAGTTTCGGCTTCTGCGTCTAACTGAGCCCACAAACGTTATAGTCAACAGCTCCCTTGTATTATGCACTATTCTACTGCAATTTCATCATGGGAATGTTGGTGCGATAAATGCAAGCAAAATAGCTTGTGAGTTTTTCAAGGTCAGAGAGCAACCAATTTGCAAAATTTTCCCTGAAATATGATTCGAAATGATGGAGAATTGAGAAGTATGAGCATGCAGCCTGAAACGCTGACTCACAACGTAGATTCGACTTTGTAAATGTTGGATGGGAGGTAGTGCGGTCACCCTCACAGCACAACACAGAAGCCAGCAGATACTGGATATCAGGGCATACTATGAAGGGGAAACGCTCCTGGTGGTGGAAATATCTGAACTTTAAGAACTTGTTTTCCTCAATGAGCATTCTGACATGCACCAGTTTCTGGGTAAACCAGTGTACCAGATGTTTTGCTAAATGCTCGCTCTTGGTAAACGAGTTGAGGCCTCTAGAACAATGATGCTCTGCACCATTACATTTACTCTTTTGGCAGGTAAGTTAGTGTGACATGTTCTTGACCAATAAGTAGTGTTGCTTCTCTCCCTTGGAGAATAGCAACAAATCTACCTGCTTCTCATGCTGATTGTCTACTTTGGAAAAGTAAAGGGGACCGACGACTTTATGCTTCACGTCTTTTTTCTGCCTACATGCTCTTCTTCTTCTGGGTAGCTTTCGTCTTCTTCAGGCTGTCAACATGAACTGAAATACGTGGGTCCTTCCTCTCCAATTAGGCACGTCTTGAAGTTTGAAAGGGAAATTGATTCCATCAGAGTTATAAAGTCTGCAAACACCATCTATTATTTATATACTCAGACACTCACGACGATCAGCATAATATTTCTCAATACCGGTACGACCAGAGATTGAATATTATTCATGATTATATATCTTTGTACTAGATGTCAATGACGATTTATATTCGTGTTTGAACTGGATGTCACATTATTAAGGTAGAAAATACATTATTTGGTTTGCAACAAAATCTTTCCTTTGCTAACCACATGCCTATCAGTAGTTAGTGGCTTTAGTAGTTAGAATATTTTATTTAGCTGCCAGTATTGATGCTCGCTGTATTGCAGTAGTTCGTGTAATGAAGATTTTTGTGAGGTAAGTGCTTAATGAAATGTCTAGGTTATTGTTAAGACTTCTTTTTAGTCAGGGCCAATCTTCTGAATTAATTATTTGAAGTCAGGTTGTAATTTTTTTTGAGCTGTCAGATTGTGTTGCGCTAGAATATTGTGAGTCAGTGTTGACATGATAAGAAAAAGTAAGATGAAAGTAGGCTCAGTACGTTCAGCTTTACTCAGCTGTTTCAGAATCAAATAACGTAGAAGTTCATCGTCTCAGTCATTCTGCAATTTAAGTACAGACACACTCATTTAAATAAAGAAGTTTCAAATGGGATAAAGTGTTAATAACAATGGCGATTACTTTTTTTCCATTTGTCTCTTTTTCATTTGATTGTCCTTTATACTTGGAATGTTCAGATGTTCCAACTGTTATAAATAATTCGCATTTCCAGTTGGCAGTTGACTTTAAAGCATTTGTGCATTTTATTCATGTATCACCAGACATCTGTTTACTTTGAAGCACTTTTTGGTTAAACGGGTTCAGTTTCCCTTGCTTTAAGTTTCTTGTGCCAAGGCCAAAGACGCATGTGCGATTTGTAATTTATTTCTGTTACGTAATTTTAACATGTATCCTGTGTATGTTCTAGACTCTGAGCTGCTGAACCAGGTAACTGTGTGATAAATGGGCCGATCTCAAGTCGGTTATCGTATGTTGGCTCTAGCATTCATTTTCAGCTCTCTCTTAAATCCACTCGAAGTCTGTTAATCAAATACGTTTGCTGTTCAGTCTTTGGTGATTTGCTCTTTTAAAACTTACGTACTTTGCTATCATTCATTTTCGTACTGAATTTAAACTACTGTCTGAGTTACATGTTTTTGGACTCTTTAAATTTTTCCTAAATGGTTAAAGTGATTCAAGTGGTCGTTATTCTAACGCCTGTTTTGCAAGTAGGCAAAATATTTGTCCCTCTGGAGCAAAACTGCAAAATGTTGAGATTTAATAATCTGCCAAGAACTGAGTTGTAATCGTATAGCCGTGTGTTGACTTAATTATTGTAATTTTCTGTATCTTAATCGTTTATTAGTGTTTGTGGTATTTAATGCCACTGAGACAACATGAGATTAAAAGACTATTTTTGTGTACTCAGTAGCTTACCACTACCAGATCCAATCCTGCGATTTCGATGATAATAAACATAAATATTATCATGTATTAATCCTTCAACCAATCTGTTTCTACTGTACCTCACTTGTCATTTGCATTTCCGTTTAAATTTGCAACATATTGACGACCTGCGAGGTGCGATTTACATATCAGTGTCAGTCTCTGTCTAAACTGGATATCGAACTGCAGATGTCTGAGGGTGCTGGCCAAACATCGTAGTATTTCGTTTCTTGCCTAAGCACAACATGGAGGCCATGAAAGGATCACCGGAATATAAAATAAAATACTTTATGGTTTTGCACGCATATGACTCTATTAAATGTGACGTTTCTGATTTCTGGAGAGACGAAGTGTACTGTTCCACACCTATTAATCATCAATCGAACAAAATGCCGACAACAGAGTAAAACTATTTAGAGGCTGTCCATGGTGATGCATCATCCCACAATCCTCTGCACTTACACCCTTGCCGTTGTGGCCTGGCTCTCCGCATCCTCAACATTTTACCACCCCTTACAACTCCTAGAACACCTTGCAGTCCGGCTCTCCTTCCATTTTCTCCTACCCTCTCCTGCGTGTATTCATAACCTCTTGATAAAATTCCTGCCCCGTCCCTCCCTTTCCTCAAATTTCTCAAATATCATCGCAAGACCTATACATCCTGGAAAGTCGACGATCACAACACAACTGTCAACCCAATCTTTTAGACAGAATGTCAAATCAAATACCTTTCAGCCGTCTAATTTCCAAAGTGTTATTTTATTGATCTACCAGTTTCGGCGATTTACTGCGCTATCTTCAGGCTCCCTGAGTGACATGTAGGAAGGGTCCAACCCCATTTCCGGTTAAAATAGAGGCCAGCATTCAAAGACTGGCATCTGTAGATTTCTGCTTGATACAGAGATCACTTCAACTATCAACTGCCCAGTCGGCAGATGATGGTTGAAGTGATCTCTCTCGACTGCCCAGTCAGCAGATGATGGTTGAAGTTATCGCTATGTCAACTGCCCAGTCGGCAGATGATAGTTGAAGTGATCGCTGTATCAACAGCACAGTTGGCAGATGATGATTGAACTGATCGCTGTATCACCTGCCAAATCGGTAGATGACGGTTGAAGTGAAGTGATCTCTGTATCAAACAGAAGTCTACAGACACCAACTTTTGAATGCTGGCCCCTATTTTGACCAGAACGGAGGCTGGAATCTTCCTAAACGTCAGTCAAGGGGTCTGAAGATGGCGTAGTAAATCGCCAAAACCGATAGCCCAATAAAATAAGAGCTTGGAAATTAGATGGCTGTAAGGTGTTTGATTGGACATCCTGTACTGAACAGCCGAGTTCTGCAACCATCTCTGATAAGAAGAACATACTGAGACAATCTTTTAGAATCCAGGGCTTGAATCATACCTATACCAACACGCCCCACCCTCCATCCACCTTCACAATTATATATCCTCTCCCAAGGCAATTTCAATAGGCCCCCCCCTACCTGACCCTCATATCTGCACTGACATTTGTCCATCCTACCAAGTACAACTCTCGTCCGCATATCCTCTCCTTACATCAAAGTTTCAATTCCTCTCCCACCCTCCTGATCTGCCCTCACTCTTTCCTGCTCTGGCCTCCATTTATGCACCCCACTTCCCAGCCCAACATCATCCATCCTACTCCCATACATGGCAACACATATATCTGTATTTTCCTATTTCCAGCAACCCACCATCCCATTACCCTTCCTGCCACAACAGCATCATCTGTGAGCTGATACTGGGGGACTGTCTCAATGTGTCACTGTTAGTCACCACCCTAGCCAAACCACCACCACAGAAAAACATCAAAATAAATAATTTTAATTGTATTTTCGACTTATTATTTTAATCTTTCAACTGCAGAAAAGACTGTCTAAATTTTAACGTCTTGTAATTGGAGCAACAACATGGGTGTTGCCAGTCCGCCCTTTCCCCGTTCCCCGCTCCCCTCCCTCCTCCGCTCCTCTCGACCCCATGTGGGAGGAGTGAAATGAAGAATGAAGAAAAAACAAGAACTGTTTCGAAATTAATGCAAGAAAATGTGACAGTTGTATCATCTCAGAACTCGACCGTAGGCTAGACATTGACAGGATGATTGTAAAATTTATTTTGCCTTATTTCACTTTCACTTTACCCATTTATTCCACTGAGGTCCATGGGACGAAGTAGAAATCGATACATTAGGTACTATATTAGCCAAATCACTAAATTCATCTATCTCGCAAAAATAAATGTCCTAAAAATGTAGAAGTCTTCGGAATAAGTTTCACTTCCTTTTCCCAGACTAAAACTAATACTAAAACTATGAATAAACAGTGTAGGACCTGCTCCTGAGTCTAAAACAAGGTATATTTTTGTATACTTGATATTAGAAACTACTCACTGCCTATCTGCATTTATGTTGCCACTCAGTGTCATAGTGCCACATACGGTAAATGCGACGTTGTATTCTCTCAACAGGACATTAAATACCGAAGTTTTAGGACGACAATATGTACTTCTGGAAATTACGTTTGCCTTTTTAGACAATTGGGCGATATGTACAACATTACAGATTTCGGGAACAGCGTTCGAACGATTGTGTCTCCTACGAGATCTACATTACATGCGCACTCAAATTTCTATATTTTTATAACTTTGTCGTGATTACTGTTACCATTTGCAGGAACGAAATCACAAGAGAGACTGAGAAATTTCTAGTTTATGTGAATGAGCGAATTATTTTGGTTATATGGGGCTGCTGCATCAGACACTGTTACAGTGAGTAATAAAAGGGTATTAATCAGAGCGAAGAACAAATTTTGCCTAACTACAACGTGACGGATGATGGAGACGACAGGAATCTGAAGGGAGAGAAGGGACAATGAAGTACTATGCTTAGAGACAGGAGTTCCACATGTAAGTAGGCTCTTTAGGTTTTTATGTTGGTAACGTCACGTAGCGCTTTGTATGAAAATCTCTGGCTGTGCTGTGTGCAGTCTGTGGCTGGTTTGCGTTGTTGGAATATTTGCTATTATACTGTTGGGCAGTTGGATGCGAGCAGCGCGTAGCGCTGCGCAGTTGGAGGTGAGCCGCCAGCAGTGGTGGATGTGGGGAGAGAGAAGCCAGAGTTTTGAGATGTTAATATGATCGGACGAGCTGGACGTGTGTCCGTCAGAAAAAGGATGTCACAAATTATACATATATATATTATGACTTTTGAACATTATTAAGGTAAATACATTGTTTGTTCTCTATCAAAATCTTTCAGTTGCTAACTATATGCCTATCAGTTGTTAGTGTCTTCAGTAGTTAGAATCTTTTATTTAGTTGGCAGTATTGGCGCTCGCTGTATTGCAGTAGTTCGAGTAACGAAGATTTTTGTGAGGTAAGTGATTCATGAAAGGTATAGGTTATTGTTAGTCAGGATCATTCTTTTGTAGGTATTATTGAAAGTCAGACTGCGTTGCGCTAAAAATATTGTGTGTCAGTTTAGTGTTGATCAGAATAAGTAAAGAGAGAAATGTCTGAGTACGTTCAGTTTTGTTCGGCTGTTTGAAAATCAAATAACGTAAGGAGTTTACAAGCACAGTAATTGATAATTTTTCTAAGGGGCCGTTTCACACATCCAAGTAGAACAGAGATCACTGTCTGTAACGAACTGACACTGGCTAAAAAATCACGTAAGGCAAGCCTTTGCTCTCTTTTGGATCTCCCATGTCTTTAGCTTTAAAGTGCAGGATCATTTGTTACCGATACAAAAATAATTTCTGTTTCTTAAGAGGAGCACATAGAATTCTAAGGGTAGAGGTCAAGGGATGAATGACCTCTGGTGCTGTGCTGTGGTGGGTGGTTACTATATGATTGTCCGGCGTTTCATCACGAAAACAGCAATGTTAAATCTGCGACTTAATGCAAGGAAACCAATATTAGTTTTACGTGTATACCGAGTGATTCCATAATGGTATTACAAACTTTCAATCTGTGGTCAGAGTCGCTGGATCGATAGCGAAGGCATCGAAAATTAACAAGCGAAAATCATTCTGCTACCTCTGACAGTGTAATGCATGTACTGGCACTGTTGTTGCTAAGAATGTAGGGCAGGCAGCTTTAAGAGGTGGTAGTATGGACCAACACAAGAAAAAAATGTCAGTAAACATCTGCTGTAAAATGCATACCTGAGGAGCTATGAGCTGTCGTTCACCTTCGCTAGTGCAAAACACACCTCCAATATTGAACAAATACTTATAGCTCTTAAGGTAGGTGTTTTACAGCCCATGCTTACTGGACATTTTTTCCTTATTCTGGTCCATACTACCGTCTCTGAAAGTTGCATACCCTACAGTCGTAGCAACAACTGTACCGTTACACACATCGGGTGATCAAAAAGTCAGTATAAATTTGAAAACTGAATAAATCACGGAATAATGTAGATACAGAGGTACAAATTGACACACATGCTTGAAATGACATGGGGTTTTATTAGAACCAAAAAAATACAAAAGTTCAAAAAATGTCTGACAGATGGCACTTCATCTGATCATAATAGCAATAATTAGCATAACAAAGTAGGACAAAGCAAAGATGATGTTCTTTACAGAAAATGCTCAATATGTCCACCATCATTCCTCAACAATAGCTGTAGTCGAGGAATAATGTTGTGAACAGCACTGTGAAGCATGTCCGGAGTTATGGTGAGGCATTAGCGTCGGATGTTGTCTTTCAGCATCGCTAGAGATGTCGGTCGATCACTATACTCTTGCGACTTCAGGTAACCCCAAAGCCAATAATTGCACGGACTGAGGTCTGGGGACGTGGGAGGCCAAGCATGACGAAAGTGGTGGCTGAGCACACGATCATCACCAAACGACGCGCGCAAGAGATCTTTCATGTGTCTAGCAATATGGGGTGGTTCTAATAAAACCCCATGTCATTCCAAGCATGTGTGTCAATTTTCACCTCTCTATCTACATTATTCCGTGGTTTATTAAGTTTTCAAATTTATACTAACTTTCTGATCACTCGGCAGAGGCATCAGAACAGTTTTCGCTCTCCATACAACCCAGAGGTTGCTCCCTTTGATCTTCATCTCTGCTGACATGAACCACTGGCTATGAAGACAACGTTTTGACACAGACAACGAACTGCATATCAGCGTACAGAACCGGCGAAAAGTGCAGGCGGCTGCTTTCTGTGGCGAGGGTATTGGAAAGTTGGCACAACACTGCGACAAATGTCCTAGACGGAGCGCGACTATGTAGAGACGTTCCAAAAAAACCACTTTTGATTTTCACTGTGGTTTCCATTTCGCGTCCGATCGGACCTTACTTTCGGAATATGCATCGTAATAAATCTGTAAAACCGTCGTGTACGTCTGTCTTTGAACAGGTTGATCTCCAGAACTACCTGACGAATTTTCATAGGGCTTTCACAGATAAATTGCAACGTCCTTGCCGCAGTGGATACACGAGTTCCCGTGAGATCACCGAAGTTAAGCGCTATCGGGTGTGGTCGCGACTTGGATGGGTGACCGTCCAGCCGCCATGCACTGTTGCCATTTTTCGGGGTGCACTCAGCCTCGTGTTGCCAATTGAGGAGCTACTCAACCGAATAGTAGCGGCTCCAGTCAAAGAAAACCATCATATCGACCGGGAGAGCGGTGTGCTGACCAACGCCCTCTCCTATCCTCATCCTCAACTGAGAATGACACGGCGGTCGGATGGTACCTATGGGCCACTTGTGGCCTGAAGACAGCGTGCTTTTCACAGATAAATTGAGAATAATTTGGGGTACCGTATACACTGTAATTAACGAAAATCGAATCAAAAAATAAAAGTGTCGCTGTTTAAAGTTTTACTAAAACTTTCTTGTCTGTCTGAACATGCTAATTTCCAAAGATATGAAAGATGTACATATATGTATAGGTAGACAGGACATTTATTTGCGGATAGCTTTAGAATGGCTGTAAATTTCATGTTACAAGAGCCAAGCAATTGCGTATGACATCTCTGGAATAGTAGATTTATAGTAGTGACAGTAGTATCACTGGACTTACATATCTTTGACCCACTTGTAGACCGGAGGGTAGTCGAGAGTTGGACATGGAGTAAGTGTAGTGCATATTGGAGAAGGATTTTGCTGAAGACAGTTATTAGGAATTATTAATCTGATGGAAGGACTTTTTAGACGCTGTATTTATGGAACAGAGAGAATGGATTTGCAGTATGGATGTGTTTTTAAGATAATAATTTTCGCTAGCGCGGTCTGATAATGTTAGAGGGTCTTTCAACAGAACGGTCCACCTCCCCACCGCAATTTAGGTGATTTCAGTTTAATTCATTTCAGTTTGCATAGTCGTAAAAGCATTGCCTTGTAAGACTTTCGTAAAGAAAGTAAAGTTTCTGGTTTTCTGTGAGTTTTATGTTCTTGTGAAATAAGAACTTAAAATACAGCATTGTCATTATAATTAACGGAGTAGTATTTTCACTGCAAGAAACAAGGTTTTCTTAGTATGAGAATCGCCCTAATCTGTCTGCCAGTAGTTTAGATTTACATTAGCACATTTTAACTTGCGCGATTTCTACATGCTGTAATTTTTCAGGTGAGATTAATTTCGTATTTTGTTGGTTCTTTCGTTTCTCGTCTCACGTTTCCATTGTTCATATTCTAATAATTTTCTTTGTAATACAGATTATTGATGAGGCAGTGAATAGTGTGTGTTTCTGTTACAATGTTGTTTCAGTGTTTCATTGTTTTTGGGCAGTGCACAGTTTGATTTTGGTAGTGGTTTTTGAGTAGTTTCCTGCACAGTGAACTCCAGTTAACTTTGTCTTTATGTAAATGTGTGCACTGAGATATGCCGCTCGCAACAGTAGTTTCAATTCAACTTTTTTATAAGAGGACAGTACATTCAGTTTTGAGTAAAAAGCAGGCAAACATTTTCCTGCTCATGAACGAACGCCGATCGAGTCAGAACAAATAACATTCAACTACCTGATGGATTTTTAAGGTGTTTTGACTGGTAACAACGGCGTAGCTAATGGCATCGTATAGGGCATATTTCTTCAAAATCGGATCACGAACAAGGATATTCATGCATATTATAAAAAGTATGTTTACGTGTCTGTATGTATGTTCCATATCTCCTCCGCAACCACTGGAACAATTTCAACAAAACTTGGTACATATATCATTCACTATTTGCAAAGAATCGCTGTGGTGGTAAGAACCCCCTATGCCCCGACGCGCGAATACCCAGATTTTATTCATCCAGTATTTGAAAACAAGAGCACTTTCGACTTGCCAAATACTGTACATATGCTGGGAAACATTTACTACCCTTTTTCTCACTGACACACCACACATAATTATGAAAGGAAAAGAAGTTTATCGCTTGATACATTTTAGCAGTACATTTTCGCATCATGGATGATGTTTCAATTTATTGTTACTTTACTACAAATTGTATTCGCGACACATTTTGCAGACAATGTTTACATTCACCATTGACTGTACCTGCAAAATTATGTCTCTGTGAGGTAATGGGTGGGCCAAACAAAAGTTTTCGAATGCAAGGCATATTGTTTGATATAACTAAGGCGTTTGATTGTGTTGATCACAAAATATTGCTGCAGAAGTTGGACCATTACACAATACGGGGAGCAGCTCACAATTGGTTCACTTCGTACTTTGGCAACAGACAGCAAAAGGTCATTATTCACAGAGTTGAGAATGGCTGTGATGTGGGGTCTGAGTGGGGTAGGGTCAAGTGGGGGGGGGGGGGAGGGGGGTGCCCCAGGGATCAGTGTTGGGGCCACTCCTGTTCCTTCTATATATAAATGATATGCCCTCTAGTATTATGGGTAACCCTAAAATAATTCTGTTTGATGATGACACTAGTTTGGTAGTAGAGGATGTCGTGTGCAACATTGGCTCGTTTTCGAATAGTGCAGTCCATGACATAAGTTCTTGGCTTGTAGAAAATAAATGATTGCTAAATCACAGTTAGACTTAGTTTTTACAGTTTCTAACACACAATTCAACAAAACCTGACGTTTTAATTTCACAGAATGGGCATATGGTTAATGAAACTGAGCAGTTCAAATTTCTAGGTGTTCAGATAGATAGTAAACTGTCGTGTAAAGCCCACATTTAGGATCTTCTTCAAAGACTTAATGCTGCCATCTTTACTTTTTGAACAGTATCTGAATGATCGTTTGACACGAAAATTAGTCTACTTTGCTTATTTTAATTGGCTTCTGTCAGATGGTATTATCTTTTGGGGTAACTCTTCCCATTCTAAAAGGATATTTTTGGCACAGGCAATAAGTGTTATAAGTTGATGAACCTCTTTTCGACCCCTGTACCTGTTCACGAGTCTGACATTGGCCTCTCAATATATATATATTCCTTACTGTTATTTCTTGTTGATATCTTATTCCCAAGAATATGTAGCTTTCACTCAGTTAATACTCGGCAGAAATCAAACCTGCATTTGGATCGGACTTCCTTAACTCTTGTGCAGAAAGGTATGCAGTATACTGGTGCATCCATTTTCAATAAGCTACCACTAGAATTCAAAAATCTTAGCAGTAATCCACGCGCTTCCAAATCGAAACTGAAGACTTTCCTCATGGGTTACTCCTTCTGTCCTGTCGAGGAGTTCCTTGAGAAATTAAGCTGATTCTTGTTGTATTGTTGATTGTGTTTACTTAAACTTATGGCTTGACTTTTTTCGGGTTCATAAACATTTTGTTTTACCTGTTATTACGTTTATGTTGTAATTTCATGTACTGACACGTTCTATGACCTTGAAGATTTGCTCCTCAATTTGATCCTACGGAACCTGACGTGTAAATAAATAAATAAACGCATTGTTCAGGATATATGACGTTATAAGCATTGAGTACATCAGCAACTGCCGCATCATGGATGATGTTTAAATTGTTTAAATTCATTATTACTGACCAGCTGCACCGATTTCGAAGAAATTTGGTGAGGAGACAGGTTGAATCCTGAAGACGAACATAGGCTACTTTAGAAAGTATGCAGTACAAGATAGCTTTTGATTTGAAGAATATTACACAATTATGGGAAAATATTTACTTTGAAAAGCTATTTACTCTTTGACTTATGGATATTATATTTGTGAAAATGCTTTTCTTCGCTGATCTGTGTTTCATGATACCATTCAAAGTAATGAATGCATTACTTACATCATCTTCAATGTGTTTATTCCACACTTCCGCCCTGTTCGTTGCATTACGTATAACAATTATGAGCACTATCCAGTAATTGAGAATGATGGAACTTAGTATCTTGAAACAAACTTTACACATAATTTCAAACCTTTAAAAAACTTTTTCTCCCACGAAATGATGAATGGAGGAAAAGTTTGTCACTTACTACATTGTCACTGTTCGCGCACCAGACATTACGACATGACGTTTACATTTATTGTTTCTTTTCTTATAAATCTATTCACAACATATATAGCAGACAGTGTATATATATTATATATATATACTGTGGTCGTGCACATCTCTCCTTCATATGTCTACAAAGCGAAGGTCGAGCAAGTGCTTCCTCTCTCTGTTTAACCCACTAAATCACAAGAGAAAATTACAGGGTGTTTCACAAAGTTATACAGGCCGTCTACAGAGCGCCTTATGAGTTATGAGACGGTAGCCACACACTCCGAGGATATGCCCGAGGAGTATTTATTTTGCACAAAATGTGTTGCGTTAACACTACATGGAATATAGATACGAGTTACTTAGAATACTAAAGCAAGAAACGCATATGGGCAGAATCTACATAAATCTCTCCACATTGTGCTACACTGCCAGAAGGGAAACTGATACTTAGTCAACCGGTATGACAGCTGTAGCATTTTTCCAGGAAAGGCAGCTTCCCCAATCACGAGCGCTGCCCACTTTTCATTTTGCGGACACACTATACCAATTCAGCATGTTGTGGGGTAGATAGTGTGGAATCATATGTTCCCCCTTCAGCTTGCAGGCCCATGAAGGACGGAAACGCACGAGCACAATCCAGTACTTTACCTTCCCTTGCACTTCCACCCTCAGTTCCTGCCCTCTTCACTCTGTTTCACACCCAAAACACAATTTATCACTTAATAAGGCTCCACTACATTTGTAGGTGGTGCATACATTTAATATTTATTTTTAATCCATTTTATTTAAAGATAAAGATTGGTTTTATTCAGTTAGGACAATATTTTCAGTAAGTTCTGACTTTTCTATACCTTGCAATGTGGAAATTATTACTCTTAGAGTAAAAAATGAATAGGACATTTTTTGTGTTCAAAATTTAATGTAATTTAATTTTGTACTGGGAAATATTTTCGCTAGAATCCACGGTTTTCGTTTTGTTCGAGAAAAACATATAAAAGTCATATTTTAACCCCCATCCCATCCCAATGCTCACATACCACCGGTAAGGATTTTTAGTATTTTTTTCATGACACTTCCTCCTACCACTATACAAAAATTGCTACCACACGATTTCTTCGTCGACTTCACTATCTCTGTTGTTGACTTGATACCAAATAGTCAACATTTACATGAGTACTAATAAGAGAAGGACAAATTTTAGGTAACAATAAATTTGATGGATCTAGTCACAAGAAAAAGAATTACCGCTTATTCGCCTTCAGGTCTCTAATGGAAATACTTTGATAGCGCTAACTGTATATGATGATTAATGTGTGCTTTTGCTAAGGAATTTTACCAATTCTAGCAACTGTTAATTATAACTGTTAATTACCCTTGTAGGTAAGTTAGACAAATAATGAAACGTCGATTCACAGCGGCTACATTCGTGCCATTACACGAACTCCCCACCAGGGAACGACACAGAACATCATATAGGCCAAGGAAATAGGAATTTAAATTCCTGCAGCACTTCCACCGTGATTGGAAACCCAGTATTCTTCAGCTGCCATCAGCTCGCCTCACTGACCACAGGTCAGTCTCGAGCGTTTGGGATCTCTATCAGGTCGGATTGCGGGAGGACATAGAAGCAATTCAGAGGCGGGCTGCTAGATTTGTTACTGAAGGGTTTGATCATCACGCGAGTGTTACGGAAATGCTTCAGGAACTCGGATGGGAGTCTCTGCAGCAAAGGAGGCGTTCTTTTCGTGAATCGCTACTGAGAAAATTTAGAGAACCAGCATTTGAAGCTGACTGCAGTACAATTTTACTGCCGCCAACTTATATTTCGCGGAAAGACCACAAAGATAAGAGAGATTAGAGCTCGTACAGAGGCATATAGGCAGTCATTTTTCCCTCGTTCTGTTTGGGAATGGAACAGGGAGGGAAGATGCTAGTTGTGGCACGAGATACCCTCCGCCACGCACCGTATGGTGGATTTCGGAGTATGTATGTAGCTGTAGATGTAGATAACCAATTTGGCAATTCGCTGTAGTTTCATACGGTAAGGTCCAAAGTAAAATGTACAAGTGTCGGCTATAATTCCATTTAATAACAAGTCACTTTCTTATACTATAGTAGCGAATACATCTGTATATAAATAACCAATGAAAATTAGTAACAAGATACTTCTGTTAGCATCGAGGTATATAGTTGACAGCACAAGCACATAAAAAGCAAAGAATTCAGGCATCAGCTAATACAGGTGCCTTCTCTCGGATGATGCATAACCCTTGCACTGCCGCGTCGAGTCTCTCAGCCCATGCTCTGGCCAGCGTGTTGCAACTGGATGGGATTCTGATCCCCCATTTTTCGTCCACTGGTTGCCGGTAACGCGAGCAGCGTGATCCATGTACTGGCGCAGCGCCACGAGAAGGCAGGCAGGCAGGCAAACCTAACCCACGAAGGGCACGGGAGGCGACGGTTTCCTCTCGTCCAATAGCTGCCTGTAGAAGCTGTGGACAATCAGCATCCCGTACACGTCCAGTCCTGAAACGCACATAGCGACCATTACGCACTGACCCTCTCCCCTTTCGTCTTCATTCACTCTGACGAGTGGGCCTGCAACAAAACGTAGTTATTGTCTATTTACATAGTGTGCTATTGAAATATGACGTGCTGAGTTACTAATTTTTATAAAGGTTTAATCACAATAAAAATGCGAAATGAAATTATTGTTCTAGAATTAAGAATATAAAACAAATCATTTATATATGGTCTGAGCTCCACCTTATTATGAAAAACACACACACTATTTAAAAGATGCACCAAATCCACAATTTTGAAAACACAGCAGTGACATTTTGGACCATGCTTTACATGAATTTAACACATTTACTGTTAAGTTCCTTGGATTATTTCATTAACAGGATATATATATATATATATATATATATATATATATATATATATATATATATATATATATATATATCCTGTTAATGAAATATCAAAATTTTATTTAAAACATAATATGTACCTTTTTTCTCAGAAACTGTTAAAGAGATTTCTACAAAATTTTCTCTTTTCGATCTCTTTGCATATAGCAAACTTCTCTCATGAGGTTTTTTGAAAATATCTAAGAGAAGAATTCTAATAATTTTTAATTTTACTTCTTTAAGTATAATATAAAATACATGCAAACTTGCAGGCACTGTGCCCCGTATCTCAATTTACACTCAGATTTTCGAAATTTACTCTTGAGACATTATTTATTGGGTTTATGGAAATAGGTGAACAAAATTCTAGCCTTCTGAAGATTCTGAGAAAAAGGAACATAACCTATAAAAAACATGATTTTCAGGAAATACAATTTCAACTTCACGCCAACGTTTTTCTTATGTCATATACTCAGAAGGCCTTACATTTGTACACAGGGTTCTCTTACCCTTCAAAGTTTCTTTTCTGGTTTCTTGTTTCCGGCCTTCTTTCATTTACCCAGTTTCCAACTGACTTTTCAGCTTCAGACAGGCACTGTAAATCTATTTTTCTCAAGATGTCTTGAGTGAAATTTCCTGTCTTAAAGCCCATTCTTTCTAATAGATCCTCCGTATATTCCCATCATTAAATACAAGAACTGCAACGTAAGTTGCAATTCTGACAACTGCAGCAGATGATAATGTGGCAAAACAAGAACTGCTTCTTCATAAACAAAGCAGCTGATTTGTTATTGTTTCTAAGACACGCAGCAGTCACAGATGATCTATAAAACCAAAGAGCATACGTATCACAGCGTTCTAGATGCAACCCATGTACGTTTTATGGAAAGTAATCCACAGAATCACTGTTCATCGAGCTAGGACTGAAGTATTGCTTCAGAAAGTTGGGGTTGCAGGAAGGTCGCGTCACACATCTAATTATTTTTCGGATATTTCAGATTTGATTTCATAATTGAAACTCTGGGAACTTATTGTTCATGATTCCTACTAATGAACAAAAATAAATTGCAAATTGACATTTTTGGTCAATTTCATGAACGTTTCCCCTAACATGGTATTAATTGTTATTTCAAAAAGTATAACAACATGTATAAGAAAGAAGAAAGCCATTAGGTTCGGAGGAGGCCCTTGTCGTTTCCGTTTGGTGGACACTAGAGTTGTCTTCTACCAAAAATATGGTTGGGTACTTTTACACAGCGCATACATGACATAGTGAATGGTAGGCTTACCGATAGTACTGGAAGCGTTGATAGAGAAAGAAAAATGAATGTGTGATAGAAAATGGGAGCCGACGACTTCTCTATGTTTTTTGTTTCATTCTTTGTTTGTTTTGCTCATAATTAGAACTGCATAGCGTTCAGCGTTACTTCACTATGTATTTTATTTCCTTACAAAATATCACTTGCATTTTATAAGTGATAACTAGTTGACCGCATAGCTTCTGCGATCTAATACCATATAAGTAGTTACTTTTGATGCCAGTATAGTTAACGTGCACAAGCATAAGAAAATCTCCATAATTATCGTTATTTTGTACTCAACAGTATGTTCATCAAGATCCACGCCTAGAGTTTCTTGTTATTATTGATAAGTGCGAAAGCTATTTATGAATAACAGAAATATGTTTTACACGAGTGCGGCCAAGTATTGATGCGATGTTTGGTTTGTTTTTGTTTTAGTGTTGTTTAATTTTACCTTTTTTTTGAGGAAATTGTATTTTCTACGCTGTGTGATAAATCTGTTTCTTAATTTTTATTTGCACTATAACAGCCTTCTGTTTCACGTTACAAATCTACAATTTTCAAATAAAACCTGAATTAAACGAATTTCAATTTTGCCCTAAATAGTGTTTATTTTTAAGTAACAGACAATAGGATAACTATGTATATCAAAAATGTTCCGTATGTTACGCGGCCCTTTATATATCCTCACTCAGATTTAGACAGTTTATAGGGGAATCTAGTATGACACTGACCACATAAGTGCACAAAAGGATTGAAATGAGGTGATGCCCGACAGATATGCAGACAGGTAACGTGATTACAATCGTAACTGAGCAAGAAAAACTAGTCTGTGCTTACTTATGAAAGTCTACAGTAGCCTATGGCAGTTTTCCAACTCATAGTGAACACCTTTCATACAAGGTAAAAGCAAAGTAGGCTGACCTGGCGCACAGTTTTGAGACTGGCCTTGTCTTTTTCCGTTTTGGGTACACATTTTATGTGGAAAATAGTTTACCACTGGCAGACTGAGTAGCGCAGAGGTAGCCCGACTGTAGTTACAGTGAAAGGTCTTCTTTTCTGATGCTCTCCACATGACTATATTCTTTGTGGTAACATCTGAACAAGTACTGTGAAAAGACGTTTATTAATAATTCAGTATTAAAAAGTCGTATCTAGTAATTAGAAGCTATTGTGCAAGACTTACCAGGTTCAATTATGGGTATGGAACAGTTGCACAACTTTGCTTCAAGCACACTGAATATGGGTAGTCTTAGTAACGCCACTCTCATGTCGTTTCAACGAGAGGCGTGAAGCGTTTGAAGAAGTTTCACCAACTGCGACATGGTCGCGTATACAAACAGTGATCCAATACTGTCAAATGTTTTTTATTCCAGTCTTTGATCACAATATGAATTCTTTAGACGATGACCGGTTTCAGTCCGTAATGACCATCGTCAGATGGTCTTGAACTTTAGGACATGGAGTAAAAAAGATCTGAGGATGGTCATTACGGACTGAAACCGGTTATCGTCTGAAGAATTCATATTGTGATCAAAGACTGGAATAAAAAACATTTGATTTGCAGAAGTGTTTTTGACACCACATCAACTGTACTGCCCATACCGAGGCAAGGTACAGAGTATTTAATTGTCATTATTGTAAAGGAGAGCCAGATGTAATTCAACTCGATCTGCGATCAAGTGTGCTTTGTTCAATATATTGTCACTTATACACACAGAATTTTACTGTTTGATTTCAAAATGCGTATCAGTTTTCTTAAATCTTACGTTCAAATGTAACGATAATGATTGTAACAGCAGCAACAATTGTTGTAGTGTTTTCATTAACTTTGGACAGAAGATTGTGCATTTTTGATGGGTGGCTTTGCTACCTAAAATTCATTTGTATAACGTCATTTTCTTAAAGATTCTAGAGGATATTATTTTTATTCATATGATAAGTATTAACTTTAACAGAATGTCAAAAACAGTCAAAGTACTGAAGGTCAATAAATATCTTGTCATTTTCATTCTAGTTCTTGAAAGCAAATTTTAACTTTATTAAAAACTAACTTGAGCAACTGTTCCGAGTTTAATGCACTGATTTAACTTTCAAAATTCGTTTACTCAGGACGTGGCGTCCATATAAAGCAAATAGAAACTTTAATTTCAGGAGTAATTTCAGAAGATAAATTTAGTCACAGTTCCTGTTCCAGTGGTGATGCAGTTGCTATGTTTAGTGGAGAACCAAACTGAAGGTAAGAAGTGAAGTGCTTCGAGCGCTTTGTTACTGCACTGAGGTAACAAGTCATAAGCCGGCCACTGTGGTCGAGCGGTTCTAGGCGCTTTAGTCCGGAACCACGCTGCTGCTACGATTGCAGGTTCGAATCCTGCCTGGGGCATGGATCTGTGTGATGTCCTTAGGTTAACAAGGTTTAAGTAGTTCTAAGTTCTAGGGGACTGATGACCTTAGATGTTAAGTCCCATAGTGCTCAGAGCCATTTGAACCATAAAGCATCGCCCGTGCGAAACTCAGCTTGCCCTTTTCTCACGATATACTACGAACGAAAAAAATCGTCTTCCCCCTCTGTGGAAACTTAAAAGATCCAGTAATTGGCGGTTTCTTTTTTTCCAGAGACGCAGGTTTGTCAACTCTTGCCCTGGTTCGACAAGAGTTTATGCTGTCGCGTGGGAGGAGAGATTTAGCGCCTCTAGAGCTCTGTGATTGGCTCAAGATGGGGTGCACGTAGGGTCGTTCGTGCACTTTGCGGCAAAACGGATTTTTTATCTAGAGAGGTGCGAAGCACTGGGGTGCAGGACTTTGGTCTGGAAGCACTTCTAGTCGAAGCTCTGGCATGTGTGGTTGGTACTTGGGACCTGTCCTGAGACTGACTTCACTTGCGAGTAGTTTAGACTGGGGAGCCTGTGGTGAAGTTCTTACTGTACCGATAGTGTGACGTCAAACATCTCGGACTACTCGTTTGCCGAGGGCACACTTATTCGGTTTTGGTTTACCAGTCTCGACAGTTGGTGTCATTGTGTGCTCTGTCGTATAACTGAGCCAAATTGGTCCTTGATACGAGCAGCGAACAGGTGTGTCACACTGAAATCTACCATGATTTCAGGGCTCTGGTAGAGAGTAAATTGCGATCCGTCTGCCTGGTCGCTAGACCGTGAGATTTCTGCATTTCTTTCGTGTCCACGATCAATTCACAGATACCGCCTCCAAGTTTCACCTCCACCGCACACATCTCTCCAGCTGCAAGTTACATCACCGCACAAAGCAAACAGGGTAACGTACAGATCTCAATCGCCACTTGCTCTCAAGCTGCACCTATGTAGAGAAACTTCAGTAGATTTGATTAATCGAAGTCTGCTCGGCGTCAGATCAATTCAGATTGTGTTATCCACATTTTTAGGGCCAGAGTACTTCACTCACTCCACTAGTTAAACTATCTCTGCCACCCAGGATCTTGTCCAGTGTAGTCTTAAATCGCCTGTTACTTGGTTACGGTATTAAGTCAATAACTGGTCTGTTTTCGGAAAAAATAAATGTTAGAACGGAAACAGTGTCTTGAAAGGAGGATATAAGATGAACATCAACAAAAGCAAAACGAAGATAATGGAATGTAGTCGAATTAAGACGAGTGATGCTGAGGGAATTAGATTAGGAAATGAGACACTTCAAGTAGTAAAGGAGTTTTGCTATTTGGGGAGCAAAATAACTGATGATGGTCGAAGTAGAGAGGATATAAAATGTAGAGTGGCAATGCCAAGGAAAGCTTTTCTGAAGAAGAGAAATTTGTTAACATCGAGTATAGATTTAAGTGTCAGGAAGTCATTTCTGAAAGTATTTGTATGGAGTGTAGCCACGTATGGAAGTGAAACATGGACGATAAATAGTTTGGACAAGAAGAGAATAGAAGCATTCGAAATGTGGTGCTACAGAAGAATGCTGAAGATTAGATGGGTAGATCACATAACTAATGAGGAAGTATTGAATAGGATTGGGGATAAGAGAAGTTTGTGGCACAACTTGACCAGAAGACGGGATCGGTTGGTAGGACATGTTCTGAGGCATCAAGGGATCACCAATTTAGTATTGGAGGGCAGCGTGGAGGGTAAAAATCGTAGAGGGAGACCAAGAGATGAATACACTAAGCAGATTCAGAAGGATGTAGGTTGCAGTAGGTACTGGGAGATGAAGAAGCTTGCACAGGATAGAGTAGCATGGAGAGCTGCATCAAACCAGTCTCAGGACTGAAGACCACAACAACAAAAACAGAACACTACAATTATGCCAACATTCTCAATCATTTAAATAGTCCCACCAGGTCTACCTTTCAAAGTAATCACTATGTTACGTAGCAACGTATTAATGTTTCTTCCTCTACTTTTATTTTTACTTGCATTGAAAGCCACGAGTACTTTATGTAATAATAATAACTTATACACTCCACAAGAAATACGAAAAGAAGAATTTCACATTTCCTATAAGGTGAGGTGAAGAAACAATTTACTTTGTACCCTCCGCCACATACCGTCAGGTGGCTTGCGGAGTATGGATGTAGATGTAGATGTACTTCAATTAACGTAAGTGGGAGCACTTGAAATGACACTAGGTCGGCGGACATCTGGACGTTACATACAGAAGGCAGTGAACTGTCAAGAGTGGGAAAGCGTCGGGTAGTATGCAGCTGGAAGTTGTGTACGTTGTTGTGGCATTTGCGCGAGAAAGCAGAGAATATGTCGAAGTTTGTAGAACAATATTCGCTGACGTACACCATCTGTCATCTTAAAAGTGCGCGTAACGGCCATGTCAGACAGGAATCCCCATACTGGTCTGCTAGGTAAAAGACATAAAATAGTCCCTGGTTAACAGCTATTTATTTATTTATTTAAGTAGTGATCTAAAAAAAGTAATCGTGAACAGTATCCAATGAGTCAGGTTCCTTTGTTACAGTTAGTTGGCTTTCATTTATTTTCAAAGCGAGTACGTCTAATGTGTCTCACGAGTGGGGACGTATATGTTCAGTGGAGGGGGTACCAGCTAAGGTGTTGGCGTGAACGAAGCAATGAGTCGTTAGTGCGCCGCTTTAGAGACAGGATACGTTAAGTGAATGGACTGCGAATATGTTCATTTCGGATTTAATTTAGTACTTTCGGAATATTAACGCTTTTCGGACATTGCTCTGAGTGACTGAAATAGCATCCGAGTAGCGACAGGCTATCTCGCAACTGTGGCCGAGCGGTTCTGGGCACTTTAGTCCGGAACCGCGCTGCTGCTACGGTCGCAGGTTCGAATCCTGCCTCGGGCATTGATATGCATGATGTCCTTAGGTTAGTTAGGTTTAAGTAGTTCTAAGTTCTAGGGGACTGATGACCTCAGATGTTAAGTCCCATAGTGCTTAGAGCCATATCTTGCAACTACTACAGGCAAGTATTGTATACGAGTAGGCAGTGACTTCGAACCTGTGGGCAAGTTTCATTTACAACTGTGACAATCTTTAAAACGACAGAAGGCCGAATTCTCGAGACATTATGCTATCTCGATCTGATGGGAAAGCAATTTCGGTGCACGGTTTTGCACTTGCGAGAATTCTTGATGTTGTATTTTCAAAATTTAATCACATAGATGGCCGACTGGTCGCGTGTTTGCAGTGCTGAATCTTGATAAGTTGTTTAGTGTTCATATGTGCAGACGAGCTGGGGTTTATCGTAGAAGCATTGTGAAAAGACCCGCGTGGCAGAGCAGATTTAATTGCTGGCATTATTGGTCCAGTTATACATCGTTTTTCCGAGTTATACCTATTTTAAATTCCAAAGTGCATGAGGTAGATTTCCGGCGTTCTATAAATGGATAACATGCGTAAAACTTCTCTTTGCAGTGAGTACCTTGATTCGTGATGAGGATTATATTTAACATTATTGACGAAAATATCATTGAAAGTGATGTAGTTGTTAAAGGACAAGGACAGTGTTCTGCTCATGGTTGATTTTAATGCCAGGATTAGAAATCGAACAGAAGGGTATGATAAAGTTATGGGTAAATTTGGAGAGGATATGGAGGCCAACAGGAAAGGGAAACAACTCTTGGATTTCTGTGCCAGTATGGGCTTAGTAATTACAAACTTGTTTTTTAAACATAAGAACATTCACCGGTATACTTGGGAAGGCAGGTGAACCAGAACTGTCATTGACTATATAATAACAGATCAGGAATTCATGAAGCCTGTGAGGGACACACGTGTATTCAGGGGATTCTTTGATGACACCGATCACTATTTAATTTGCAGTGAAATTGGTATTATGAGGAAGAAAGTGCAGGAGGTCAGGTCCATATGTAAGAGGATAAGAGTCGAGAAACTTCAGGATAAGGAAATCAGGCACAAGTACATAACAGTGATCTCAGAAAGGTACCAGTTAGTTGAATGTAGTCAATTACAGTCATTGGAAAAGGAATGGACAAGGTACAGGGACACAGTACTAGAAGTGGCTAAAGAATGTCCTGGAACAGTAGTGTGTAAAGGTAGGATGAAGCAAAGAGCTTGGTGGAATGACACAGTCAAGGCAGCCTGTAAAAGGCAAAAGAAGGCGTATCAAAAATGGCTACATACTAAAGCTCAGGTAGACAGAGAAAGTTATGTTGAAGACAGAAACAAAGCCAAACAGATAATTGCAGCATCCAAGAAGAAATCTTGGAAAGACTGGAAACAGGTTGGAGACTTTGGGTCAAGCTGCTGGAAAACCATTCTCGAGTGTAATTAGCAGTCTTCGAAAGGGAGGTAAGAAGGAAATGACAAGTATTTTGGACAGGTCAGGAAAACTGCTGATGAATCCTGTTCATGCCTTGGGCAGATGAAGGGAATATTTTAAAGAGTTGGTCAATGTAGGTGAAAATACGATCAGTAATATTTCAGATTTCGATGTACAATGGGATGGGAATGATAGAAATGGGATCATATTTGAGGAAATGGAGAAAATGGTCAATAGATTGCAGTGCAATAAAGCAGCTGGGGTGGATGAAATTAAGTCGGAACTCATCAAATACAGTGGAATGTCAAGTCTAAAATGGCTGCACAGGATAATTGAAATGGCGTTTCAAAACACACGAATTTTTATAACGTGTGGCTCTGCACACAGTGCCCGATTTAAACTCCACTGTGTAGATGCATTTCTTTAGACCTCCAGCCCAGGCTTCTGCTGGCGCTGCAGCAGGAATCGTGGCATTGTTCTGCTGGAGCCTTATCATGACGAGGGGCTGCCCTGTCTGCCCTGTATGGCTGTGGGCCTGTCCTGCAAGATCTACTAAGGAATGGGCTCACTGCCAATTGCTTTCAACTCCCAACATGCCATTACTATGAGCTGAGAATTATAAAAATACCTTGTGATTTTAGCGCCTTACCAGGCTCCATTAACGTCTGCTCAGACTGTTAACTTTGTAGAGTCTCACTCAAGGTGTGTCAGGTTGTAATAAAATCTTGACTAATTTTCTGTATGTGAAAAATAGGTGAGAGAGTAACTTCTTCTCTCTCAAAGTGTAACCTGCATGACGAACACTACTGGCTCTATCACATACAACGATTGCAAGGATTATGAGCAGCAGATTTCCATCTATGGAAAGGATTTTGTCAATGGTTTTTGGACCAGGCCATCACAATTATGGGATTTCTGTGATCAGTCCTCTTTACTGAAGAAGCAACGTTTATCAGAAGTGGCATCATCAATAAGCATAATCTGTGGGCTACAGACAGATCAGAGGAATTTTCATTTGTCAGTGCCATCTATCATGGCAATGGTGCATTTTTGGACCCTTGTTCATAGGACCTTTCTTGCTCCATTTCCAGTTAGGAATCCATTCCTGCAGTTTGTCGCTTTTAACTAATGTTCACCCTGTACAAGGAGTAGGAGTGGACCCAGATTTCAACCCTGTGGGATTCCCTTCACGATGTCTCCAAAGTTACTAATTTTTTTTCCTTACCTGCAGCGATGATGGTGGTCAGACCAGGTAGCAGGAGCAACAGGTGCCTTTGTCCAGAGGCGGAGGCGGCGATGGCAGCCACGGTGAGCCCCAGACCACACAGCAACAGCATGGCGATGGCGGCAGGCCACTGGGCCACCAGCGCCGGCTGCCGCTGCAGGCACAACACACCACACTGTGTCACTTCCGCACACAAATGCTGTCCTCTCAGCCACGATCCAAAACCCCTCTGTGTGTCGTCAACCAACAGCCAGTGCATAGCGACTGCAAACTCAATTACGTTCTGTTTATCAATATAATTGGAATTATCTGAAAATTCACTTGCATAAAATCTGACATAGCGGGTAGATTCTTCCCATCTGTTGTGTTCTTTCCGCTCCCAAGATAACTACCATTCTTTGCTAAGTTTTTATCTTATTTCCAACTTGTTCATCTATTGCCATGTAATATGTACAAAAAAAATCGAGTTCTTATACTGTTCAGTTACATTAATATGGCTACCTGTCAAAAGACTGAACAACCATCTATTGCAGCGCGAACTGCCGTGAGATGTGCTGGAAGAGAGGCAGTGGGGTTCTGCAAGGTATCGATAGGGATATGGAGCCATGGTGCTCCAGTGCCGTGGCTAGCTGCGCTTGAGCATCCACGATGCAAACAGCCCAGTCGAGGTGGTCGAACAGATTGTCGATTGCGTTTAAATTCGGGGAGTTTGGTGGCCAGGGGATATGGTAAACTCATCCAGGTGCTATTCAAAACATGCAATATGCTGTGTGCTGTGTGACACCGTGCCCTGTCCTGCTGGTAGATGCCATTGTACTGAGGAAGAGCAAACTGCACATAGAAGTGGACGTTGTGCCCAAGAATAGATGCGTACTTGTGTTGATAGATTGTGTCTGGATAGAATGACGATATCACCCATGGAATTCCATGAAAACATTCCCAAAACCATCATGCTTCCTCCTCTGGCCTAGACCCTAGGACGTTTCGTGCCATACATGCAAATGGCCACCTGTCCAATGGAGCAAAAAACGTGATTCATCGCCACACAGGATAGCAGTGCGGTCTAGGCCACCTTGGCACGGCCCGCAAGGCCCACCCCATCGGAGGTTCATATCGTTCAAATGGCTCTGAGCACTATGGGACTTAACATCTGAGGTCATCAGTCCACTAGAACTTAGAACTACTTAAACCTAACTAAACTAGGGACATCACACACATCCATGCACGAGGCAGCATTCGAACCTGCGACCATAGCGGCCGCGCGGTTCCAGACTGAAGCGCCTAGAACTGCTCGGCGCCGGCCGGTGTGGCCGTGCGGTTCTAGGCGCTACAGTCTGGAACCGAGCGACCGCTACGGTCGCAGGTTCGAATCCTGCCTCGGGCATGGATGTGTGTGATGTGCTTAGGTTAGTTATGTTTAATTAGTTCTAAGTTCTAGGCGACTGATGACCTCAGAAGTTAAGTCGCATAGTGCTCAGAGCCATTTGAACCATTTGAACTGCTCGGCCACACCGGCCGGCCTATCGGAGGTTCGAGTCCTCCCTCGGGCATGGGTGTGTGTGTTGTCCTTAGCGTAAGTTAGTTTAAGTTAGATTAAGTAGTGCGTAAGATTAGAGATCGATGACCTCAGCAGTTTGGTCCCGTAAGACCTTACCACAAATTTCCAATTATTTTCCGTGATTCTTCGGAGAAGACCACCTGTTGCCACCCAGCGGACGTCCTGTTGCGGTCGCCGAATAACAGCAATGAGCGTGGGTGCATGATACAGGCTCCTGCTGCGGAGGGCCATACGCAGCAACATTCGCTGGGCAGTCGTTGAGGACAATTTTGGTAGTCCTATGGTTCATCTGGGCGGTCAGCTGTTCATCAGTTGCACGTCCTTCCGCCCATACACATCTCCGCAGTCACCTATGGCTGGTAGTGCACCATAGTTGCCCATGTGCCTGTTCCAGATAGTGCCATTTTGACATGCACGGTGTACTTTAACCATGGCGACAAGCCAACGGTTTACAGATTTACCCGTTTCGGAAATGCTTACACCCTTGGCGCGAAAGTCAATCATCATGCCCTTTGGACATCAGACGAATCGCCCCATTTCCGCGATATGACAAGAGCTGCACTGTTTTACCAACTCCCTCATTCCCGTGATACACCCTCTGCAACCAGTGGTGCCACCGGCCATCTGTGAGGGGTTACTAACCTTTGATATCGAGCATAGGCGGTTGTCATATTAATGTGACTGGACTGTGTATTAATGTTGTCTGCCAAGTCATCAATATACAAGATGAACACCAAGGGGGCAGCCACTGTGGCCGAGCGGTTCTAGGCACTTCAAGCCGGAACCGCGCTGCTGCTATGTTCGCAGGTTCGAATCCTGCCTTGGGCATGGATGTGTGTGATGTCCTTAGGTTAGTTAGGTTTAAGTACTTCTACATCTAGGGGACTGATGACCTCAGATGTTAGGTCCCATTGTGCTTAGAGCCATTTGAACCATTTGAACACCAAGGATCCCAATACACTTCTCTAGGGCATACCTGAAATTTCTTCTACATCTGTCCATGACTCTCCATCCAAGATATGTTGCGTTCTCTCTACCAAGAAACTCTCAATCCAGTCACAAAATTCGCTTGATACTTTATACGATTATATTTTTCGATAACAAGGGTAGGGGGTGTATTGAATCGAGCGCTTTTCGGAAATCGAGAAAGTCGGCATCTGGTTGACTGGTTTCAAGATGTCATGTGAGACACGTGTGTGTGTCGGTTTCACATGATCGATGTTGGTTGGCATGGAGCAGTTCATTCCGTTCCAGATATGTCATTACAAAGCGAATAAAATAGCTAATTCACAGGATAAAATTAAAACCATATGGTCAGTTGTGAAGCAAGTGACAGGTTAGCAGCACAAGGCTGACAATATAAAGTTAGTGCCTAGCAAAAATATTTCTGTTACTGATAAGTCGAATATACGTGCAGTTTTAACAAAAATTTTCTGAGCATTGCTGGTGACTTAAATAAAAACTTAGTTTCTACAGGGAATCATATAACTCTTTTGGAAAATTCCTTTTCGAGATTGATGTCTGAAATACTCGTCTGTGATACTGACAATGGGGAGACTGTGTCAATAATTAAATCACTGAAGACTAAGGACTCTCTTGGATATGATGGAGTGCCTAGCAGAATATTAAAATACTGTGCTACACAAATTAGCTCTGTACTTAGCCACATTTGTAGTGTTTTCTTCCAGAATGGTCAGTTTTCTGAACGATTAAAGTGCTCAGTAGTAAAGCTGCTTTATAAAAAGAGAGGAAAGGGATAATGTGCACAATTTTAGACCTATTTCTATGCCATCAGTCTTCGCTAAAGTTATTGACAAGGCTGTGGATGTAAGAATAATCTATATCGCGCAATTTGCTATCAAATGTACAGTTCGGCTTTAGAAGCGGTTTGTCTACTGGAAATACTATATTCTCTTTTCTCTGTGAGGTACTGGACGGGTTAAGCAAAAGGTTTCGAACGCTAGGCATATTTTTTTTATTTAATTTAGGCGAATTATTGTGTTGATCACAAAATATTGCTCCAGAAGTTGGATTGTTATGGAATACGAGGAGTATCTCGCAGGTGGTTCATCTCTTAGTTCAACAACAGACAACAAGAGTCATTATTCACAGTGTTGAGAGTGGCTGTGTTGTGGGGTTTGAGTGGGGAACCGTCAAATGGAGACTGCCCCAGGGATCAGTGTTGGGGCCACTCCCATTCCTTATTTGTATTAATGATATGCCCTCCAGCATTATAGGTAATTCTAAAATATCTCTGTTTGCTGATGACACAGGCTTGGTAGTACAGGATGTTGTGTGTAACATTGGTTCTCTTTCAAATAACGTAGTTCATGACATAAGTTCATGGCTTGTAGAAAAGAAACTAGCGCTAAATAACAATAAGACTCATTTTTTACAGTTTCTAGTACACAATTCAACAAAACCCGACGTTTTAACTTTCATAGAATGAGCATATGATTATTAAAACTGAACAGTTCAAATTTCTGGGTGTTCAGATAGATAGTAAACTGTCATGGAAAGCCCATGTTCAGCATCTTGTTTAAAGACTTAATTCTGCCATTTTTACTGTTCGAACAGTATTTGAAGCAAGTGATCATTAGAAACGAAAATTAGTGTACTTTGCATATTTTCATTCCCTTATGTCATATGGTATTACATTTTTGGGGTAAGTGTTCGCATTGCAGTAATAGTGAAGTCACGTTGATACCTTGGCCGCCAAATTCGGCTCTTCTGAACCCGAAAAAACACATCTCGGACACTACCCTATGCCAGCTCCGTGCCCCAAACCAATGGTTCGTAGTTTATAGGAGCTGCATAATGTATGCATAGACATGTGGTGTCATATTTCCGGGAGAGGCTACTGAGGACTTGTCGAATTGACGCCACGCGTAACTGCCGCTGTATTTCGTTCCAAATGTGGACCAACGCAGTAATAACCAGGCGGTGGTAATGTTTCGGCTCATCAGTGTAATAGGCTTTGTGGCGCACGGCTTCATTGGAGTAATCCATCACAACTGATTTGAGATGATTCCCATAGGTCATATTCCATCATTTTGCTTACATTACTGAAGTTTTGTGGACGACATACGTCCGGTTGCTAAACTACCTCGGTGCAGTAAATACTATGAAAACAGAATGCAATATTTTAATCAATACTAAATTTGTTAATATAGTTACTTTGAAACATTAATTCACTCATGACGACGTGACTCAAGATGACTTCAATACTCGAAAGTACCACCTGTTACATAGGCAAAGCGCAATGTACCTACATCTACATCTATACTCTGTAAACCACCGTGAGGTGCATGGGAGAGGGTACGTGCCATTGTACCAGTTATTAGGGTTTCTTCCTGTTCCACTCACGTATGGAGTGTGGGAAGAATGATTGTTTGTATGCCTCCATGTGCGCAGTAATTATTCTAATCTTATCTTCGTAAGGTGTCAGGCAAATCCAACACCTTCCATAAAAACCCTGACATGATAAGCAAATCCAGTAGTATGTCACATAGTTCCGAATAAATCGTGACATTAAATTAACCAAAGTAATACGAGTAACGAGTGAGCAAATGGAATACCACAGACTAACACAAGAATGCCTAAATGCATGTCATACCTTCCCACCGTGAGACAGACGCAGTTCCGAGGGGAGCAACGAGAACAGAAGCCGAGAGCAGAACCGTGTTAAGCTAGAAGGCCCTACGATAAGGGACGGACACCCACGTCGCCAGCTAACCGCTAGGACCACCCCCCAGCCCATGTTAAAAGCTAGAGCCCTCCAGAAGAACAGTATAGATCTTATGATAACACTAAAAGGGCCACCCCAGCCGCAAGTTTTAGCGTGAGACTTTTTCGCGTCTCTGTTCTCTGTTATGTCAGGACCACCCCCCAGCCCATGTTAAAAGATAGAGCCCTCCAGAAGAACACTATAGATCTTACGATAACACTAAAAGGACCAGACCAGCTGCAAGTTTTAGCGTGAGACTTTTTTGCGTCTCTGTTACGTTGCAAACTTTAAAAACATTGCCCCACCGCGAGAAGTATAACGTTTCTCATTGGATGGACAGAATTTTTGTAGGCGGAGCTTAAGGTTAACACTGAGACCCTGATTGGTCAGATGAAAACACAGCCAGATAGTTTTTTTAAACCAATTTCGGTAAATTGTAGTAAGGAGAAGTCAGGAGATAGCTGCTTCCGAGACGGCGAGGTGAGCGGAGCTGTGCTTTACGCCACCCCCTGACAAACACCGACAAGGTAATGAACGCACGCGATGCCGCATAACAGCGCATAAAGCTTCACTCAGAACTGCAGAAGTCTCATCTGTTACACCCCCTTTTTGCGTAATACTAGTGTCGATCGTCAATTAAAGCTCATGGTGTTCACATTTGCCACTTGAAGTAAAAATCTGAAACGCGATGATTTTTCTGTTATATAGTTATTGAGAAGCCACATCAGCCACTGTAATTTACGACAAGTTAGATAAGTAATTAAAGATAATTGAGGGTCACTGTAGACCATTTTGATAGTTTTCTCTTTTGTGAAACTTAATTTAAACCTAGATTATAGATGTGATATGGTATAGGTCATCCTTCGATCCATTGTAGAACTTGGAAACCCATTTAGCGAATATTCGTTCACATTTTTGTTGAACACAGTTGGTTTTTACCATCCTGTATTAAAACATTTCCTTTCATCAATAGTGCAATTTATAAACAATGTTTTGTGAGTAGAATAAAATTTCCAATGGTAAACTTAATTGCTTTTTCGACGTTATTTTACCAGCTAACAAAAATTGGAAAGCCTTGAACCCCTTCCACTAAATTTAGTTAGTATTAAGATTCTTTTACAGGGAGTGCAGTGGCAGTGGCGCTGACGCTGAAATCATTAAGTATTTGGTTATATCATCTCTAGTCTCACTGAACTCTTCTGAACTCTACATGTCATGTGTGGTCTGACGTCTCCTTACCAGTAACAGGTCCCAGGTTCAAACTAGTCAATTCCCTAAAAAACACGCTCAGAGCGTCGTTGCGCGAAAGTGATAGGGAGACACGATATAGAACAACAGACACCACGCAGAATGTTAGATCTTCACGATCCCTATGTGAGTGATACATAGAGTGATCACTTAAGGCCGGTTCTTGAAACTTTGTTAATAGACGTTCTCGGGGTAGATTACGTCTGTCTTCAAGATTCTGCCAGTTTAGTTCCTTCCATATCTTAGTGACACTTTCCCGTGGATCAAACCTGTGGCCATTCGTGCTGCGCTTCTCTATATACGTTCAATATCCCTTTGTTCGGCCTATCTGGTACAGGTCCCACACACTTGAGCAATATTCTAGGATGGGTCGCACGAGTGATTTGTAAGCAATCTCTTTAGTAGACTGATTGCACTTCCCCAGTATTCTACTACTAAACTGAAGTCTGCCATCTGCTTTACCCACTACTGAACCTATGTGAGCATTCCATTTCATACCCCCACAAAGTGTTACACCCAGTTTTTTGTATGAGTTGGCCGATTCCAACAGTGGCTCATTGATATTATAGTCATAGATACCACGTTTCTTTTCGTTTTGTGAAGTACACAATTTTACATTTCCGAATATTCAGAGCAAGTTGCCAAACTCTGGACCATGTTGAAGTCTTATCAAGATCTGACTGAGTATTTATGCAGCTTTTCTCAGATAGTGCCTCATTATAGATAACTGCACCATCTGCAAAAAGCCTGATTTTACTACTAATATTATCTGGAAGGTCATTAATATAAAACATGAACATCAAGGATTCCAACGCATTTCCTTGGGGCACACCTGAAGTTACTTCTACATCTGACGATTTCTCTCCTTCCAAGATAAGACGTTGCCTCCTTTCTACCAAATAGTCCTCAATCCAGTCATAAATTTCACTTGATACCACACATGATCATACTTTGACAGTAAGTGTAGGTGTGGTACTGAGTCAAATGCTCCTGAGATATCGAAATATACAGCATCTACCTGACTGTCTTGATCCAAAGCTTTTGGTATGTGATGGGAGAAAAATGCGAGTTGGGTTTTATATAATCGATGTTTTCGGAATCCATGCTGGTTGTTATGGAGGGGGCCATTCTGTTCAAGATACCTCATTGTGTTCGATCTCAGAATATGTTCTAAGATTCTACAACAAATCGATTTCAAGGATATTGGACAGTAGTTTTGTGGATCACTTCTACTACCCTCCTTGTAGATGGGTGTGACCTGTGCCTTTATACAAGAACTGGGCACAGTTTTTTGTTCAAGGGATCTGCAATGGATTATAGTTAGAAGAGGGGCTAAGTCGGCGCCAAATTCAGTATAGAGTCTGACAGGGATCCCATCAGGCCCTGAAGTTTTGTTCAGTTTTAACGATTTCAGCTGTTTCTTAACACCAGTGACACTAATACTTAATTCATTCATTTTTTCAGTGGTATGAGGATTAAACTGAAGCGATTCTGCAAGGTTTTCCTTTGTAAAGGAACATTTAAAAACGGAGTTAAGCATTTTAGCTTTTGATTTGCTGCCCTTAATCTCAGTTCCTGTCTCATTCACTACGGACTAGACACTAAGTTTGGTGCCACTAACTGCCTTTACACACAACCAGAATTTCTTTGGATTCTGTGAAAGATCACTTGACAGTGCTCTGCTATGGTAGTTACTGAAGACATCCTGCATTGCTCTCTTGACAGCCAAATGCGTTTCATTCAGCATCTCTCTGTCCACAGCCTTAAGCTTTGTTTTACACCTTTTATGCAGTAATCTCTGTTTCTTTAGAAGTTTCTTTATAGTGAGTGTATACCAAGGAGGTTCCCTCCCATTATGAACTGTTCTGCTGTGTAGATATCTATCCAGTGCATGGTACACTATTCTTTTAAACTTGAGCCAGAGTTCCTCTACATACTCCTGCCCTATGATGAAAGTTTCGAGTTCCCCATTGATATATGACACTATTGATTCTATATCTAGTTTACTGAATGTATATATAATTTTTTCCACAACTGCATCACTGACACTGATATCAGTTTCGATGTAGACATCCTCAAAGAGGTCAGGTCTATTTGTTGCCATTAGCTCCTATATATATATATATATATGTCCAGGATCCTCTCCCAAATCTCTGGATCGATTTAAAGTAATTTTGGCTCAGAAACAGCAGGCCCCGCAAGTATCAGCACATCCTAGCTCCAAGAGTGACAGAAATAGGGCCAAAACGTCTTTTTCCAGCTCCCCCTTATAGACTGAGTGGGCAACAGGCATGCTCTGTAGGAACAGTATCAACCTGTCAAATCAACTCGGTTTGCAGGGAAGCTTATATGTCAGGGGCAAGAATCAATTTTCTGGGCCCCAACATGTAGGCTGCACTCTCTGATAGGTGTATTGTGTTACAAGAAGTATCAGCCTGCTGTATCGACCTGCTTTGCATGGTGACCTGTACATCAAGGGGCGAATAAATGATTTTCAAGCCCCTGATATGTAGCCTCACCTTCATGACAGTTGTGTTGGGGGAGTAGTATCAGCACGCTTCATTGAACTATATTGCAGGGTATACATGCGGCGATGACATGGTTGGGACATGAGGCAGGTAGAAGAGGTGATGGGCAGAGTGAGAGGGAGGAGGAAATGGACAAAGAGAGTCGATGAGTAGGATCGATGAGTAGGAGATGCAAGAGGTAGGTGGAAGGTGAGAGAAATAATGGGCAGGTAGAAAGGGGAGGTGGATATGGAAAGAGACAGTGGGAGAAGGATATGTTCAGAGGGTGAGAGGAGGAATATATAGTCAGCAAGAGAGGGTAGAAGAAAGAGACAAAGAGAGGGGGAGGAGGAGATGAAGAGAAAGAGAGACTTGGAAGGAGGAGACAGACAGAGGTGGGAGGGTGAGGTGGACAGACAGAGGGAGGAAGAAGTGAACACAGAGAGGGGCAGGAGGAGGTGTATTCAATATATGTGTTGAACACATACATGAGCGAAGGCCACAGGAAAAAGACTAGTTGCCCATAAAATAATATGAATGATAAGCATCAGCAAATGATTTTGACAGATTTCAGATTTAGAGGAGAATCGGTAATATTTATCCATAATGCCTTGTTTTAGCGCAGTAACTTCAGTCAAATAGTTATTAATAATTATTTTGCACAAGTCGTTCTTTAGAACTGTAATCTGTTTGTTTGTAATCACATCTGACTTCGTCAAACCAGACCACACGATGTAGTTTAAATACTCTTCTATTCATAAACATTTTGATAGTATTTAATATGTATATTACAGTTAACCGATTTCGGCTGTAATGAGTTACCATAAGGACTAAATATGCAGTGTCTTTTTACGTAATTTACAATGTTCATGAAATACTCAGCGGACATTTAAATTAATTAATATTTGATGACAACTTGACGTGTTACTTTCGCAACAAGATAATGGATGTTTGTTTAGTTTCGATGGTCAATCATTAGAGTCTGAATCGGTTGGCTGTAATACATCTATTAAATGCGGTCACGACACTACTGAATGAAAGGGTCTACCTATTTGTACTTGAAGCTGCTCTTCAGCCAACAATAATGTTATTTAAAAAGTTTTGTAACTTATAAGCAATGTCTTAGAAGGTGCTTTTTTTCAACCACAACCACTTCAGACAGAAGCGGCACTTTTTGCTGATCTCTTTCAACACTCACAAGACTGTGTGGTATTTGTATCTACTGCATAATTTTGTTAAAAAGTTTAGGTTGTCAACATTTTTTCATGCTGGCTTATAATCAAATGCGATGGTTGTTTGTTTATTTACAAAATAAACCCGCAATACATTGACAATGTAATTTTAAATTTATTGAGTTGACGATGGAAAACCAGTAATTTTCAAATAGTAAGCCATTCGCCTTGCGACTGTAGAGTGTAATTGTGATCAATCACACATACAACGATTTTCAGATTTTCAGCTATTGTGAAAATGACAATACTTGTACATGTGGCGTTTTTCCAGACACATACAAGTACTTTATCATCAAAAACAGTATACGATCTAGTTAAGACTATCACAAGGCGTTATCTGGAAATGCTAACAGAGGTCGTATGTTTCGAAACTTTCATATGTACACTAGTGAATATTGTTCTGCACTGCCTATACAGAAAGAAATTGTATTGATTACAAAGATTACTAATAAACAAGATCTTTTGTGGAACTTTCAAAATGGCTCTGAGCACTATGGGACTCAACTGCTGAGGTCATTAGTCCCCTAGAACTTAGAACTAGTTAAACCTAACTAACCTAAGGACATCACAAACATCCATGCCCGAGGCAGGATTCGAACCTGCGACCGTAGCGGTCTTGCGGTTCCAGACTTCAGCGCCTTTAACCGCACGGCCACTTCGGCCGGCTGTGGAACTTTCTGGTAAACTAAAACCATCTGGACTGATACTCGAACCCGGACCCTTGGCATTAGTAGGCAATGTTCTTACCGACTCAGCTAGCCAGGTTTGTAGAATCCCTGTCTCAGGTGCAGTAGTGTCGAAACATTTGAGAGGAAATTCGGAGAATACATCGCGTAAATTTCCCGTTCATATCGTAGTATTAGGTGGAAACTACATTTTCTCAGCTACAGACTGGGAGACTCAAATGATTAAGGCAGGTAGAAGGGACTGGGAATCGCACGAAATTGTTTCAAACTCCTTATCCGAGGACAGATTTTCGCACAGAAATAAAATGAAAGCAATGAAACGTACTTATATCAAACGAAAGCAAGAATGCCACCTGCCATGACAAACCAACCAACATTTGGCTTTCAAATGTTATCTGGAGTCGCAAAACACTTCTGAAATTTTTTAAATGCTATTCGTTCGTTAATGTACGCATATCACATACATCTAATGCACACACACACATACACGCTCACGCACACGCACGTGTGCACCTGCAAAGAATTCAACAGTAACATCAGGTCACTCTTTGTACAGCTCTAGTAACTGTGAAATTGTAGCTTCCAACCAATTTTTTGACCCACTTTGTAGAAAGAGCACTCTTTGCAACTCTATGGTTGTTATACGGCTGTACGTCGTGTTCTTTTTGCGAATATGATTACAAAGAAAGGTAGCAAGATCTTTCTGCTCACAGAAAGTGACAAGAAACAGATTACAGATTACGCGTGCGGTCAACAGGAAAATTTCGTCTCCAGCACTAACAATGTTGAGCATGATGTACAAAATTCAGGCGGACTGCAAAATATGCTTCAGACGGGTACTTGCCGAGCAAAGTACTGCGGTTCAGAAAACACCAAAAGTGGTTCAACATCCGTGTTAGAAAGCTGCTAGGAAAGCAAAGACAGCTTCACTTGAAATAAAAATGAATGAAGCCAAAATTATCGTAAGGAGAGCTACAGGCGAAGCGTTCAGCAAATTCGCAAAAAATCCAAAGAAGTTACGTTAAATCAGTTAATGGATTGAAACCATCTGTTCAGACATCCCACGACCATGGTGTCATTGAAACGGAGGATGACACAAAGATGGCCGAAATACTAAACAACTTTTTCCAAAACCGTTTCACAGACGAAGATCGCATTGTAGTTCCTCCTTTAAACGGCGCACGAACGTCAGAATGACATATCTGGAAAAAATTGGACGCAGGAGAGAAAATCAACTGAAATGGCTCAAAAGAGCAAAGGCCACTGGACCTGATGGCTTACCAATGCGATTCTACAAAGAGTATGCGAAAGAACTTGCTCCACTCTTAACAATAGGTACCATACGTCGTGGAGCAGCGAAGCGTTCCTAATGATTGGAAAAAAGTGCTAGTCATTCCCGTTTTCAAGAAGAGTCGAATAGCCGTATATAGGCCTCTAGCTCTGTCTCTGACGTCGGTCTGTTCATAATTTTGGAACATGTGTTATGGTCGCGATACTGGAGAGCGAAACATCTCTCCTGTAGGAAGCAACACTGACATGTGAAACCCAGCTCACTCTGTTCGACCACTAGACCCATAATGCAGTAGATACCGGCATCCACGTTTTGCTTTACTTCCGGAAGGCGTTCGATAAAGTTCCGCATTGCTGCCTAATGAATAAAATACGAGCGTGTAAACTTTCAGCCTAGCTGTGTGCTTGGACTGAAGAGTTCCTGGCAAATAGAACGCATCATGTCGTTCTCAACGGAGAGAAATCTTCAGATGTAAAAGCAACTTCAGGCGTACCCCAAGTGACTTTTATATATTGAAGCAGAAACGTGAAATATCCGATCTAACGAAAAGGACTGACTGGCCACTGTAGAGTGCTTTGTACTCTGAAGTCACTGAACTGTTCTAATTGTGCTATTATATTTGCAGTGATATTTACGAACCCTATATAGACCCCCATTCAATTTTGAGTATTTTCATTGTCCGTATTTAGCTTAACTGATATCTCTGGCCCCAATTGTATTTAATTTGTATGTATTTTATTGACCCCCATCATGATCATCAACCATCTTACTATCAAAGTACCGTAGAATCAATCGTTAGGAATTTCGTTTCACAGCTATGAACACCCAGTATCAATATTTTACCTTCTTGTATGCATTACAATTATGATTGATATGTCACAAAGAAATACTTACAGTAAAGTATAAACCTTAATAACGAAAATCTAAGATTTTCTTTTTTTGCTAACATATAGTTACGTCTGAATTCTGTTAGCGATAACGTTTCATTTACAGGGACTGTAGTGGAACCTACATTGAGATCATTGTCTGATTACATCACTGTTTGTGCTGCTGCACTCTTCTGAACTCTGCATGGTGGCTAGTGTCTTCCTACCTTACAGGCCGTAGGTTCAACACAAATTCCTAAAACACTCACAGATTGTCCTTGCGCAACTGTTGTGGAAAGATAGATCAGAACCAGCCTCACACATGTTAGAATGTAGGAGAGTCTAGACGAATTATATGATATACGGCACTTGCAGCCTATAAAGTCAGAAAACAGCCTCAAACTGGCCTACAAAAACCACCTAAGCTACAGCGCAAGCGCGTCGCGCGAGATTTTCGGTAATCTCTCGCTCTCTTTGCGAAAGCTATTAGCGCTATATAAAAAAATTAATAGGATCTTTTTCGTGGGAAATTTAACGTATTTTATGAACTTCAGTACAAGGTCCTCCCCCCTTGAACCATGGACCTTGCCGTTGGTGGGGAGGCTTGCGTGCCTCAGCGATACAGATAGCCGTACCGTAGGTGCAACCACAACGGAGGGGTATCTGTTGAGAGGCCAGACAAACATGTGGTTCCTGAAGAGGGGCAGCAGCCTTTTCAGTAGTTGCAGGGGCAGCAGTCTGGATGATTGACTGATCTGGCCTTGTAACACTAACCAAAATGGCCTTGTTGTTCTTGTACTGCGAACGGCTGAAAGCAAGGAGAAACTACAGCTGTAACTTTTCCCGAGGGCATGCAGCTTTACTGTATGATTAAATGATGATGGCGTCCTCTTGGGTAAAATATTCCGGAGGTAAAATAGTCCCCCATTCGGATCTCCGGGCGGGGACTACTCAAGAGGACGTCGTTATCAGGAGAAAGAAAACTGGAAAACTGGCATTCTACGGATCGGAGCGTGGAATGTCAGATACCTTAATCGGGCAAGAAGGTTAGAAAATTTAAAAAGGGAAGTGGTTAGGTCAAAGTTAGATATAGTGGGAATTAGTGAAGTTCGGTGGCAGGAAGAACAAGACTTTTGGTCAGGTGAATACAGAGTTATAAACACAAAATCAAATAGGGGTAATGCAGGAGTAGGTTTAACAATGAATAAAAAAATGGGAGCCCGGGTAAGCTACTACAAATAGCACAGTAAATGCATTATTCTGGCCAAGATAAATACGAAGCCCACACCTACCACAATAGTACAAGTTTATATGCCAACTAGCTCCGCAGATGACGGAGAAATTGCTTAAATGTATGATGAGATAAAAGAAATTATTCAGGTAGTGAAGGGAGACGAAAATTTAATAGTCATGGGTGACTGGAACTCGACAGTAGGAAAAGGAAGAGAAGGAAACGTAATAGGTGAATATGGAATGGGAGTAAGAAATGAAAGAGGAAGCCGCCTGGTAGAATTTTGCACAGAGCATAACTTAATCATAGCTAACACTTGGTTCAAAAATCATAAAAGAAGGTTGTATATATGGAAGAAGCCTGGAGATACTGGAAGGTATCAGATAGATTATATAATAGTAAGACAGAGATTCAGGAACCTGGTTTTAAATTGTAAGACATTTCCAGGGGCAGATGTGGACTCTGACCACAATCTATTGGTTATGAACTGTAGATTAAAACTGAAGAAATTGCAAAAAGGTGGGAAATTGAGGAGATGGGACCTGGATAAACCGAAAGAATCAGAGGCTGTAGAGAGCTTCAGGGAGAGCATTAGGGAACGATTGACAAGAATGGGGGAAAGAAATACAGTAGAAGAAGAATGGGTAGCTTTGAGAGATGAAATAGTGAAGGTGGCAGAGGATCAAGTAGGTAAAAAAAAATGAAACTAACGGGACGACCATGGGAAATAGCGGTTCAGGGGGGAAAAGATAATTATATAATAATACAAAACACTGCACCATCCCAAAACCAATATTATACATAAAAAATATCTCAGCTTACGACACAACGCTACAGCCAAAACACCAACAGGAATCGTACACTTCATTTGACCTACGTGGTTCAAACGATGCCCGTAATACCAAAATCTGCAATTCTACAAATCGGAATCGGACATTTCATTTGACCTACGTAGCTCAACTCTCTATACCCACTGGTACACCACAAATAAAGAAACAACAACCACAAATTTCAGACCCACATAACTCACAAAACACCACCGAAACCAAAACCCCCACAACTCGAAAACCCAAAAACCTTCATATCCTAACAAAAACGCCAAACACATAGACAAAAGAAACGTAACATATAACTGAAAAGAAAGCAAATACTTCCAAATTCACGTTACAGCATTGACTACATAGACTCAAATAAATCCACGTCACCACAGTGACAACCAAGACGCCAACTCAACACGCTAACATCCGCCACCAGAGGGCGCCATCAAATATGACAGCACGACATCTACAAACAGGAAGTAACTCAGAAATATCGCGCCATGGTGTCGTCACACACCGCACCATTACCTCGCAGGTGAAGCAGACGGGGTGGAGTCGGACACTTTCAATGACCGCACGGTTGTTCTACGGTCATTATTGGACTATTTGTTAAAGTATCCAGTGGTGTAGGTTAAGTACTGTCTGTTATTTTAAGTGACCGCCATATTCAGGTTAAAATTTGGCGGTCGTAAATACTGCTGTTTTAAAATTGAATTTAAATTCTCAAGTGATTTCGCATAAAGATAATATTCTTTTGTTGCGAGCCGTATGTTGTGGCCTGTGATGAGTGGGATGTATTTTAATACAGTTCCAAGACGGGTTGGAATGCATTAAGAGCACTTGAAATTTGTGCTGCTTCACTAGCAGCTGTCTCCTAACGGTCAACGGTTTGAGCTCAGTCATCTTCTATAGATACTTATCTTGCAGTTGATAATTGTATAACCCACTCGTCTGGAATGTCAGTTGGCAGTTATTCCAACCACGTACATGCAATAGAATTTACTGTTCTAAGCAGCCCCTCTAAGTAGCTCGGCCTCGAGCTTCCGCCTTAATTTCAAAGCTCACTCAAGCCGTTGTGTATTTCTCACTCTTTGCTATGCGATACTTTGTAATTTATATAATTGTAGTATCCAGATTGTAAAATTTTATTCCACTTTCCTGTGCCCTTGTGTTACGCCGGTGCCTAACGTGTTCTCGTCCGAGATCTTAGTTTGTTCTAGAACGGACTTCTGGGTATCCTGTATGAACTGGTGGTCTGTGATTGGACCGATGCCTCTGAGGCATCTGAGTCCGAATGGAGTAAGTTGTAACCCGAGGAATAATGAAATTGCATCTAATCCATTGAAACTACCACCATTTTTGGTGTCACTGTAAGTCCATATTTCTTCCATAATGGATTTTTAGTCCATAACTTATTACGCCAAAATAGTTGTAATAGTTATATTAATTAAACTTTTGAGGGAAGTTTTGATCAGTTAATTAATTGTCTGAGAGTACAGTATGTCTGTAGTCTCTCCTTTCATTTATCATCAATGGAGTACCTGATTAATCCGAGCCGTTTAGCTCATCTAAATTCTTGTTGTCCAGCATTTGTTTTCTAATTAATTGTTTTGGTTATTAATTAATTATTGAATTGCTAATATGGGCCTACAAGATCGCCCTGATGTATTTAATTTATATAGCTGTCTGAGACATTAGATAGATATGTCTGACTTTGTGGTTTACTAACTTAAAATTTTCCTTTAATTGGCCTTGATTCTGCCTTTTTTGTAAACCAAAGAATATTTTACAGTTACCCAATGTGGCAGTTTTCCTTCATCTTAATAGCGCTTGCTCTGAGTAATTGATTGATTTTAAAATTTCCTTGGTTGTCTTTCGTTGCTACCTGTTTTTTTCTCTTTTAACTTAACTTATAAGAAAAAAAATGACTTATTGTAAGTTAATGAGTGCCCTTTAAAGGTTGCCATGACCGGCTTGCGTAATTGTTGCATTTCATAATTCACTGTATATTTTTTATTGGTGTCATAAAAAGTGCCAATAGCCTTGACGTAGGGGTAACACCGGTTCAAATGGTCCAAATGGCTCTAAGCACTATGGGACCTAACATCTGAGGTCATCAGTCTCCTAGACTTAGAACTACTTAAGCGTAACTAACCTACAGGCATCACACACATCCATGCCCGAGGCAGGATTCGGACCTGCGACCGTAACAGCAGCGCGGTTCTCGACTGAAGCGCCTAGAATCGCTCGGCCACATCGGCCGGCAACACCGGTTCCCGTCAGGTCACCGAAGTTAAGCGTGCCGGGCTTGGCTAGCTCTTGGATAGGTCACTGTACGGTTCTGCTGAGTGCTGTTGGCAAGTGGGGCGCACTGAGCCCTTGTGAGAGCAATTGATGAGCTACTTGATGGAAAAATAGCGGCACCTGTCACGAAAACTGATAACGTCCAGGAGAACGGTGTGCTGACCACATGCCCCTCCATATTCTTATCAAGTGATGCCTGAGGGCTGAGGATGACACGGCGGCCGGTCAGTACCGTTGGGCCTCCAAGGCCTGTTCGGACAGTGTTTGTTTATTATAAAAGTACTGTGAACGAAGTTTGGGAAAATTTCCCTTCACACATTGATGACCAGTCCTCCCATTCGACAGCCGATTGTGCTTGCGCCAAAGCAGCTCAGGGTTCGGTTCAAATGGCTCTGAGCACTATCCGACTTAACTTCTGAGGTCATCAGTCGCCTAGCACTTAGAACTAATTAAACCTAACTAACCTAAGGACATCACACACATCCATGCCCGAGGCAGGATTCGAACCTGCGACCGTAGCGGTCGCTCGGCTCCAGACTGTAGCGCCTAGAACCGCACGGCGACTCCAGCCGGCCAGCTCAGGGTTTCATATGGTCTTTAGAGACAATATTTACTGGGCAATTTTTCTTGTTTTGGTCAATCTACAACTTTCAAAATATGGAAAGCAAAGAGCTTATTGTAGAAAAGATTTATTTAACAATATCGAAGATGAAGACGGGCTCAAAGCTTGCAGTAGATGAGTGAATGAGAGAGGTACCTTCTTGATGCCGACAAGTAGCACGCTGCTGGTGATGATGACCAGGGCGCCAAGGCAGATGGCGACACACCCTGCCACATCTGAAACACAGAAAATGTCTCGTGCAGAGGTTATTAGCTGAAAATGGAGTTGAGTACAGATTTCCTGGTGAACACAACTATTTCTGGGCATTGCTTCTATTAAACACAACACAGTGTTTAGAACCGGGAAAACCTACCATACGAAATACCCCACACGGAATGAGTTTTTAAGGTGAGTAAACACCGAGAGCAATAGAGGTAGCAATCCCAAAGAATTGCCATGTGGACGATAGAAAAAGAATTTGTGAAGGAATTAACTGTTTCCCACATGTACAAGAGAGGATCAAAAAGTTTCTGCTCGAAGGCCCTACAGTCCAGTGTCGGTATTCCAATCAGGCAAACTCACTATGAGCATTGAGGCAATCATCCCACCAACACACCAGGTTGAAGTCACCAGTTTGTAGAACACCATGTTCTGCCGCCTGAAGAAGTACGTAACTGCCTGCTGCACATCCTCATCCACCCTTACAAGACCTTTTTTAAGGGACCGAAGGCGTGGTAATCGCATGGGGTAAAGATCAGGACTATAGAACGAGTGCTCAAGTGTCTCCCACTTGTGTTGGCGTAACGTCTGTCATACGACTTTAGCGACATGTGACTGTGAGTTATCATGAAGCGGCAGCACCTCTTGTGGCAATTTTCCCGTAATTTCTCCAGCATTGCGCAGTACCATTAACGATGATGGAGTTACCAGGTCCCTTGAAATCAACAAGCAATTAGGCGAGTGCTGCTGCTTCCTGACAACGAACGGTGCCATACTGCAAATGTCGTCATGCAGAAATTACGCCAACCAAAGTGGGAGACATTCGAGCATCCGCCCTGTAGTACAGATCTCTCCCTATCCGAATGTCACGCTTTCATTCCCTTAAAAAAGGCCTTGGAGGGTTGAAGATTGGTGTTACACGAGTATGTGCAGTGGGCAGTTACTGGAAGCTGTTTGGAATGCCTACTATTTTCCAACGCCATATTAGGGAAGGTAATGTGTCATTTCATTCTGTTTTCATATTTTTGTCCACCCCATGTATTACTTACCATTCTAAACAGGATCACACATGTTTATAGTATTAAGACCGACTGGCGTACGTTTTCGATAGAGGCCATGGTTTTCGAGTTATTCAAGAAAAACGTATTTCAAGGCCACTTCGATTCTCTTGAATAACTTGTTAAGGTGACAGGATCAATTTTAACAGGTAACAATTTTTGCCAAATCGATGAATTTGATAGCCAACAAACCACACTTTGTTCATAATCACGTCATTTGGAAAGTGTGGACAGTAATCAATTCTTGCCTGGCTCTCTAGAACTCGATACTAACAAAATCCACCTAATTTGCATGTCGATAGACAAGCAGTATTTCTGTAGCAGATTTAGATTGGTGTTGATCTGCGTAGTTTTTCACATTCCACCGTGTCCATGTCAGCCACACATTGCACGTGTGTTCTTTGGGCTTAAATTCGAGGAAGGCAATCGGCAGGTAGACGATATTGTCCAGCTACAATAGAGTAGTCAGTGTACAATCAATAGTGTGATTTTATAATACTGTCAGTGTAACATTTTTGGCATAAATTTTCGTGTGTTCAGTGTACTTAAAGTCATGTTAGTATTTGTTTTTCTCTTGAGATAATGCTAATGTAAGAATTCTTTTGGTAAATATTCATGTGTTTATCTTGGTTGAAGTTAAGTTCATTAAGATTTTCTTGTATGCGATTGCAATCTTTCTCGGCGTATTCCAAAGATGAATTATTCTCGGGTTATCAGCCGAGTGGTGGCGTCTTCTTGTCGCAACGTTTCGGTGAGTTTCGTACCCATCATCCTCTGGCGAAGTGTCTGGATGCTGTGTTCTGCATATCTATATAGCTGCTTGGCCGTCGTCCGCTTCTGTAGGCCGGCCAATCACGTTTCTCCAGAAGCGGACGACGGCCAAGCAGCTATATAGATGTGCAGAACAGCATCCCGACACTTCGCCAGAAGATGATGGGTACGAAACTCATCCATGCGTAGTGACAAGACGACGCCACCACTCGGCTGATAACCCGAGAAGAATTCATCCTCCATATTTTCTTGTGTTAATTTAATGGGATTCATAGTCTAATATGCGACCTACACCCACTGTGTATGGTGGCTATTACAATAAAAATATTTATCACAGGTAATAGTGCGTTTGATCTGAAGTAGAAGTCACCCCTTCCTCATAGCCATATTTTAGGTCATGTTATAACAGCTATTATTCTGATGCCTAAACATCACTATGTCTGGGACCTCCTTACCTGGGAGGGCCTGGGTTCACAGGCACTTTAAAACTTGTCAGAGCTATCTGTGCATGATAAGTGGTAAGGATGGGTCATACTAGACCCTGCAAGTATGTTATATAATGGCGACCCTGCCAGGTTGCGTTTTTGGTTAGAAGGAAATCTGCCAGGAACCAGTTTTGGTTCGAAGGGAGACTACCAGAATCGTTTGTGGGTTAGGATATGAGACTATCAAGTGGTAATTTGAGATAGAAGGTGATACTGTTAATGATTTGTAGATCGGATGTGTCGTCCTGTGTAAGTGTGAATAGAAAAATTTTGTTAACATTTCAGTGTTACAAACAGAGTGTTGACATTATTAATTGACCAACAGAGTGTGAATTTGCAGTACTTATTAAGGTGGTGCATTATCCTATTGGAAGTTATCAACGAAGTGTAACTCCAAACTTTTGCTAGATCTCGAAGTGAAATTAAAAATAAATATGTGACTGCCTTTTGAATTAAGTTTTTGTAATGAAAAGTTTTTAACATAATTTCTTTTTTAAATTCAGTAGTAAGTATACTTAATAACATTTATTTGTGTTTTGTTGGCGCACAGGTGATGTTATATCTTATCTGTTGGATTCTTCTCTAGCCATCACTGACATCATTTCAGCATTTGGCATAGAGAAATCTTGCGTTGCATTCTAGAGTTCATACAGGACAATGTATGTTGTTTTGGGGGCGTTTTAACTCATATTATTGCATGTTGACGGGAAGTCAAGCACGTAAACGGCGCAAAGCTCACAGATTGTTAGAAGATCGGAAATGATGGCAGGACATAGGCCAGATCAAAGACAGGTGGTAGATGAGGTGGAAGGGGTCGAACATGTATTACAGGGAAAGTTGCGTGATCAGCATGAGATAGCAACGACAATGTCACATCATTAAACTGAGGCAGCTTCAACACATTCACATCAGTGGTTGATAATGAGAACAGAGGAGAGGCAGATCGCTGACACAGACGTAAATTCAGATGGTGCTGGGTTGGAGTATCTTGAACCGAGCGTAGATGTAATGAGCCAATTTTCACATGATAGGGCTGAACGAATGTATGCCAGTGCACCTGCACTCTATTCAGAACTTAAGGAAACGGTGCAGGAAAGGCAGAAGAGAGTAAGATCACATCAAATGACTACCGGGAAAGATACAAACGTACCAGATAAAATGTTTGAAATGTTGCAATACTTGGCGCAAGCCACGCAAAGTGTGCAAGAGACTTTGTTGACACAAGGACGTCAAATGCGAAGTATGCAAGAAGGTTTGTTGAGGCTGTCAAATGTAAAATGTTGAGAGAGGGTTTGCACAGACTAATACAAGCATACGAAATTTAGAACAAGTGATGGATCAGATTCGAAAGGAGGCAAAAGAATCACGAGACGTGATAGAAATCCTTATGGCAGGTCATAGACAAATGCGCACAGATATGGACGAGGTGCAAAAGGTCGATACACAAGAGGTCATCGAAAAGACAACATTTCAGGGAAGAGTTACGAAAGCAGCTTTGAATAGATTTGATAATCGTATTTTGAAGATCGAATCGAAAAACAAAGGGCAATTTCAAAGACTCAGAGTGGGATTATTGCGAAGAATAGAAGGTCGAAATGACAATGACAGCGTGTGTTCAGAGACGATTACGATGTCTGAATCCACAGGAAGTTCAAATAAAGACACTGCAATGTCGTAACAAAGTTATCTGCAGGAAATAACGAGATGTTGCAAAAATGTGGAGAGACGTGGAAATGTAGCTATATGTCTGAGTGCACTAATGTGCAAAGGGACAAAACAAGCGAAAAAGTGAGTATGTCTAAGCTTACAATGGATACTGCAAACGAACGTAACAATTGATCAGAGACAGAGGATGCCTCATGTGGAGACAGAATTGCAGGGAGCACAACAAAATCCGATACGTCAAGTGCAAAATGTAACGTACATTACCAACCTTCACGAGAGCCGATATGCAGTACTACAACAAGTAGATCAGATGAGAGCAAGTTGCTGTACGGAACAGTACTGGCCATACCAGAGACTGATGCCACTGGTAAGAATGGATACCCATCCTGTCATGGACAGTATGTACCAAAATCGAACACCAGTAACAATGCCAGAGAATATAGAATGTATGACTCAACTTGAGATGAATACCGTTACAACGGTTTCATACACATGTAGAGGGTAGCGGAAGCGTGCAATAACCAATGGCAGTACAACGCGCGGAAGTGAATGTTAAGGATATGATAGGAGGAAGGAGTGGTGGTCTGGAACAAACACCATATGGTGCCAACACCAAATTTTACAGTGAACACTTCCTCACTGTAATGAATTTCCAGCATTACAAAGAAGACGGAAATTCCTCGAATCCAAGCACCTTTATCAATCAGTTTCAGATTGGTTTACCAGAACATTGACCATTAGCACACAAGTTAGATTTCATTTGTGCACACATGGGCAGTGCAATTGTAGAAACGATGCAAAGGATAGCTCAAACTTGTAGATCGTACAAAGAATTTAAATTGTCATTTTTGTCAGGATACTAGTTGCTTGAAGCACAAAGTAGAATCAAACATGAAATGTTTCAGAAGACGCAGTGAGAGAGTTCGAAAGACACGAGTCCAGTTAAATTCTTTGAGAACGTAGTAAAGAAGAATCAGTGCTTAGATAATCCATACAGTGATGGAGAACTAAACCGATTATGTACGATGAAACTCTCATTAAGATACCAACAGTCTTTAGCAGGTAGAGTAGGAGATAACGTGTAGGCTTTCAAGAGAAACCTTCGTGAGTTGCACTTTATATTTAGCGAGGATGATGCACAAAAGCGAAGAAACTAACAAGACAATAACGATGATGGCTGGGACAGGAAATAGGAACAATGGCAATAGTGGTGGGTCCAGACCGAAGTCAGGCTGAAATAATGGACGAAATCAAGGAAGCTGGAATTCAGGTCGAAACAGTAATGGGTACAACAGTCGATTTCATCAATATTAACAGAAATGGGATCAAGTGTAAATGGAAGGAATAAACAGGAAAGTCACTGGGGATGCATCACGAAAGCCATTTAAAAGCATATGAGGAATATATTGTGAGATTAGAGTTCAAAGGATTGACTGAGCCGAGGTATATTAATGATATTACACTTTGTATGGTACTAATAGAGTTCTTCTCTGCAGGTCACCTATAATCCAAATTACAGGTGTACAAATAGAAAAAAGAATCTTTTGAACTAATGGAAGAGAATTGGAACTTACTGCCTATATATTGCCATAATTTCTCATCTTAAAAGGTGATGAGAAAACAAAGATAATTGAGACCACAGAGACACCTGGGAGGTACTGTAAGACTACAGGTATTCGTATAATTTGGAAGTATACTGCTGAGATAATTTGATGAACATATATGAATTAATCAGTAAGGGAACATTTTTCGTTCGAGAGTTTGTTGCAGCAGCCAACAGCAGAGAAGAGAGTAAACAGTGCAAACAAGAATGATAACAAAAAATAAAACAAGCATTTATACAATTTTTATCTTTATCTGCATGAAAGAAAAAGCTAACGATGTTTGAAATCCAACAAATAAGTACTGACCGCATGTGATAACTAACGTCTTCAACGTCCATCACCGTTATTCTATACTTTGACAATTTTTCTAAGAAGATGAGGAAACTTGCTTACGACTAAGCACGAATAGAATATGTAAAGTAAAAGGAAATAGAATTTGATTAAAATAAGTGTTAAACAAGGCCAAGGCCCATTGTAAAGTTTTAGATGCCAGAGTAATGGCGAAATGGAAAGGCGGACAGGGTGAGATGAGAGGCGTTTGGGTTTACTATTCCTATTGCCATGGTATTCGAGAAGACAGTACAGAGCAACTTAGCCGAAATGTTCATCTACAAAGATGGAACCAGGCGACAGGCAGACGTTGGAGTGGCAAATGCAATTTAAAAGAGGCAGTCAGCAATATTCCTGTCCGACAAGGCAGCCTGGAGCTATAAATCATATCACTACGATGATTAGTCGCCATGATGAGAGGCATACCTACGACGGGAGAGTGCTATTATAAGACTAACATCTCCAGAAACACCATGGTAGCTCAGGTCAATGCCACATATCAGAAATATAAATTAAGGGCGAATGTGTTAAAAACAAATCACATCACGCCTTACCAAATTAACATCGAATATTCCTGGAAAACAACAGTTATAAATCCTAAAAATCCTAACTACCATATCCCATCCCAGGGAAAAAAAGACACAAGCAAGAAGAAAGGAAGAAGCAGCAAATACAAAAGAGACAGGTAGAAGGCACGGAAGAAAGATGATGAGCTAGAAGGAGAAACATACTTTCCCACATCCCATCCTTACTTATAACCAATACTAGGATATACAGTATATATAGTATATATATATATATATATATATATATATATATATATACAGTATATATAGTATACCACAGTGAAATGCTTAGCTGGACATGAAATCCACCTTGATAGTATCTCATCCTACAGGAATTGAGTACAGCAGAGTCAAAAATACATAACAACACTGAGAGGGAATAATGAAGGATATGATGAGTTGACAATGATTCATACAGAATGTTCATAACTGCTCTGTGACACTGATCTACTAATAACAGTCATGGGACTGTGTATGGAGCTCAGACACCACACTCTTATAATACTCTTGGATGACTCCCTGATTCCTTCATCTACATGGCATTGCACACCAGGTTTGGAAGACTGCAACATCAGCATTGATAGAAGATGAGACATATAAAAAGCTGTGTAGAACATTGTGCCATGCTGTATCATCAAAATAGGAGATCTTTCACTACATTATTTCAATATATGTTTCATATCATGTGGTTCAATATATAGATATCTAGGTGTCCCTGTGAACCTTTTTGACTCATGTACATATGTACATGAGTCAAAAGGTTCACAGACAGACACACACACACACACACATTATATATATTCTAAATTTCTGAATTTTCGACTAACCAGTGTTTTTAAATGCTATATCTCAAGTAGTAATTCTTGTGTGTTTCAAAATTGTGTGTATCTATAGGGTTCATATCTGGGTAAAGCGGAAAAAAATTGAGGTCTTGACATGCTTTGATAATGTCATCCACAGATGATAATTGATTATTTACATGACTGAAATTGAATATTTACATAACTGAAAATAGATAAGGTTGGATAGACTGGTTGAGTAAACTGGTTCAGTAAACAAGTGTTTTCTCATTCATGCATGTCCATAATCATACTTTAGGTATATGACTGGTAATGCTAATTTGTTGAAAAAACCATTTTGATATTTCTGAATTGTAAGTTTCAAAAATGTTTCATATGGCTCGGGGCACTATGGGACTTAACTTCTATGTAATTATCAGTCAATAACCCGTAAGATAGGATAATAACATTTGAAATGTGAAAGATATAAGGATTGGTAATGGATTAAGATAGTTAAATTATATGAATATTTAAAAAAATTGATATTATAAGGATATACCAAAGCGTATATCTTTAAGACAGCTGGACAAAACAGATTATATCCCTTTGAGGGATTGAAGTTTACACTGAGAATTTTTGTAATTTTTTATGGTGTTAATCAATGCCTCAACCATTGATTAACTCCAGTACGAAATTAACTAGGAAGGGGAAGAATATGTAAGGTATCAGGATAATTTTCAGCACCTAACATAATTTTTATGCCAATAAACCGATTCTATTCATCAAACCGATGAATTTGATATCTCACAAACCATACTTTCGCTCAGAATCACGTTATTTGCATACTACGGAGAGTAATTAATTCTACTGTGGCTCGCATGAACTCGATACTAGCAAAATCCACCTAATTTGTATGTTGACAGACAAGTACCATTTCTGTAGCAGTGGACTGAAGTGTAAGAGAGGCTTGCCGGCTGACCTGGGCGCAGCAACAACGAACTCAACTTAAGAGGGCTGTAAACCAGCGAACCCTCGCCGTAGGAGATCAATTAGAGATGCGACGCATGGACTTCACTTGGAATTTTCGGCGTAGATATCCACACAACGATCAATCACTATTGGGTGTCATCTGAAGTAAACATTTTAAAGCAGCAGTAGGGGATCCATTTTGGGGTGGTCTCAAAGAAGAACACAGCCCTTCCATTTATGTGAAAACGTAAGAACGCAGAAAGAGCGTCATCAGCTTGACATAAACAAAATTCACGTGACGCTCACATGTATAGGACCTGAGGCCCACACCTACTCTGAGAAAGCCTTCTACTGTAAGAAATCACTCAGGAAGGCAGCGGCAGGCTATTTGTGAGACATAAAAAAAAAGACAACAGTGTGAGTCACCGATATTTTCGTTAAACATTGGAAAATCACGTGATAATGGCGAGGAGGGTGCATGATATTCACATGGACAGATACTGTTTGGGTGGAGCTTATTATTAAGTGAAAGAAGAGCGAACGCTCATTGGGCTGAGTGAAACTAGCGTATGCCACAGTTCGTTTCTAAAACCTGATTGGACAAAGAAACGACGAAAGTTGCAGCAAAAGCACTCATTGGCCGGCACTAGTTGTGGCAGAAGGCGAGCCCATGCTACAGAGGAGGAAGGCTGCAACAGTAAATACCATTACGAGTGTGTAATAAGAGGGACTCTCTTCCTCGAAGGATCTTGTGCTGGATGGACAAACCTCCTCCGTTGTGCCTCTGGAAGAGTCATTTTGCTCTGATCACCATATCTCGTAATATCTCGGAACTGGAGATTATGAGCTACGAGCTGTGCTAGTTAAGTTCTGCTGAACATTTGGGGGTAATAGAGTACATGTCGCTCTTCTTTAGCGAGTGGACACAGGAAATTGGTTTAGCCAGGGAAAAACATAGTTTTTTTTTCGCCTCACGAAAACTTAGGACAGTTTATGATTGTACATCCAGTCAATGCCAGAGTAGAATTGGCACGCCTAAAGGTATGCAAGGCATCGACGTATCTGCCGCTAACCGGCGCCACAGCCAAATACCGCCGCACATATCGGCGCAGTCTGCACAAGATAAATAGTGTACTGCTTAAGCTCTAAGTGTAGGAGTAACTAGAACGTGTTCACTTCAGATCTTTAAACTGGAGCTGATTTGCGCAGTTTTTCCTATTCCCTCAGTTCCATGTCAAACACATACTGTACATGTGTTCTTTGGGCTTGAATTCGAGGAAGGCAATCGCCAGATAGACGATATTGTCCAGCTACAATAAAGTAGTTAGTGGGCAATCAATTGTGTCATTCTGTAACACTGTCAGTGTAATACTTTTTTGCATAAATTTTCGTGTGTTCAGTGTACTTGAAGTCACATTAGTATTTTTTGCTCTTTAGATAATGCTAGTGTAAGAATTCTTTTGGTAAATTTTCATGTGTTTATCTTGGTTGAAGTCAGGTTCATTAAAATTTTCATGTGTTAATGTAATGGAATTCATAGCCAAATATGCAATCTGAACCCACTGTGTATGATGATCATTAAAAAAAATATTTAGTACAGATAATAGTTCGTTTGTTTGATCTAAAGAGGAAGTTACGACTTCCTCATTGACATATTTTAGGTCGTGTTATAAAAGCTATTATTCTGATGCCTCAATGTCACTGTGTCTGGGATCTCCTTACCTCGAAGGTCCTGGGTTCACAGGCACTTTAAAACTTGTCAGAGCTATCCATGCATGGTAAGTAGTAAGGACAGGTCATACCAAACCAGGCAAGTATGCTAGATATTGGTGACCCTTCCAGGATGAGTTTTTGGTTAGAAGGGAGACTGCCAGGATACGTTTTTGTTTCGAAGGGAGACTACCAGAATCGTTTGTGGGCTAGGACATGAGACTACCACGTGGTAATTTGAGATAGGTGACAGTTTTGATGATTTGTAGATCGGATGTGTTATTCTGTGGAAGTGTGATTTGAAAGTAAAATTAAAGATAATGTGTGGCCTTAGAAACTCTAAAACCAAGGCCTCCAGTGGAAATATGGCCCAGTACAAACTGGAACTGTATTCAATTTTATTTTGAAGCCATTTTAGCTATTTTTCGACAGTGACTGTCTCAAGCAATATGTAAAGGTTTTGTAAATTACCGCTATTTAGAGACATGTTTCGAGGGAATACCTCATCTTCAGGATAAATGGCATTACGAAAGGTCATACTGATGTAACACAGTATTTTTATAAATGCCAGAAGAACAAAGATAACCACGGCAGTGAATTGTAAAAAAGATCATATTTCTCGCACTTGCTTCAATTTTGAACAACCACAGAGCTTATTCGTACTTACGCCTGGAAAAATAACACAAAGCAGTTTATAAGAATGACTTCGAATACGTTAATTTTATTTGGGTGGTTAACTGCACATTCTTTCAGTTCGGAGAACAAATGGAAGAAAATCCAAGCAAAGTGGGTTCCTTTCAATGAGAAGTTCCTGTTCCAAAGAAGGCAGGTGCTAATAAGTAATGGCTGCAAAATATTGGCAACAACTATTTGTGGACTAATGGAAAAACTGGTAGAACCCAACATCGTTGAAGATCAGTTAGTGACAGCCAAACATATGATGGAGAAACATATGAGGTAATACTGGTTCTACAATTTAACTTAGAAGTTGACTCAGGAAAGGCAAACCTTCAGTTATAGCACTTGTAGATACAGAGAAAGCTATTGACTTTGTTGACTGGAATAGATTCTATGGAGTTCTGAAGGTATCAGAATTAAAACACGGTCAAAGTTATCTACAACTTCTACAGAAACTATACTGCAGTTATAAGAGTAGAATGTCATGAAAGAGAAGCAGTAGTTAAGAAGTGAGTGAGGCAGGGTTTTAATCTATCCACGATGTTATTCAGTCTGCACAATGAACAAGCAGGAAAGGAAACCAAGGAGAAATTTGGAGTGTGAATGAAAGTTCAAGGAGAACAACTAAAAACTTTGAGGTTGGCTAAAGACGTTGTATTTGTATTGGAAACGACAAAGGGCTTGAAAGATTAGTTGAACGAAATAGACAGTATTTTAAAAAGAGGTAATAGGAGGTTGTAGGATGAGCAAGGGTAATGGGATGTAGTCGAATTAATCCACGTAGGTAGTACTGAAGCAGTTATTATACACTGAAGCGCCAGAGACACAGGTATAGGAATGCGTATTCAAATACAGATATATATTAACAGCAGAATACAGCACTGCGATCGGCAACGTGTATATAAGACAACTGCCTGCCGCAGTTGTTAGATTGGTTACTGCTGTTATTATGGCAGATTATGAAGACTTAAATGAGTTTGGACGTGGTTTTATTGTCGGCGCACGAGCAATGGGACACAGCATCTCCGAGGTATCGATGAAGTGGAGATTTTCCCGTACAACCATTTCATGAGTGTGTTCTGAATATCAGGTTCCGGTAAAACATCAAATATCTGACATCGCTGCGGCCAGAAAAAGATCCTGCAAGAACAGGACCAACTACGACCAAGGAGAATCATTCAATGTGGCAGAAGTGCAACTCTTCCGCAAATTGTTGAAGATATCAATGCTGGGCCATCAACAAGAGTCAGCACGTGAACCATTCAACGAAGCATCATCGAAATGGGCTTTCGGAGCCGAAAGCCCACACGTGTATCCTTGATGGCTGCACGACACAAAGCCTGACGCCTCACCAGGGCCTAAAAAAATGGCTCTGAGCACTATGGGACTCAACTGCTGAGGTCATTAGTCCCCTAGAACTTAGAACTACTTAAACCTAACTAACCTAAGGACAGCACAAACATCCATGTCCGAGGCAGGATTCGAACCTGCGACCGTAGCGGTCTTGCGGTTCCAGACTGCAGCGCCTTTAACCGCACGGCCACTTCGGCCGGCTCACCAGGGCCTATCAACACCGACATCGGACTGTTGATGACTGGAAACATGTTGCCTGGTCGGACGAGTCCCGTTTCAAATTGTATCCAGTGGACTGACGTGTACGCGTATGGAGACAACTTCATGAATACATGGACCCTGCATGTCAGCAGAGGATTGTTCAAGCTGGTGGAGGCTCTGTAACGGTGTGGGGCGTGTGCAGTTAGAGTGATATAAGCCCCTTATACCTCTAGATATGACTCTGAGAGGTTATACATACATAAGTAGCCTGTCTGGTTACCTGCATCCATTCACGTCCATTGTGCACTCCGACGGACTTCGGCAGTTCCAGCAGGACAATGCGACACCCCACACGTCCAGAATTTGCTACAGAGTGGCTCCATGATCGATCTTCTGAGTTTAAACTCTTCCGCTGGCCACCAAACTCCCCAGACATGAACATTATTGAGCACATCTGGAATGCCTTGCAACGTGCTGTTCAGAAAAGATCTCCAGCCCTCGTACTTATTTGTGGACAGTAATGCAAGATTCATGGCGTCAATTCCCTCCAGCACTACTTCAGACAATAGTCGAGTTCATTCCACGTCGTGTTCCGTCTCTTCCGTGTGCTCGCAGGGGCCCTACACGATATTAGGCAGGTTGCCAATTTCTTCGGCTCTTCAGTGTAGTATACCGCATTTGAACTGCAGGGGCGTGAAAGCACGTAGAAAATACAAGTCGCTCCGCAACCTCCTAGAGAAATGGACTAAAGTGACATGAATGTGATAATAATTCCTTTGTTATGTGAAGAAGAAGACTGTAGATGTATATGCCAACGTTGGTGACCTTGGAAAGAACACTGATGCGGGGATCTTTTCAGAGTTAGATTTAGCAAAAAAAGTCCTTGAATATACCAGGCCGAAAAGAATTACCAGGAACGAGAGATCGACTGCTTCACGTGATTGCTGGGGACGAATTTTTTCCATTTATAACCTATCTGATGATGCCCTATATTGGTACAGAATTAGATGCCCAATCAAAAAGTACACGATTACAAATATATCAGAGCCCAAAGAGGTTCATAAAACGCGTTTGGAATACTGTGCCAAAAATTTAGGATGTGAACTACTTCAGACGTCAGTTGAGTCCATGGCACATAGTGCTGCAGCACTTTTGTGTGCTCTTGGAGGCCATACACGAGATTAGGCAGATGTATCAGTTTCTTTGGCTCGCTAGTGTAGTAAACAAGACATTAGAAGTAGTAAATGAGTTTTGCCGTTTGGGCATCAAAATAACTGATCATCGCTGGAGTAGAGAGGATCCAAAATACTATCTGGAAATAGCAAGAACAGCGTCCCTCGAAAAGATAAAGTTGTTAATATCTAATTTAATGTTTGATGACGACAGAAGCTGAAGAAATGAATCAAAATTCTGCAAAGGCCGGGACTTGAACCCAAGTCTCCTGCTTACTAGGCAGATGTGTTGTACACTACGTTACCCTGTTATTATGGCTGACACAGCAGTATGGACTACCTAATATAGTGTCCTTCCTATCAAAAACTTCGATTGACATCTCAGCCAATCTTGATTTTCTCCTTAAATCGTCAGTATTGCCAAGGCTCTCCGGTATTGGATTAGCACCCCAGATTTGTACGTAGTGCCTGTATCTCAGGTGTAGATGACCTATTCATCTGACGTAATTATATTTACCTGGAGACATACTGATTCTCAACTTTATCTTGATGAGCATAGAAACTGAAGTAATTAATTAAAATTTGTGCCAAAGGTAGTACTTGAAACCGGGTCACCTGCTTATTAGGCAGATGTGTTATCCACTTCATTACCCTGGCAATATGAATGATTACCCTTGTCCAGTTCCTTCCCTACCTTAAAGTTCATGTGGGCTTGCTTCAGATGCTTCGTAATTTAGCAAATCACAGAGAAAGAGAGGTTTATACATAAAATCCACTCTTCGCAGCAAAGTCGGGAGGGCAATGGACCAGGTTAGTCTGTGCAGTTGTCAGCCATAGTGCCAGGGTGGTGTAATGCATACAACATCTGTCTAGCAAGCTGGAGACCTGCATTCAAGTTCCAGCCTTGGTACAAATTTTAATCAGTATTACAGCTTCTATCCTTATCGAAGATGAAATTGAGACTGAATTTGCCTCCAAGGAAATATAATTACGTCAGCTCTAATTTAATGTGTTAAGAAGTATTTTATGAACCTACATGTTTGTAGTGCAGCCTTGTACAGAACGATAAACAGCTCAGACAGGAAGAGAATAGGAGTTTTTGAAATGTGCTGCAGATGAATGCTAAAGATTAGTTGGGTAATTTAGATAATAAATTAAGAGGTAGCAAACCGAAATGGGGAAGGAAGAAATTTATAGCACAACATAACTAAAAAGAACGGAACGATTTATAGAACGCAACCAGAGACGTTAATCAACCGTCATTTTGGTAATGGAGGGCGATGTGACGGCTAAAAATGTAGAGGGAGACGAAGTCAGGCGTATAGAAGACAGGTTCAAATGGATGTAAGTGCATTAGCTGGGCAGGTACGAAGGGCCTTACACAGGATAGACTAGCGTAGAGAGCTGCATCAAGTAAGTCTTCATTCTGGAGGCCATAACATAACATATACAAGTCATTGATTTCAGCTGTTTGGTGTCGGTATTGCATTAATTACATAAACCATGGCCAATAACTACAAGTGTAGCACACTCACGTAAGTACAAATTTAAATAAGATTTTTTTTGTTACAAAGAATATATATATATATATATATATTCAGTTTGTTTGTAATTCATAAATTTGCATTTTCATTCTGATCTTGATGAACTATTGCACACTATACTTTCAAGACAAGAGGAAGAGGACTGCCTGCATAAGAGTTCGTAATCTGACTTGAAACATATGTATGTAATACATAAAGTTTAAAGGTTGTTACCAGATATCTCTAAAAGTTGTTAGTCCATTCACTTCAAGTTTCTACATTCAGATGAAACAATGAAGAAAATTAATGAAAAATTAAATGCCGAGCAAACGAATTCCTATTGGGAGAATAAATTACAGTGGCAATATCCTTCTTACAGATAGTACCATCAAACGTCTCTTGATCACGAGACGAGCGAATGCTCGACAATTTGACAGAAACGTGGGTCAAACTCTTATTTATTTCTTCGTTAACTGCGTTGTTACATATTGTTACATATTGTTACATATGACGTACATCCTAGAAGATATTTTAGTTCATGTGTCATAATTATTTTCATTGTTAAAGTACACAGTGCCATAGAAACGCTAAGATAGGTCGTGGATATAGTAAAAGTAAAAGTCACTACATGGCGGGCCGATCAAAAGATCGAACAGAACTCGAGATATTCTGAACAGTGACGTAAACTGTTCGAACACTTCGAGTCGTTCTCAAACACAGCCTCACTTGAAAGCGTGAAAACTGAGCCGAAACAATAGAAGACGAATTCTCCAAAAATCACGAGGTAATTATCACAAAATGTAAAAACAGATGGCGCAACTAATCAACTTATCATATAAGGAAAATATAAAGTTTGCGAAAATTTGCTTGAAGAAATAAATTAAAAGTGCTAATAGAAAATAATTTAGTTCCTATAGAAACTTAACAGAACTATCGAAGTTCTGTTTATCGAATACTGATAACGAAGCACAACTTAATGTTCTCCAGAAGCGAAAGTTTTAAATTAGGCTTTTGCATCACCATTTCTTATTTGATTGCTTGCAAAGTCAGAACCGGGCGCCTGGAACCTGATTTTTATGAATACGGCAGGTGAAGACGTATTGATTCGCCGCATCCCGTTGACACCCAATGATTCAAATGTGCCCTTCGATTTAAAGCGACTGCAGTTTTCTATGCGGCTTTCATTCGCTATGAGTATCAACATGACACATCGCCTCTCACTTTGTGCGGCAGATATTAAACATCCCGGCCAACTCCGGGCACCGCAACTTGTTCTTAATAAAATGATGAGATGGAGTGAGAGTTTATACATTTGGAACAATCTGTCAATTTCCTTCTTATTACTCCTTTATAATCGTCCGATTAGTGGTTCTCAAAAAGCTTTTGTAAAATAGTTCATCAATTCTACAATTTCAAGTTCGCATGGGCTTCCTTCAGATGCTTCGTAATATAGCAAACCAAAGAGAGAGAGAAAGGTACGTACCTAAAATCCACTCATCACAGCAAGGCCGGCCATGCAGCTCTACATCTCGGGGATCTGCAAGAAATGAACTGCCTGAATTTCGTCAAATGTAAGGTTCAAAGTATAATTAAGAGCAAAAGTTATCGTTTAGTGCAATGCTTTCAGTATTACTTAGTTTGAATGGTTTCATTGGCATACCTTGGTTCATCTGCCATCGAAGCTTATCGAAACTTCTGATCAGCCATATTCCATAACCAATCAGAAATATGCCCTTCATCTGTGGAAAAACAACGCTTGATTATAATCAGTAAAGCGCATGAAGTGCTAAGATTTGTGCATTAATACATGTAAGACACAGTTATCAGAGTTTTTATAATAAACGAGACAATCTTGATGACAAACAGCGTGGAATCAGTGGCCTGTTCACATATTTTATTGGGATAATCAAAACATCTGAACAGAGATTCTTTCCGGAATGGCTCGGAGCACTATGGGACTTAACATCTATGGTCGTCAGTCCCCTAGAACTTAGAACTACGTACACCTAACTAACCTAAGGACATCACACAACACCCAGCCACCACGAGGCAGAGAAAATCCCTGACCCCGCCGGGAATCGAACCCGGGAACCCGGGCGTGGGAAGCGAGAACGCTACCGCACGACCACGAGATGCGGGCTCTTTCCGGAAATAGCCAAAGTGCTCTGTTGGTAACTTTGTGTGTAATTCAGTCCACAGCTACGAACTCAATCACCATTAATATGGATAATTAGATGTCGATCGGTTTTCATTGCAAAGAAAACGTTTATTAACACGAAATTGTCGAGCCTGTTGGTCTAGTGAAGGCAGCGTCAGGCTACCACATTATTGTTACTGCGCAGGAGAGGGACTGACTGCACGGCGCCTGTTGAACGATCATCACCGCAAACTTCGTGCAAGTCAGTGTGGTTTTATCTTAACCTCCCTGTTCTACCGATGGAGGTGTCGTCCTCATCGTATCAAATGGTATACAATCTGTTATCCACCAATGAGCGACTGTTTCGTATTAGTGTCATGGGTCAGTGCAGTCGCTGTCCACAGAACATCGATTTTTCTGTCATGGTCACGAAGCGAAGTGGCACTGCCTTAAAAATACAATTGGCATTTCTAATTCGATCTGTTGAGACTGCCTTTTCGGCTAATATTCTATTGGCTCCAGGCCACTGCTACTTTCCGAAGGCAAAGTCAAATACCATTGCACTATTGTTGGGCCTCTATATCCATTACATTGTAGATCAGTGGTTCCCAACAGGTGGTCAGCGGACCCCCAGGGGTCCGCGAGCTATACCAGAGGGGTCCGCAAGATGCTATTAGAATAAAAAAATATATTAAACATCTTTCGTATGATAACAGATTTTTTTGTCTTGGCGGTTTCCTGCATGAGCAGTTTTAAGCTCAATATTTTTTCAATAATGAATATGTCAATGTTTTTCCGAAGCACTAAAAATAGAAAACGTATAAAAAGACTCTTAATTTGGCTTTTTTAGGTACTTGATGCTGTGATGTGACAAGGCACCAATCATGCTGGATGAGGGGGTCCTCGAGAAAATTTTGTTGGGAACCCCTGGTATACACGGAGGGAGCGATAGGGATCCACTCGTTTCCACCAATACACAGCCACTGCATATAGGAAGCGTTTGCGCCTGCCACGATATCGCGACTTATTCGTCAATATGTTCAACCTTGTAATTCGTCGTCAAGGTATCAGTTGCGTAAATCAGTGTTCATGGTAGTCTCGCCTTGGTCCGTTTCCAGGTGAATTGGCAGACGTTTATTTCATTTTCGTACCCCTGTTGGTCTCGTTTTCTTAATTAATTAATAATAATAATAATAAAAGAAATTGTTGCAGGCAAGGACTGAAAAGGATTTTTTAAAGTGGCAGAAACCACGCATGATTAACTCCGATTTTGTCTCATTCTCTATTGAGTAGCTGGTTGTAATGTCTAACAACAATAAATAAAAGCAGGCCAGTATCATGTGAGCGACTAGCACAGTGACAGCCGGGGACTTCTGGATTCGACCCCTGCGCATCTTGTCTCCACCCAACCTGAGCTGACTATATCTGCTGAATCGAATCCAAGTCGGACCAAGAATATTTTCAGTGTGCCTTTTATATGTATGACCTTCACCTATCAATGATATGGAGAGACGCCAGGGATGATATGCAGTTCGCATTCCACGTTAAACTGTAGGTTCCCTTACCCAGGATTGGTAACTGGGGTAGATTAGGGACTCGCAAGGCGTCGAATTTAAGGACTTGCACTCGAACCTAGAGCCATACATAATTATTATTAACATGAAATATTGTGTGCCTATTCACAGAACGGCCTCAAATTAGTCTACTGCATTATTCTGTTTAATGTTAAGTATTATAGTCTGGAGAGTAAAACACGAAAAACAACCAGCAACGATTGAGTAGCGCTGCTGCATGGCTGTAGCACACACACAGCGCAGCACATGAAGCGAGAAAGGGTAAGTCGGTCGTCTGGCAGTGAAAATGTGACTAATGGTGTTTGTCGATCTGACAACGGCTAGAGGACGCTGGAGCTGGTAATTTTTTAATCCCAGGGCATAGCAAGTTACAGTGGATATCGTCGTGTTAGGAAAACGGAAACTTTAACTGCAGACCGTTCTGCGAAAATGTCTTTAGAGACATATTGTACCAGGTTGTCTTTGTCTTGCAATCGATTAGTCTACAACCTGGCTAACTACTATCCCAGCAGCGACTAAGAAGCGCTGCAGTATGACAGTATATTGGTTGACTCAGGTAGGGCAAGGAAGGCGTGGGGAGAAAAGTTTACAGAAATTTCGGAGTCTGTTACTGTAATATACTATAATTTCTGTTAACATTTTCTCCCCACGCCTTCCTTCCCTACCTGAGTCAACCGATATACTGTCATGCTGCAGCGCTTCTTAGTTGCCGCTCGGATAGTAGTTAGCCGGCCAGGGTGGCCGAGCGGTTCTAGGGGCTACAGTCTGGAACCGCGCGACCGCTACGGTCGCAGGTTCGAATCCTGCCTCGGGCATGGATGTGTGTGATGTCCTTAGGTTAGTTAGGTTTAAGTAGTTCTAAGTTCTAGGGGACTGATGACCTCAGAAGTTAAGTCCCATAGTGCTCAGAGCCCTTTGAACCATTTTTGATAATAGTTATTCCTTGGGATTGGCTGTCATAATTAACACATTTCCTTAAGTCGACTTAACCTGTGCATCACACTAGACTAATCTGGGCCCATATTATCAAATAGGTACTTCGTATTCCACTTTTGAAACCCTTTTTTCTTCTTGGGCATTAAGCCGCTTCAGATGTATTTAATTGTTTTATTGTCAGATCATAGCCGATTTCGTGGCACTGAAAATCATATCCTCAGGTGATATGTAACTAAGTCATAAGAGCTAAGTAGCCTTGAGCATTGAACTCAATATTCGCTGTTAGACCAAACTAAAGAATCAAAACCAGTCAGGCATAGGGATCAAAGTGCAAATTGCTCAGTTGAGGCATAAATGCAATCTCTGAGCGTTCTCGGAACATGGGAGTCGAATGATCAATATTTCAGAATACGCGGACACATCCCATGATCCGGAAATGCACATAGACTGGACAAGTGTCTCCACCAACCATTTTCGACTTGGTTCTCTATGTCCGGCTGATTTCGATTCTACATCTACATAGATACTCCGCATGCCACCGTACGGTGCGTGGCGGAGGGTACCCTGTACCAATATTAGCCATTTCCTTCCCTGTTCTACTTGCAAATAGAGCGAGGGAAAACGACTGTCTATATGCCTCCGTACCTCGTATCTTATCTTCGTGGTCCTTATGTGCAGTGTATCTTGGCGGCAGTAGAATCGTTCGACAGTCAGCTTCAAACGCCGCTTCTCTAAATTTTCTCAGTTGTGTTTCCCGAAAAGAACGTCGCCTTCCCTCCATGGATTCCCATTTCAGTCTCGAAGCATCTCCATAGCAGTTACGTGTTGTTCTGACCTGCTGATAACAAATCTGAATTGCTTCGATGTCGTCCTTCAGTCCGACCTGGTGTGGATCCCAAACACTCGAGCAGTTCTCAAGAATAGGTCGCATCAGCACCTATATGCGGTCTCCTTTACAGGTGAACTACTCCTTCCTAAAATTCTCCCAAAGAATCGAAGTCGATCATTCGCCTTCCCTACGACAGTTCTCACATGCTCGTCCCGTCTCATATCACTCTGCAACGTTACGCCCAGATATTTAAACGACTTGACAGTGTCAAGCAGGACACTAGTAATACGGTAACGGAACATTACAGGTTTTTTCTTCCTACTCATTGTCATTAACTTGCATTTTTCCGCGTTAGGGCTAGTTACCATTATCACACCAACTGGAAATTTTGTCTAAGTCGTTTTGTATCTTCCTACAGTCACTCAATTTCGACGCCTTACCATACACTATGGCATCATCAGCAAACAACCGCAGATTGCTGCCCACCACGTCACCCAAATCATTTACGTATATAGAGAACAACAGCAGTCCTGTCACACTTCCCTGGGGCTCTCCTGACGCTACCCTTGTCTCTGATGAGCACTCGCCGTCGAGTTAAGAAGTCTTCGAGCCACTCACATATCTGTAAACGTATTCCATATGCTCGTACCTTCGTTAACAGCATGTAGCAGGATACCGTGTCAAATCCTTTCCGGAAGTCTAGGAGTATGGAATCTGCCTGTTACCCTTCATCTGTAATTCTCAGTATATCACGTGAGGTAAGAGCAAGCTGAGCTTCGTACGTGCGATGCTTTCTAAAACCATGCTGATTCGTGGACGTAAGCTTCTCAGTCTCAAGAAAGGTTATTGTATTCGAACTGAGAATATGTTCAAAGATTCTGCAGAAAACAGAAGTTAGGGACATTGGTCTGTAATTTTTCGGGTCCATTGTTTTACCCTTCTTATGTAGTGGAGTCATCTGCGCTTTTTTTACAGTCGCTTGAAACTTTGTGCTGTACCAGAGATTCCCGATAAATACAAGCTAGGTAATGGGCCAATACCGTAGAATACTCTTTGTAAAACCGAACTGGGATTCCATCCTCACCTGGTGATTTATTTGATTATAAATCTTTCAGTTGTTTCTCTACGCCTGGGATACTTATTACTATGTCGTCCATACGGGAGTCCGTTCAATGGTCGAATGACAGTATGTTTGTACGGTTGTCCTGTGTGAACGATTTCCTGAATATGAATTTTAAAACTTCGACTTTCGTTCTGCTATCTTCAACTGCCACACCAGACTGGTCAACAAGGGACTGAATGGAAAACCTTAGTGATTTTACGTAAGAGCAGAATTTTCTCGGGTTCTCTGCCAGATCTTTTGCTATTATGACTCAATTATATGTCGTTGTGAGACCAAAACACTAAACCGCTAAATGGTGATACGTCTATGAGGTCAAAGTTGAGTGTGACAGCAAAATCATCTGGTCGCGTACAACAAGTGTAGGTGAAACGATGTTAATTGTTGGATGTTTTTCCAGCCACCTGATTCTGCTGCGGTAGTTGTAGAGTCATTGAAAGAAAGTCTAAGGTCAATAGCGCTTTAAAACCCAGATCATGTAGTACTATACTAGTTGGAGGTGACTTTGGCCTACCGATTATAGATTGGGATGTCTATGGATTTATTGCGCGAGGTACGGACAGACAGTTCAAAATGGCTCTGAGCACTATGGGACTTAACATCAATGGTCATCAGTCCCCTAGAACTTAGAACTACTTAAACCTAACTAACCTAAGGACATCACACAACACCCAACCATCACGAGGCAGAGAAAATCCTTGACCCCGCCGGGAATCGAACCCGGGAACCCGGGCGTGGGAAGCGAGAACGCTACCGCACGACCACGAGATGCGGGCACGGACAGACAGTCGTGCGAAATACTTTTCAACACGTTTTCTGAAAACTATCTTGAGCAGTTATCTCGGCAGCCCACAAGTAATGGAAATATCTTAGACCTCGTAGCTACAAATAGGCCGGACCTTATCGACAATGTCAATATGGAAACGGGGATTAGCGGTCATGATATCATTATAGCAACTATGATCATGAAAGTTAATAAATCAGTCATGAAGGCTAAGAGAATGTTCTCTCCTAGATAAAGCGCACAAGCAGTTGTTAGCATCTCACTTACACAGTGAACTGACATCACTTAGTTTCAGTAAAATGGATGTAGAGGAATTATGGGTAAAGTTTAAGCGGACTGTAAATCGTGGTCTGGAGAGTTGTGTGCCAGTAAGTGGAATGTAAAAGACCCACCATGGTTTAATGTTGAGGAGACAAAGGCTGTTTCACTCTCGGTTCAAAAAGGAACGCTCAAATGACCAGCAGGGAAGGTTAGCAGAGATTCGTGGGTCTGTGGAAAGAGCTATGCGCGAGACATACAACAACTATTACATTCTAACATTCGTTGTTGGGATCCATGTTCAGGGCGATTTGGCTATTATGACTGAGTTATATGTCACCTGAGGATGTTTTGTGTCACGAAACCATTTGCGACCTCATCACAAATAAATGAAATCAGGTGAAGCGGTTTCTTAGTCCTCAAGATGAGTACTCACAGCTGTGGTAGCCCTGTCTACAAGGTTTGCAATAACCATTTTGTTTGTAACGAGAAACAACTCAATCTTTTACGTTGATAATAGCTGTCGCTGAAACTGAAGAACTAATATTTCCTTTGGATGATTATATTTACGTATAGGAAAACCAGAATTGCAAGCTCAAGAGTAAAGGCGCCAGATGAAAAAGGAGGGACATCCAGTATATCAAGATGGTCTTCAGAGTTTTTATTTCGGTATTGTTTGCCCCCATGATTTTCAATTTTATCTCAAACAAGATTTCATTACTACATGATCGGTGGAAGAGCACAGAGACACTGAATGGCTAAAATAATTATATTCTCATTTACCACAGTTCATACGGCTAAAACTGAATAACAAATTATTTTAAAATATAGAGATGTGTGTGGTCTACTATCTACCAACATCATTTATCACTAAAACTGTGCATTTGTATACAATTCATGTATGAGGGTTACCAAATGTAGGATTATAGAAGCACAAGCCACTGAAGAAACAATACCACGCACTAGATAGTTACGGCTGGCAGATTCCCAAGACTTTTATATGAGGAATTATCTGGCAAGAACCTATACACTTGGTTGAAATACTGTATGTTAATACTTGGAGTGCTTATAGCCATATTTCTCAAAATACCCTCTCCATACATTTTAATGTGACTAACTGTTAAAAGCGCGAATAACCACATTTTGCAGCGCAGGCTGCAGCGAGACGTGCAGGTAGGGTCAATGAAATTCTGGAAGGTATTGACAGAGATGTGGAGCCGTGCTGACACCAGTGGCGTGGTCAGCTGTGCTAGGTTTCTCGGTTGAGGATCCATGGCGCAAACAGCCAGATGGAAGTGGGACCGCATATTCTCGACTGTGTTTAAATCTGGGGAGTTTGATGCCCAGAAGAGTATGATAAACTCATTCTGGTGCTCTTCGAAACACGCACGTGTACTGCGAGCTGTGTGGCACGTCACATTGTCCTTCTGGTACATGCCATCGTACTGAGGGAAAACGAGCTGCATGCAGGGGTGGACAGGGTCCTCAAGAACAGACGCATATTTGTATTGATTCACTGTGCCTTCCAGAATGTCGAAACCACCCAGGGGTTGCCAAGAAACCATTCCTCAGACCATAAAGTTCTCTCATTGTTTACTTTCAGACCTTACACGCCGAACACGCCAACGGCCTTATGTCCGGTGGAGCATAAGTACGTGATTCAGAGGAAAGGGCCAGATGCCGCCACTGAGTGGACGTCCAGTTTAGGTACTGGCGTGGGTATTCCAGCCTTCGTGTCCAATGAGCAGCAGTCAGCCTGGGTGTACGAACCAGAGGCCTGCTGCGAACTCCGTTACGCTGCAACATTTGCTGAACGGTCGGCGAGGAGACACTATTGATAGCCCCTTGTTTCATCTACACTCATGCTCATAAATTAAGGATAATTGCAGAATGTGGTGCCACACAACGCGGCCCTACACAAAACTGGCGCTAATAGCATAGGCACATAGGGAACACACACGACACAGATCTGTAGGTCCACGGTATTGGCGATAACTTGAGAAAACCGTCCCGAAACACATGTGCTACAAAACGCCACTGTTTCCTGCGCAGGTATCCCAACATCAATATGGGATGTGATCACCATGCACACGTACAAAGGCCGCACAACGGGTTGGCATACTCCGGATCAGATGGTCGAGCAGCTGCTGGGGTATAGCCTCCCATTTTTGCACCAGTGCCTGTCGGAGCTCCTGAAGTGTCCTAGGAGTTTGAAGACGTGCAGCGATGCGTCGACCGAGAGCATCCCAGACGTGCTCGATGGGGTTTAGGTACGGAGAACAGGCAGGCCACTCCATTCGCCTGATATCTTCTGTTTCAAGGTACTCCTCCACGATGGCAACTCGGTGGGGCCGTCCGTTATCATCCATCAGGAGGAAGGTGGAACCCACTGCACCCCTGAAAAGGAGGACATACTGGTGCAAAATGACTTCCCGATATACCTGACCTGTTACAGTTCCTCTCTCAAAGGCATGTAGGGGTGTACGTGCACCAATCATAATCCCACCTCACACCATTAAACCACGACCTCCATACAGGTCCCTTTCAAGGACATTAAGGGGTTGGTATCTGGTTCCTGGTACACGCCAGATGAAAACCCGGCGAGAATCACTGTTCAAACTATACCTGGACTCGTCCGTGAACATAACCTGGGATCACTGTTCCAATGACCATGTACAGTGTTCTTGACACCAGCCTTTACGAGCTCTCCTGTGACCAGCGGTCAGTGGAATGCGCCTTCCAGGTCTCCAGGCGAATAAACCAAGTCTGTTCAGTCGTCTGTATACAGTGTGTTTGGAGACAGTAAGGTCCCGAGCTAGGCTACCTACAGTACCCCGTGGCCGTCTGCTGGCACTGATGATGAAATGTCGGTCTCATTGTGGTGCTTTACACTGAGGACGTCCCGCACTGTAGCGCCTGGACACATTTCCTGTCTGCTGGAGTCGTTGCCATAATCTTGAGATCACACTTTGTGGCACACGTAGGGCCCGTGCTACGACCTGCTGTGTTTGACCAGCCTCCAGTTGCCCTAGCATTCTACCCCTCATAACGTCATCAGTATGTGTTCTTTGAGCCATTTTCAACACACAGTCACCCTTAGCACGTCTGAAAACGTCTCCACACTTACTCGTTGCACCGTACTCTGACATGCAACAGCACACCTTTGCGTGTGTGGACTGCTGCCAGCGCCACTGTGCGACGACCGCAGTCAAATGCACCGCTTGGTCATACCCCGAGGTGATTTAAACCAGCAAACCGCCCACCAGAGCGCTTTTTCACCATGTATCAGCATTATTCTCAATTTATGAGCATGAGTGTAGACGGTCAGTTGCTCTGCTGCTGCACGTCTATTCTCCCGTGAACATCTCCACAACCGCCGTCCAACCCTGACATCTATAGCCCGAGGTGCATCACAGTTGCTTTGGCGCCGGTTTTCGGATCGGGCCATTTTGCCATGCACACTGCTCTTTGTCCATGGCAGCAAGTGAACAGTTTGCAAACTTAGCTGTTTCGGAAACGCTTCGGCCCTTGGCCTCAAAGCCAACGATCATGCCCTTCTGGACGTCAGATAAACCCCTCCGTTTCCCCCTTACGACATCGATTGCACTGTGTTCCGCATCGCCCGACACGATTAATATCCCCTCCACTGCTAGTGCTGCCAACAGCCGTCTGTGGGTAGTTATTGCAAGATGACGTGTAACATTTGCAACCTTTTTCTAGGTTTCAAGTAGTGCAGTACATGACCTAAGTTCATGGCTTGTAGAAAATAAACTAACGCTAAATGACAATAAGACTCAGTTTTTACAGTTTCTAACACGCAATTCAACAAAACCTGACGTTTTAATTTCACAGAACGGGCATATGATTAGTGAAACTGAGCACTTCAAATTTCTAGGTGTCCACGTAGATAGTAAGCTGTCGTGTAGAGCCCACGTTCAGGATCTTGTTCAAAGACTTAATACTGCCATTTTTACTATTCGAACAGTATCTGAAGTGAGTGATCGTTCGACACGAAAACTAGTCTACTTTGCTCATTTTCATTCACTTATGTCCTATGACATTGTATTTTGGAGTAATTCTTCCCATTCTAAAAGGATATTTTTAGCTCAGAAACGGGCGGTTCGAGCAATAAGTGGTGTAAGTTCACGAACCTCTTGTCGACCCATGTTCACGAGTCTGGGTATTTTGACATCGGCTTCTCAGTATATATATTCCTTACTGTCATTTCTTGTTAACAACATTATCTTATTCCCAAGAATAAGCAGCTTTCACTCAGTTAATACTCGGCAGAAATAAAACCTGCATTTGGATCGGACTTCCTTACCTCTTGTGCAGAAGGGTGTGCAGTATACTGCTGCATCCGTTTTCAATAAGCTACCATTCGAATTCAAATATCTTAGCAGCAATCTACGCGCTTTCAAATCGAAACTGAAGAGTTTCCTCACGGGTCACTCCTTCTATTCTGTCGAGGAGTTTCTTGAAAAATTAAGCTGATTCTTATCGTATTGTGGATTGCGTTTACTTAATGTTATGGACTGACTCTTTTCGGATTCATGGACATTAATTTTTATCTGTTATTACTTTTGTGTTGTAATTTCGTGTACTGACACGTTCCATGACCTTGGAGATTTGCTCCTCAATTTGGTCCTACGGAACATGACCTGTAAATAAAATTAAAAAAAAAAAAATAGGCGGAGTTCACATTAATGTGACTTGACCGTGCAGAAGTTGCTGTGTTGTCGTAAGTTGGCCAGCCGGTGTGGCCGAGCGGTTCTAGGCGCTTCAGCCTGGAACAGCGCAACCGCTACGGTCGCAGGTTCGAATCGTGCCTCGGGCATGGATGTGTGTGATGTCCTTAGGTTAGTTAGGTTTAAGTAGTTTTGAGTTCTATGGGACTGATGACCTCAGATGTTACGTCCTATAATGCTCAGAGCCATTTGAACCATTTTGTCGTACGTTCTTCACTTATTAGTCAGCGAAATTCGAATGTGTCGTTTCAGCGAAGTGATTGAAACACATCGGTATGGAACAGTACTTGCACGTTACAAGGCGAACAGATGTGGATACTACATCGTTTTTGGTGTAACTGCACTGCGTAAGGCGAACCGGTGTACATGCTACATCGCTTTTAGTGTACCTCTACGGTATTAGTCTAACTTCAAAAGGAACACTGGTCACAGTATCAAATGATGGAGTATCAATTTTGTAACCAGACTGTCGTCTCACGAATGTTAACACGTGATCTAAACGGTGAGATTGGTTGGTTAGTTGGTGTGGGGGACGTTACCGAACAGCGAGGTCGTCGATCCCATCGGATTAGAGAAGGACGGGGAAGGAAGTCGGCCGTTCCCTGAAGCGACTTAGGGAAATCACGGAAAACGTAAATCAGGATGGCCGGACACGGGTTTGAACCATCGTTCTCGCGAATGCGAGTCCAGTGTGCTAAACGGTGAGAGAGGATCCCTGATAACTAGCAGTGCTATTGTCAGCTTTCAACCGTGAAGTGAAAACGACAGTCGCAGCACTGATGTGAAAAACTTATGGACGAAAGTAAGTTTCGGGTAATGTCACTGATAAGTCACATAAGTCACTGAAACTTTTACCAAAAGTAAGAAAGAACTGCTATGAATGGTACACCGGCAACTGACAGAAATCCGCAGTAAGACGAACAAAAGGGAACACAGGGTCACAATAACATTGAATGTACCGTGAGTGTGCCGTGTTCAAAGACCTGGGAGATTATGCCTCCGCACACCGTAACACCTGGACCAGCAAAACAGTCATGTTCGACAATGCTGCACGTATCCTCATGTGGTGATAGGTGGGAACACGTAATGCACCCCTCCTAGGAACATTAACAAATATGATCATTTTGTTGGTTCACGTGTTGTGGTGTGGGAAGGTATGATGTTGCATGGGCGTACGAGTATTGATCTCTAAATCTTTCAACACGATGCACTCACCTGTCAATGTTATAATGATACTGTACTCCTTCCTCATGTCCGTCTTTTCAGGGGTCCATTCGGCCGTGACTTCATTTTTAACTACAACAATGTGCGATCACATCGAACGGCGCCAGTGTAGGAGCACTTGGAACGAGAGCATATTGAGCGAAGGGACTAGCCTGTCCGTTCCTCCGTCTTAAATCCGATCAAGCACATGTGGAATAAATTGGGGAGATGTATTGCAGCAACGGCCAGTCAGCGGACGAATGGAATGCCCTATCACAGAACACCTTACCAGCCTTGCAGCCGGCATGGGACCACGTTGCAGGACATGCATTGCCGTCCGTGGTGGTCACACACCTTGTTAAGAACTATGTTACGAATTTGTCATGTCCATGGAACCATCATAAATCCCGGTGACTTCAGTGTAGTTATTGTGTTTGAATAAAAGTCTCATTTCTCTTCATAAAACTGCGAATTTCTTGGTTCAAAAGACTCTGAGCACTATGGGACTTAGCCGGCCTGAGTGGCCGAGCGGTTCTAGGCGCTTCAGTCTAGGGTCGCAGGTTCGAATTCTGCCTCGGACATGGATATGTGTGCTGTCCTTAGGTTATTTAGGTTTAAGTAGTTTTAAGTTCTAGGCGGCTGATGACCTAAGACGTTAAGGGGCTCCGGAAAGGCTCAAAATCATGAAAAGTTCAATTTTTACTTTTTTGCGTTTTCTGAATCTGCAGACTATTACCTTTTAATAGATATATGATTTATTCAATTCCGAAGACTACAACTATTTTTAAATTTTTTTTGAAATGTGGTCTACATGGGCGTGACCCACTGTGTCGCTGTTAAACTGATGTCAAATGGTGTTATTATTAACGTCCGTGTTCATCAGGTACATTTTAGTGATGTGAGATAAAGTATGTGTTGTGGCTAACCTGTGATGGTTCAATATATATCGCTGGTATGATTGTCGATTGTTTCATGTTTATTTACTCTGTCGTTATCTCGAAAATATTCGTAATTAATTCTGTTTCTTGAGTCTCTGTTTTGTTGAAGTATAATAATGAGTAAAAGTAAAGTTATTAGTAATCCTCTGAAGGCTTTTAAGAAAAGGAGAAATGTTGGAAAGCCAAAGGTATGTGTTATTACTGTAAACAATAAAGACGATAACCAAGTGAGTGAACCTAACCTCTAAAGTACACCTGCCCATAGCAGTCAAAGTGGGAAAGAAAATACTTCACAGAAGAAGCTTGGTTCAATGAGTGAAAACTATGAATGTTTTATGGGCGAATCGGATGTGAATGAAATATTTGATATGTCGGTTCTCAAAGGAATTTTTTCAAACTGTGTAAGATGTATTCATTGTAGTGAAGTTAGTCTGGAACTCTCCATAATAAAGCACGTAGGACTTGCTAGTGAAATACAACTGAAATGTGATAAGTGTTCATACATGACCACCTTTTGGAACAGAGTTGCAGTAACTGCAACTGAAGAAAATGGTAGCAAAATCTACGAACACAACAACGAGCGATGCTTGCTTTAGACAAGGAACGCCTTCGGGCTGCAGACAGGGCTGTAAAGAGTCTAGAAATACAAGCAAGAGTAAACAGGAGGAGGAACAAGAGGAAGCTGGAGGAGGAGTTTGCAGAGGATGAAGATAATCCATCCTATGGACCTGGAATGCACTAAAAAGTTAATCCAATCTTTGTCGCTCGATTCCCAAAACATTTATTTTCTCATACTAATTACATGTTTTCTAAGGATCTTCCAAACATATTTGTTTCAAACTTTCAGTAAATGTTACGCAGTACCTTCTGCATAATTTAACACAGCCTTTTTCCAAGAAACTGTATATTTTTGAATATATAAATAAAAAATTGCAAAAAAATGTTGTGAATTTTCATTACAATTGAAAAAAAAATCATCTTTAATAACTGAACTAAAATTTTGTAAAATCACTGTGTTAGGTTGTAGCCCATATTCCAATAAATAATCTGTAAAAAGTTCAACTTCATACCTCAAATACTTTGTGCGGAAAGATGTAATTTATAAGCGTTATTTTAACATTGCAAGTATAGGGCGTTCCGGAGCCCCTTAAGTCGCATAGTGCTCAGAGCCATTTGAACCACTATGGGACTTAACATCTGAGGTCATCAGTCCCCTAGAACTTAGAACTACTTAAACCTAAAAACCTAAGGACATCACACACATCCATGCCCGAGGCAGGATTCGAACCTGCGACCGTAGCAGTCGCGCGGTTCCGGGCTGAAGCGCCTAGAAACACTCGGCCACAACGGCCGGCCTGCGTATTTTCTCAGTTACTTTCTGTACTGTACTGTAACAGTTCTTTCTACGTATAGTCCAAGTTTCCGGGAGCTTTGTTACTTGTCAGTGACACACCATGCGCCATTAAGGTTTGCACAACAGAGTATATTAGTAAACCACTATCCCGGAACACGGTACCAGTTGCAAGTTGCCTATTTTCGGCTTCCAGGGACAACAAAAATTTTATCTTCAACATATTCCGTAATTATTGACCACGTCTAAAAATTTAAAATGCTTTCATACTCTGCTCATGAAGAGGGACAATCTTGTGTTAAAAATTTGACACAATAGGACAGGTATTACAATCAGAAACTGTGTGTTTGTCCTGAGACAGTGAAAACGATGGTATGCAAATAACCGGATTATATTCACCCATTATTTGAGAATCAAAGCACTTAGCGACTTCTAACAAACTTTAAGCTTTCAAAACCTTTCCTAAACTGTTTCTCATTTCTATGCTTAAAGTCAAATAATAAACACATTAACTCATTTGTAAAGTAATCATATTATTGAAGCTGTTTTATATGTAGGAATTTGATTCTTTAAGAAATCGTGTGTTTTCTGATAGCTGCCTATTATAACACTGCGACAGCACTGAGACGGTACCATAAACGCGTAAACAAAATCGCGGATTAACTGGAATTTGTTATGGTACACGCACGAAACAGACGTACCAGACCCGCATTAACTATCAGGGACCTTCTCTTGCCATACCGACTACAGCACTGTATCTTGGTGCAGAAAGTCGGTCGTAAATAACGGAGTGAAGACGGATGATGAAATATCGATCATGAAATGTGACCTGCGGTTTGTCGTTTTCCGAGCATACAACAAAGGGTGTGTAGAAATGTGTTAGAAACTGTTGGGATTTATTCTTGACATCAAAACTTTAAATGAAGTTCGTATGAACATAGGTCCGAAAATCCTTCATTAGGGAGGTATGAAAGGAATTCCCTGGTTGGGTATTTTACTTCAGATGTGTAGTTTTACTCACTTCTTTGTTTACAGTTGACCATGACTTTTTTTTGTCCGATTGTTCCGTTTTAGTTTAGCTTCTATCACAGCACATAACAACGATGAATTGCATGTACGGCCTACAAATGTACATTCGGTTGCAAAACGTAAACTCATGCCACACTTTACCCTGAAGGGCAGATAGTTTGTTCAAGAACGTTTGCACAAATCCACCAACGCTTGCGAGAGACGCGGGCATTTGAGAAGAGAGTTGCAGATGGTACGAGATTACGTGATGTACGAATGCCTCATCTTGAAGAATGGGTTTTTCGTACTTTTTCCCAGTGATAAAGACGGCACTCCAGCTTTGGAAAAAAAGTGGCATATATGAAATCACTTGTAATTGTGGCTAATTCTATATAGGTCAGCCTGGCAAAGCAATACGCACCAGCTTGAAGGAACATCACAGAAGTTGGAAACTTACAAAAGGAGAGTCTACTTTTGCAGACCACCCGCTTAAAGAAGACCATAGTTACAAGGTGAAACATGAAGTATTACATCATATCCATAAGGGAAGGAAGATGAACTATGTTGAAATAATGGAAAGTTGAAAGGTGGCTACACTGAGCCACAGCGCCAGAGATTGCGCCAAAGAGTATTATTCCGTCGCCTCCACTGGCAGTTGTCTTCGAGAACTCGTAGTAGTCAGTGTTTGTTGACATGTGCTAGTGAACAGTGCTTGCTGAGATGTCGTAGTGAAAAGTGCTTGTCGAGGACTCGTAGTAGTGAGTGCTTGCTGAGATGTCGTAGTGAAAAGTTCTTGTCGGGAAGTTGTGATGGAGAGTGATTATTGAGAAGTAGCGGTGGGCAGTGCTTGTCGAGATGTGGCAGTAGTCAGTTCTTGTCGAGAGGTGGTAGTAGCGAGTCGGTGTGGAGATGTTGTAGTAGTGAGTGCTTGTTCCATGTTTTATGCAGTTGTTTGATGGGCTAGACAGCAGATGTTGTTCTAATGGAGATATTGTAATGATTAGAGTGCTTTTCATCAATATATATGAAGGTAACAAAACTCGCTTTATTTCTCATTATTTCAATGTCTTGAATAATGCGTCATTACAGGTTCAGTCAACAAAGCATTTGGCTTGTGTTCTTGTATTAGAGTGTAATTCTGGTTTTCTTGCGCAATTATAGTATTTCTATTTTCTTTTAATTATTTCAGTATAAATGGTATTTAAAATTTCTTGTCTTATTGAAGAAGAACCATGCCAGATGTGTACATTGAGTCATACTTCCACACACAGAACAGTTATACTTGTGCTTTGGTTTCATAGGTTTTATAGTTGCTGGGGACTTAATTACTTTAATTGTGTTAACGAGAATTTTCATTTCATTCTTTGTTGTTGTTCTATGCAGTCAGATTGCGTAATAATACTAGTCAGCGCCTACCGTTTACGAGACTTCGTAATCGGACATACAGCTACGAAAAATAAAAATTATTTGCATTAAAAATATATAATTAAGCCCCCATGCACATGGCGACCCAGCCAGGATTGTCCCTTGGAAATGTTCTGATTGTAAAAATAGTAGACAGTAGTATTGTTGTAGTAATTTGTAGTTTAGTAATTGTAGTCTATATTGCATGTGTAGATTTGGTAATTGTCATTCTTCTAATGGTATTTTTTTTGCAGAATTTAATTTTGTTATCTTGTATACGGGTTTGACAATTTTGTGCAGTTAGGAAGATTTCAACTGTTCGTTAATCGTGGTTGAGGGAAGCATTTCGTGTGAATGATATTGTTGATGATAAAGTGTCATTGTGTGTAATTTTCATATAGTGACGAGTTTTGAATATTTTGTAAATGATTACGCGATCGATGAAAAAGGCAAAAATGATGGATAGTCAGAATGACGAAATTGTGGACATGGCGAACTTGCCAACACAGGAGAACAGTATGATGAATAATGAAGTGGAAAACAATTTAATAAGTCGGGAAAATAGTCCGGAACCATTTCAAAATTTTTCTCAATCAGAAAATTCACAGAATACGAGATTAACGATAGAAGATTCTGAAATAGTATCGAACACAGATAGCCTTACAGCTATGACGAAGGAAGTTGGTTTTGTGTGAAATGTTAGGGGCGAAAGGAATTTTGAACTAGTTCATACGGAGCAGTTGATGGGTGCAATATTAAATTTGGGATCACGGTTAGACTCACTGTGATCACAGTTACGATCTGAATTAAAAACTGATATGGGAACAATGGAAACACGGTTAGACTCACTGGGATCACAAATAGGAACAACTAAAACCGAGATGGGAACTTTGGGATCTGAATTAAAAACTGATATGGGAACACTGGAAACACGGTTAGACTCACAAATAGGGACATGTTTCAAAAATATGAAAGATGAGTTAAAGAAAGAAATCAGAGAAGAAGTACAACCGATTTTGAATTCTCACAATAATAGATTAATTGCAGTAGAGATTAGACAAAAGGAACAGGATAGAGAACAGGAAGAAAGAGATCGCGTGATAGTACAAAAATTTTCAGAGCTAAATTTACAACGTGCACACGATAAGGAGGAAATATTTGAGAGAATCGAGGAATCCGTACCAAATGACAGAATAAATAAACTAACACAACAATATGAACAGTTAACTACCAAATGTGTTAATACTGAAACCCGAGTCGCGACACTTACGGAAGACGTAAATAAACAGAAAGAACAAATAGGTGATTTATCGGAAAGAGTTGAGGAGATTTCAGATAAATTGACAAGTCTTAGTTTAAATGGGGACAGAGATTCAGATGATACAGCACCATTGCCATTTGCAGAAACCGAAGAGTACCAGAGCATAAATAAGCATGTTGAAAATCAGGGAAAATTTAATGAACGCGTTAAAAGGGAAGTTGAGGCATTACGAAAGCAAGTCAAACAAATTGAAGGTGAAATCGTAGGAAAAGACAGCAGAAGAAATTTAGAATCACAGATAGCAGAAGGCTTTGAAGAAAATAATTTGTTTCATTTACGAGATGCAACAAGAGAGCGCCAGCGCGTGAACTTGACAATAATCGACATTCGGACTGGAACAGTCGCGGTAGGTCTTTGTCGCCACGAGGAGAAAACTTTGACTATAAACACTTCTTGACTGTTCGGAAATTTAAGATCTTCCGCAATTCTAAGAACGACATACGTCCATGTTCATGGTTAGATCAATTTACGTACGCACTTCCACCAAATTGGCCACTAAGTCACAAACTGGAATTTATGTGCAGCTATTAATATCCTCAGAGGATTCACTACACTAAGTGAATATGTGCCGTAGCGTGCATAGGGCCCCGAGCTGTAGTGGTGCTATTTCCCTTTTAGTTTTCTGCACCGCTGCCTACTCTTTTACTATTCTTTGCATCTGTCAAAACAACTCTTCGACTATCAATCTATCTAGACAGTAGTTAAAGAATAACCGGATATGACTATTTTACCCAAAAGTGATTTCGAAAATTACCGTTTGGACTTACTGTATCTTCTGCAGCATTCATTCGAAGTTTAGATGAAATTTTACCTGTTTATTTTCGTAACAATATTACTTCATATGTTGACGATATTCTTATTGCTAAACATTCTTGGAGTGAACACAACAAAATTTTGGATTCATTATTACGTATTTTTGCAAGAGTTGGCATTACAGTGAACCTAGAAAAATCTGAATTTGGTCGTTCTCAGGTGAAATTTCTCGGTCACATTATTTCTACAGAAGGTATTCTTCCTGATCCAGAAAAATTAGACGCTTTTCGTAATTATGCTGTTCCTACTACAAAATGTGATGTTCGTAGTTTCCTTGGTGTCTGTAATTTTCTTAGACGCTTTGTTAGATTGGACAATTTGGCCACACCTCGTTTTTGCGATCTATCTGGAAAGTTCTTTTTAAACGAAAATCGGTCGACAACTCTTTTTGGTTAGTTTGTATTCCTGATGAGTGGGTCAATAAATTGATTTGGTACACACATTTCAGTTATGCACACTTCAGTCCCAGAAAATGCTATCATAAATTACGAGAAAATTGCTACTTCAGTAATATGGAAAAACGTATTCGATCTGTTCTTGCCAAATGCAAATTATGTCAAAAGGCTAAGCCGCCAACAATTTCTCACAGAGCACCGTTGTTTCCTATCATTCCAGCGAAATTAAAGGAGAGGGCTGCAGTCGATTTGTTCGGTCCAGTGGTTCGTTCTACTAATGGTTTTGCGTACATTTTAGTAGCAGTGGAATTGACATCAAAATATGTGTGTTTTACACCTTTACGCAAAGCAACAGCTCGTTCAGTATATAATGCTTTCATCAAATATTTTCTTAAAGAAGTGAGTCATGTTGATAAGGTTATATCAGATAATGGATCACAGTTTCGGTCTAAAATTTGGCTTCGTACTCTACGGCGTCGTAAGATTAAACCAATTTTCATTTCACTTTTTCATCCTCAATCTAACGCTTCAGAGAGATGGATGAAGGAAATCAATAAATTGTGTCGACTTTATTGTCATCAGAATCACAGAACATGGGTTCAGTACCTTCATATTTTTCAAAACATTCTGAATGAACTCCCTAATGATTCAACTTCTTTACCGCCTATATTAATATTAAAAAATAAAGCACCGACAAATCGCATTTCTGAAATAGTTCCTTTTCCACCTACACGGAAACTGCGGCATTTTGAAGTTGTCAACCTGGCTCTGCAAAATATTGCATCTGCGGCTGCTAGAAGAGAGAAATCAGCTAAACGTCCTGGTCGTTTAAAAACCTTGTCAGTTGGTCAAAAGGTGTTAATTAAGTCTCATCGTTTGTCTCACAAAGGAAAGGGCTTGTGTCGCAAATTTTTTCTGCTTTATAACGGTCCATATAGAGTTCGCAAAATTACTCATGATAACACTGTCGAAGTAGAAACTCTCAAATCTCGACGCTCTAAGGGAATACATCATATATCAAACGTTAAAATTTTTGTGGAATGACATACTTTTGAGAGACTAACAGCTACATGTAAACATGCAGAGAATACAAGGATACCGCGCTGTGTTTTGGCGGCGGCACATACTCAAAGCAACAGTCAAGTCTGCGCGCCGCACAAGGCAGTCGTTGACGGCAAACAATTGCTTCCTACGTCACGCGCCTACAGCTGATCGAGCGCTCAGTGCGAATGCACTGACAGCCGTAAACAAATACACAGTCTAATTTCTTCGATTAAGTTCAGTATAAAGCTATAGTGACTTGATGAATTATGTTATTAACGTTCAGTATTTTTCAGGATACGGTTGTATAAAAGATTTAAGAACTTCAGGCAAATTCTGTGTGTGTCCGACGTTAAGAGGACTTGCTATCGAGAAATTTTCAGGAAGAATGTAATTTCGAAGAAGAAACTAATAAACTAAAAAGGTAACTGTTAATTGAGTTCATTTTTCAGGTAACATAATTCCACTTAGGTACGTACTTTAGACGTAATTTGCTGCTCGCGATTACGTGATTCATACTTTGTGCTAATTTCATGTTCTATGAATTTACTTGTGAAGCGACGTGCTTGCGCACATTAACTGATTTTGACAATGATTGATTAATGAACAGGGTTGTTACTTGTGTATATTATGCATCGCTTGGCTGCACTGCTTTTTCATTGATGTCACATTTTTTTTATTATGTGCCAGCTGTGCTTATTTATTAAAATTATAATTGGCACCTGATTAATTGTGCTGATGTGGTTAGGTATGTAAGTTATACTTTGTGATTTATCTGCTTGCGCCTTCATGTTTACTTATTAAGATTACATGTGAACATTTATTTGCTTATGCTGATACGATGCTAATGACATGTTTATTATGTAAGATACATATTTGCTGTTTTGCTTATGGATTGCATATTTACACATTTCTGTTTTGTTGTCATAATTACTCTTCAATTTAGAATATAGCAATGCTGATGTACAGTGTACGAACATAGAGTTTAGGTCACACTATGGTATTAATTATAGATTGTTTGCTTGGCAGAGCCTCGTGGTAGGGATTGTGCTGCATCCACTTGTTGACATTGTGTTCTCCACTGGTATATTTACTCGCTATGGCATGTTTTGCTTACGCTCAGTGCCTTATATTTTTAAGATAAGAAAATGAACTGCTATAATTCGACGAACGACATTAGTACAAGAAACTTCATAGAAGTTACATGAGCTGGAGGTTTTATGAAAGCTGTATAAATTTATGCTAATAGGAAGGAAGCTAACGACATGACATACCAACACTAGGTTAGACCATTGACAATAATTACACTGCATTCTTTGTGAGCAATTGAAATAGTAGGTGACACTTGACACAAGAAATACTCCACATGTATGTTTCTGATTTGCCATGATTCTTGAAGTGGTGTACACACTGTGAAATATTATGATCATTCACACTCCGTAATCGTACTTAATTACTGAGAGTTATTCGAACTAAAGTCTGTTAGAGGTCATGTATGCATTTCTCTTATTTAATGATGGACAAGGTAACCAAAATGTATTTTATGATTCATAATGAGTAGAAGATTTGGCTCAGGTGGACTACACAGAGGTTGTGTGTGGGCATTGTGTCTTTGGATTGTATGGGATGATGAATTGAAGTTTGCACTAGTATTTTGTCTGCACTTGTTCGAGGAGACTGACTAGAGGAAAGAGTTGTTATGGAAGTGAAATGATATTGGTAAGAAGGTTTATATGTATCGGCGTATTGAAGAGGTATTATTGAGGTATTGAGATTATGTGAAGTTGATGATTATTGGAGTTTTGGTGGACAAGAGGTAAGGTAAATGATATTGATGATTAGATTTATATGTATCGACGTAAGAGGTATTATTGAAGTATTAAGATTATGTGATGCTGATGGTTATTGGAGTTTTGGTGGATAAGAGGTAAAGTAAGTGAGGAGCATATTTTTTTTGTTGGTTTATGTGGAACAAGGAGGATGAAGATGGCAGACTAGAACACTCAAGTGGAAAGAAGATTGTCTACACACACACTTTGCTAAATCACTAAGCAGTATAAACTTTTTTTTTGAAGAGAGGAAGCATTTGCATATCTTGGCTCACTGACAGTTGTTCAGCAACCGTACATTTTGATCTGGCTTGGCAAACATTGGTCTTGACATGATGACTATGACGTTGACTAACTATTATTGACTGTTATACATTGCTGCCACTACTACTTGATACACATGATGAACATCAAATTTTGACAGAATTGCATATACACAGTTAACACTATTCAATTACACAGTAGCACTAATGTGGACGAAAGATGAGTGAGTGTGTTTTGTGTGTTTTCCTTTCCCAATCCCAAATTGGTACCGACCTATCTCCTAAATATTATTTTACTTGTTTTTTGTGGCTTGCACTGACACCCATAAATATTATAGGTTTACTGATATTTGTGTATTTGTAATAGTTAATATGACAATTATCTGATATCATTTGTGTGTTTGTTATAATTTGTATGTTTAGTGTAAGAGCATTGATAATAATTTTGTAAAAGCAATTGTGTGTGCATTCAAACTGTTGTTCATACCTGCACTTGTTCAACATTGATGTGTGACACTTAGAAATGTTTAATTTCTGCTGATGAACTGTCTGATTAGTGATGGTGAATATTATGGACTGTTACCTGCACTTGTTCAATATAATGGGTGCCACTTAGAAATGTTTAATTTCTGCTGTTGAACTGTCTGATTAGTGATAGTGAATATTATGGACTGTTACTTGCACTTTTTCTACATGATTGGTGCCACTGGGACATGTTTAATTTCTGCTTATAAACTCTGATGAACAGTGTGATTAGTGATAGTGAATATTATGGACTGCTGTCTGGACCTGCTCTTCATTGCTAGGTGCCACTGATGAACTGCTTCTACTGACATAATGTCACTTGTTGGTGTCTGCACCTGTTCAACATTGCTGGGTGCCACTGATGGACTGCTTCTACTGAGATAATGTCACTTGTTGGTGTCTGCACTTGTTCAACATTGCTGAGTGCCATTGATGGACTGCTTCTACTGAAATGATGTCACTTGTTGCTGTCTGCACCCGTTCAACATTGCTGGGTGCCACTGATGGACTGCTTCTACTGAGATGATGTCACTTGTTGGTGTCTGCACCTACTCAACATTGCTGGGTGCCACTAATGGAACTGTTTCTGCTGAATGATATCACTTGTTGGTGTCTGCACCCACTCAACATTGCTGGGTGCCACTGTTGGAACTGATTCTACTTGAAAGCATTTTATATGAACATTTGTATAAACGGATTTTTTTGTGTATTGTGTAAACTATTATGTAAAGTCACATGTATGAAGGAATTTGTATTGCTTACTGTATTTTATATATTATGTTATTGAAAGGTCAGTGCAAAGCCAAAATTTTATCTAATTATGTGATATTTACGTATTAATATTATCTTTTATTTTTGTCTGTATTTTTGTGGACGAATTTGGTGGTATTTTCACCACCAATGCTGGCAAAAATACCATCAAATTCTGGCCCGTGGAGGAAGGGCATATGAAAGGTGGCTACACTGAGCCACAGCGCCAGAGATTGCGCCAAAGAGTATTATTCCGCCGCCTCCACTGGCAGTTGTCTTCGAGAACTCGTAGTAGTCAGTGTTTGTTGAGATGTGCTAGTGAACTGTGCTTGCTGAGATGTCGTAGTGAAAAGTGCTTGTCGAGGACTCGTAGTAGTGAGTGCTTGCTGAGATGTCGTAGTGAAAAGTTCTTGTTGGGAAGTCGTGGTGGGGAGTGATAATTGAGAAGTAGCGGTGGGCAGTGCTTGTCGAGATGTGGCAGTAGTCAGCTCTTGTCGAGAGGTGGTAGTAGCGAGTCGGTGTAGAGATGTTGTAGTAGTGAGTGCTTGTTCCATGTTTTATGCAGTTGTTTGATGGGCTAGACAGCAGATGTTCTTCTAATGGAGATATTGTAATGATTAGAGTGCTTTTCATCAATATATATGAAGGTAACAAAACTCGCTTTATTTCTCATTATTTCAATGTCTTGAATAATGCGTCATTACAGGTTCAATCAACAAAGCATCTGGCTTGTGTTCTTGTATTAGAGTGTAATTCTGGTTTTCTTGCGCAATTATAGTATTTCTATTTTCTTTTAATTATTTCAGTATAAATGGTATTTGAAATTTCTTGTCTTATTGAAGAAGAACCGTGCCAGATGTGTACGTTGAGTCATACTTCCACACACAGAACAGTTATACTTGTGCTTTGGTTTCGTAGGTTTTATAGTTGCTGGGGACTTAATTAATTTAATTGTGTTAACGAGAATTTTCATTTCATTCTTTGTTGTTGTTCTATGCAGTCAGATTGCGTAATAATACTAGTCAGGGCCTACCGTTTACGAGACTTCGTAATCGGACATACAGCTACGAAAAATAAAAATTATTTGCATTAAAAATATATAATTAAGCCCCCATGCAAAGTTAACAAATATTTGTCCATCAGCCTACGCTTAGTACTGAATGACCAGACTCCAGTTCCCTTATTCGCCACTTCTAACCGGAGATACGACTCATAAACCCATCCAGGCCATGTTGTGAATTACCCCCTCTTGTTCTGGTCCCATTCATTTTTATTTTAGTTGCTGTATTTTATCTTGTTGTATCAAAAATTTTACTTTGTATGATTACAGCTGCTTCGCTTACCTGCTTAATCTCACTAGTACATCTCATCTGTTTGTAATTTAGGACCTATTAAAGACAAGATTATTTTGTCCAGCCACACCGTTGGCACATGTCACCAAAATTTATTTCTCAATTTACTTTCTTCATGAACAATTGTTGAAATTTGTATATAGTTAATTAGCTAATGTGTCACATATTTTATATTAGTGAAATATTCTTACATGCCGCGCATTTACGCAGAAATAATGCCCTTTGTTTTGTTCCTAAATTTAACGTTAACATATCCATCTCTGAAAATGGAGATATTCTGCAGATGCACTGGTTTAAAATCTTTGCTCCAAATAAATTTCGCTGCACCACTTTCTTATCTTTCTACCTGACGACGGAATAACAGCCGAAAACTGGTTTGTGAAATACAAAATAAATGTTGTAGAATATTATACTAATTTTGCGTGTGTTTACATTCGTAATGAAATAATCAAACACTGATCGCTTTGTTCGGCCTCTGTGCATAATCGTTGGCTTCCAAACTAATACTGCTGCGTGATTATCGTTGTGATGGCACAGTGCGTGCACTGAAAGGATTTTGGATAAGTTCCAGTGTCCGATTTCACTTGTCAGTTATGAGCAATGACATATCAGAATCAAGGACGCCGCATAGAAGCAATCTCTGAAAGGAGCGAATGATTTTCGTAAACAAAGACTGTAACTCTGACTCTGCGAACTCGATGCGAACACGCGCCTGTTACTCGCTCGTTTGCATCGAACGTTCGGCCCCGGAAGAAATTCCATGTGGAAGCAAAATGAATGTACTCTCAAAAACACGCGTTATGAGGCGTAATTTGTTGGCGTGGCGTGTCGGGAAAGGAATGCCATTCATATTGGTGCGTTATCCTATAATTTCTGACGTCACGTTTTGACTTTAACGCTAGGAGTGTTGCTGTAGCGTCATGAAGAGGTGGCCCGCGAACTTGTCAGTATGTGGTCAAGCGCTCGGGCCACGAAAGGTAGCCTACGCCTGGTCTAGCGTATGGTACGACGGTGAGTCAAATGAAAACCTTAAATATTTTTTTAAACATTATTTATTGTGCAGAGGTGGTACAAAGCTGTATCACTTTTCAAAGTGCATAAATTCCTTTAGAAAAAAATTCTTTTGGTAGTCCGCGCAAACACTCATGCACCGCGTGGCGTACCTCTTCATCAGAACGGAACTTCTTTCCTCCCATTGCGTCTTTGAGTGGTCCAAACATATGGAAATCACTTGGGGCAAGGTCTGGTGAGTATGGTGGATGAGGAAGACACTCAAAATGCAGGTCTGTGATTGTTGCAACTGTTGTACGGGCTGTGTGGGGCCTTGCATTGTCTTGTTTCAAAAGGACACCTGCTGACAGCAATCCACGTCGCTTTGATTTGACTGCAGACCGCAGATGATTTTTTAGGAGATCTGTGTATGACGCACTGGTGACAGTGGTCCCTCTAGGCATGTAATGCTCCAAAATGACGCCTGTTTCGTCCCAAAAGAGAGTCAGCATAACCTTCCCTGATGATGGTTCTGTTCGAAACTTCTTTGGTTTTGGTGATGAGGAATGGCGTCATTCCTTTCTCGCTCTCTTCGTTTCCGGTTGGTGGAAGTGAACCCAGGTTTCGTCCTCAGTAATGATTCTTGCAAGGAAGCCATCACCTTCTCGTTCAAAGAGCCGAAGAAATTCTTCACAAGCATCAACACGTCGTTCTCTCATTTCAGGGTCAGCTGCCGTGACACCCATCTTGCAGACGCTTTGTGAAGCTGCAGAACATCATGCACAAGGTGGTGTACTGACCCATGACTAATCTGTAAACATGCTGCAATGACATTCATTGTTACTCGGTGGTTTTCCTTCGCTATGGCTTCAACTGCTGCAATGTTCTGTGAAGTCACAACTCGTTGTGCCTGACCTGGACGAGGAGCATCTTCCACTGAAGTCACACCATTTGCGAACTTCCTACTCCATACGTAGACTTGCTGCTGCGACGAACATGCATCACCGCACTGAACCTTCATTCGTCGACGAATTTCAATAGCTTTCACACCTTCACTACACAAAAACCGAATAACAGAACGCTGTTCTTCCCTGGTGCAAGTCGCAAGGGGGGGGGGGGGGGCGGCCATCTTTATACTGATTCTGCGATGGTATGTGTGCATCTGCACTACGCTGCCACCTACAGGCCATTCTGCACGCTGTTTGTAGCACGATTACCAACTTACAGGATAACGGCGGCAATTTCGATTTGTTATTTCAAATTTAAGGTTTCCATTTGACTCACCCTAGTACTATTTCATTATCACATCTGCTGTAGTTCTTTTCTGGTCATTTGAAGTGTGGGAGGTTTGCAAGGGATTTTACTCCTAGTTTCATAGGAAGCATATTCCAATACAGGGGCTCTTGTTTAGCGCTCCAAGCGCTGAGGGATAAGGAGGGAACAGAAGAGGAAAGTGAAGGCTGTACCCGCACGGCGCTACAGAAAAGCAGTCGCCTCGTCAGACACTAAGCACTACTAATTGTGTTGCATAAATCAGATTTTTGTTGTGCACTAGGAATGCTATGGCGTCTACGGACTTGCCAAAAGAAAAAAAAAGAAAGAAGGAGAAGCCGTATTTTTCAATGCAGATCGGGAATGAATTTACTTTTCACATCGCTTAAAGGCCATGAAAAGTGCTTATTATGCCATCGCCCTCTCAAGAGTTGGAGAAGCATGGATTTGAATGTCATTACAACGCCAGCCACAAGGGAAATAGCGTTTGGCGACAGAAGTGGCGGTCAAGATAAAGTAATCCTGTGGAAAATTAGCTCCAGTTTCATGAAGTGGACCATTTCCCGTAACTTAAGACCGTCATTTGTGTACCAGAGATGACTGACTGTGTTTCAGTAACTGAAACATTTTTAATGAGTTCTCAAAGACATTCCAAGACACTGCTCGACTGAAAATGGATTTCGATTTAATTGTCAGACCCTTCTCGCTTTTGACTCCTAATGTACCACATTAGTTCAACACGTGCGTCCGAACGTTTTACTTTTTCTCCTGTTATGGAACTGATAAAACCCCATCAACATTAGCATTTAACAGATTTTAATGTGCATAACTCCATAACTACCACAAACCATAGTTCTAAACATATTACATATTCTAAAATATGAATGAGACAAATTTATAAACATCTCATCTTATGTTAAATGCCTTTATATAAAGCTTTCTGTAGCTCTGCTCGCTGTCTAATGTACTTATTTACTCAAATAATAAAAGAAGTTGCTGTGGCAGAAAAATAAGAAATTAAATATAAACACTGGTTATAAAAGTATGCCGCAGTATTCGCCTCATAGAAGTACTGGAATTGTTGCAAACACGTCTTCCTGTTTTCCGCGTGTGCTCCCTTCTTCCTATAGCCGTCTCACTCACACACCTGCTCGGTATAGCGCAGTGGTGGGGGAAGACGAACACTGAGTAGAGTCGCCCGTGCTCGCGGAGCGTGAGCGCGCTCCGGGAGCACACATCTTGGCCAGGCATGTTCTAACACCAAAGTCAAAAATGCGGCACTATAACTTGAGGAAGCTGTATTTCAGTGTGGCGTCAGACCCCTTGAACCTGTAATGCAGTAAGCGATATTGCAATGCATTAGCCCCGGCATACGGACAGTGCATTCGAACGTCAACGTTGAGTGTGCCGAGTTCACTGTGCCTCGATTGGTGTAAGGAGAGTGAATATTGGACAATTGAACAGTGGAGAAACGTTGTTTGGAGTAACGAATCACGGTACACAATGTGGGGATCCGATGGCAGGCTGTGTGTTTGGCGAATGCCTGATGAACGTCATCTGCCAGCGTGTGTAGTGCCAACAGTCAAATTCTGAGGCGGTGGTGTTAAAGTGTGGTCGTGTTTTTCATGGAGGGTAGTTGCACCCCCTGTTGTTTTGCGTGGCACTATCACAACACAGGCCTACGTTGATGTGTTAAGCACCTTCTTGCTTCCCACTGTTGAAAAGCAATTCGGGGATGGCGATTGCATCTTTCAACACGATCGAGCACCTGTTCATAATGCACGGCCTGTGGCGGAGTGGTTACACGACAATAATATCCCTGTAATGGACTGGCCTGCACATTGTCCTGACCTGAAAGCCGACTTCGTGCCAGGCCTCACCAAACTACATCGATACGTCTCCTCAGTGCAGCACTCCGTGAAGAATAGGCTGCCATTCCCCAAAAAACCTTCCAGCACCTGATTGAACGTATGTCTGCGACAGTGGAGGTTGTCATCAAGGCTAAAGGTGGGCCAACACCGTATTGAATTCGAGCATTACCGATGGAGGGCGCCACGAACTTGCAAGTCATTTTCAGCCAGGTGCCCGGATACTTTTGGTCACATAGTGATAGTGAGTCTCCCGACTCTGTACTGGAGGGAGATAGCATCATATGACGCAGGTGGCGTTCTTCCATCTCATCGGTTTACATTCAAACGTGCGTTCAGAATATTTGACATCCTAGATATTGCCGGCCGCGGTGGTCTAGCGGTTCTAGGCGCTCAGGCCGGAACCGCGCGACTGCTACGGTCGCAGGTTCGAATCCTGCCTCGGGCATGGATGTGTGTGATGTCCTTAGGTTAGTTAGGTTTAAGTAGTTCTAAGTTCTAGGGGACTGATGACCACAGATGTTAAGTCCCATAGTGCTCAGATCCGTTTGAACCATCCTAGATATTACTCTGCGCGTCCGGAAAGACTCCTCAACGTGCTTTTTCCATGTCATGAAGTCAGAAATTCGTGAAGCGCAATTTCGACGGCTTCATTTGTTGTTCTCTGTACTTCACGTGTTCAGGAATGCTCCTAAACGTCAAGCTCGACGTTATGAGGTCACACATCTGGTCACGCTCGACGTCCACCATGTCCTGCGTGAGTTTGAGTTCAAAGTTCGCTGACGTCGTAGCTCTTCTGGACAAAAATGAGGGATATTTTTGAAGGAGGAATGTTGCAAGGTAGGGATAGCGCACAGCTTGGATTATCGAAAGACCTATTCATTCATTCACGAACTGTTTTCCCAAATCTCATCATGGAGCTTTCAGGGACGTGGAACGAGCCAAAATAACGTATTACCAGAAATAAGTAGTCCCTGCAAGCTAGTTGTGTGATAAACAAGGTCAACTGATTATGACCAATACCAACCTACTCACGCCCAATAGTATATGAGAGCAGTGGTACGGCATTGTTTTTTTTTTTTTTTTTTTTTTTTTTTGAGGTTTTAGGGCGCACAACTTCAACGGTCATTAGCGCCCAGACTACGTTAGGAATGCACCGCGAGTCACAAGTTTAAAACAGCAACGAAACGGAAAACACGATAAAAGACAGACTGACAGGCATAGGATTAAAAAAAAACAGCATAATCAAATGTCCTTAAAGGGGGTTGTCAAGTTGATAAAATGAAGAACGCGAGCAGCTGCTCGTGGGTCATCCGCTAAAATGGCATCTAGAGTACATGGCAGGCCAAGATCAAGACGCAGTGTGTTAAAATCCGGACAGGACGTTAAAATGTGGCGGACCGTCAACAATTGCCCACATGGGCAGAACGGCGCCGGCGCAGCCGTCAGCAGATGGCGATGGCTGAACCGGCAGTGTCCAATTCGTAACCGGGCCAAAACTACCTCCTTCCGCCGAGAAGGGCGTGAGGAGGACGTCCAAGCCGCGGGAAGAGGTTTCAAGGCCCGAAGCTTGTTGTCTGTAAGTGCAGCCAAATCGGCATGCCACAGCGATAAAATGCGCCGACAAATGACCCTGCTACAATCTGACGAAGGGACACAACAAGAAGCTGTCCGAGGCTGGAGGACCGCAGCCTTGGCCGCGGCATCTGCAGCTTCGTTCCCAGGGATACCGACATGGCCAGGAACCCACATAAAGCTAACCGGAGAACCGACGTCCACCAGCTGCTGAAGAGAGCGTTGGATCCGGTGCACGAAAGGGTGAACCGGGTACGGATCACTGAGGCTCTGGATGGCACTCAGGGAATCGGAGCAGATGACATATGCAGAATATCGGTGGCGGCAGATGTAAAGAACAGCCTGGTAGAGGGCAAAGAGCTCAGCTGTGAAGACCGAACAATGGCCATGGAGCCGGTATTTGAAACTTTGTGCCCCGACAATAAAAGAACGCCCGACCCCGTCATTGGTCTTTGAGCCATCTCTATAAATGAAGGTCATATTAATGAACTTCGAACGAAGTTCGACAAAACGGGAGTGGTAGACTGAACCGGGGGTAACCTCCTTTGGGAGCGAGCTGAGGTCAAGGTGAACGCGAACCTGAGCCTGGAGCCAAGGTGGCGTGTGGCTCTCGCCCACTCGAAAGGTTGCAGGGAGTGAAAAATTAAGGTGTTGAAGGAGGCGACGAAAGCGAACTCCAGGGGATAGCAGGTCAGAGACATACAACCCGTATTGGCGGTCGAGAGAGTCGTCAAAAAAGGAACGATAAGACGGGTGGTCGGGAATTGCCAGTAGCCGACAGGCATACCGACAAAGCAGTATATCGCGCCGGTAGGGGAGTGGCAATTCACCAGCGTCAGCATGAAGACTCTCGGCGGGACTAGTACAAAACGCTCCGATCGCAAGTCGTAAACCCCGATGTTGTATGGAGTTGAGGCGGCGTAAGATGGATGGCCGTGCAGAGGAGTATACGAAGCTCCCATAATCCAGCTTGGAGCGGACGATCGACCGATATAGGCGAAGTAGGACGGTTCGATCCGCTCCCCACGACATTCCACTGAGAACACGGAGGACATTTAGAGAACGGGTACAACGGGCAGCCAAATATGACACATGTGGAGACCAGCTAAGTTTCCTGTCAAGTGTAAGACCTAAAAATTTTGTTGTCTCCACGAATGGGAGAGCAACGGGACCGAGTCGTAAGGACGGTGGGAGAAACTCTTTGTAGCGCCAGAAGTTAATACAGACCGTCTTCTCGGCAGAAAAACGGAAGCCATTGGCGACACTCCAGGAGTAAAGACAGTCAAGAGAACGCTGAAGACAGCACTCCAGGAAACACGTACGCTGCGCGCTGCAATAGATGGTAAAATCGTCCACGAAAAGGGAGCCTGATACATCAGCTGGGAGGCAAACCATTATTGGATTGATCGCTATGGCGAAGAGAGCGACGCTCAAAACTGAGCCCTGTGGCACCCCATTCTCCTGGCGAAAGGTGTCTGACAGGACAGAACCCACACGTACCCTGAACTGTCGATCCATTAAAAAGGAACGAATAAAAAGAGGGAGGCGACCGCGAAGCCCCCATGTGTGCATGGTGCGGAGAATGCCCGCCCTCCAACAGGTGTCGTAAGCCTTCTCCAAATCAAAGAACACAGCCGCGGTCGGGCGCTTCCGCAGGAAGTTATTCATAATGAAGGTCGACAAAGTAACCAGATGGTCAACAGCAGAGCGGCGCCTACGAAATCCACATTGTACATTGGTAAGTAGGCGTCGAGACTCGAGCAGCCAAACCAAACGGGAGTTAACCATTCGCTCCATCACTTTACAGACACAGCTGGTAAGCGAGATGGTCGATAACTGGAAGGCAAGTGCTTGTCCTTCCCCGGCTTAGGGATCGGGACAACAATAGACTCGCGCCAGCATGCGGGAACATGTCCCTCAATCCAGATGCAATTGTAAGTACGAAGAAGAAAACCTTTACCCGCAGGAGAAAGGTTCTTCAGCATCTGAATATGAATAGAATCAGGCCCTGGAGCGGAGGACCGTGATCGGCCAAGTGTGTTTTCGAGTTCCCTCATCGTGAATGGGGCATTATAACTTTCATGATTCGAGGAGCGGAAGTTAGGCGGCCTAGCCTCCTCTGCCTGTTTACGGGGGAGGAAGGCAGGGTGGTAATGAGCGGAGCTCGAAACCTCTGCGAAAAAGTGGCCGAAGGCATTGGAGACAGCCTCAGGGGCCACAAGGACGTCATTCGCGACCGTCAAACCAGAAACTGGTGAGTGGACCTTAGTGCCAGATAGCCGGCGCAGGCTACCCCAGACAACAGAAGAAGGAGTAAAACTGTTGAAGGTGCTTGTGAAAGCAGCCCAGCTGGCTTTCTTGCTATCTTTAATAATACGACGACACTGTGCACGTAATCTTTTATAATTGTTACAATTCGCCACTGTAGGGTGGCGTTTAAAGGTGCGTAAAGCACGTCGACAAGCACGTAAAGCGTCTCTACATGCTGCGGTCCACCAGGGGACCGGTACGCGACGTGGAGAAGAAGTAGGGTGAGGGATGGAATTTTCAGCAGCAGTGAGAATGACTTCCGTGAGGTGTGCGACCTGACGATCGCAGCTTGTGAAGGTTTGATCCTGAAAGGTCGCCCTGGAAGAGAAGAGCCCCCAGTCTGCTTTGGAGATGGTCCAACTAGATGAGCACGGAGAGGGGGTATGCTGCAGGAGATGGATAACACACGGGAAGTGGTCACTCGAATATGTATCAGAAAGTGCATACCACTCAAACCGGCGTGTAAGTTGGGGAGTACATATAGAGAGGTCTGAATGGGAATAGGTGTGAGATGTGTCCGAAAGAAAAGTAGGGTCGCCAGTATTGAGGCAGACAAGATTGAGCTGGTTGAAAAGGTCTGCTAACAGGGAGCCCCTCGGGCAGGATGCTGGAGAGCCCCAAAGGGGATGGTGGGCATTGAAGTCTCCAGTTAACAAAAATGGTGCAGGCAGCTGAGCAATAAGTTGCCTCATGTCTGCCCTGGTAACGGCAGACGACGATGGAGTGTAAACGGTACAAATGGAAAATGTAAAAGTGGGGAGAGTAATGCGGATGGCAACTGCCTGCAGGCCGGTGTGCAACGTGATGGGATCGTAGTAAATATCATCCCAGACCAGTAACATAACCCCTCCATGAGCCGGGATACCTACCACAGGGGGTAGGTCAAAACGCACAGAGGTGTAGTGTGCCAAGGCAATTTGATCGCATGGGCGTAGCTTCGTTTCCTGGAGGGCTACGACGAGCGGACGGTGCAAGCGGAGCAGCAACTTCAAGTCCTCTCGGTTGGAGCGAATGCTGCGAATATTCCAGTGAATAAGTGCCATCGTAAGAAGAAAAGGACGATGAAAGAAGGGGTCACCTCGAAGGCCGCTGAGGGCCTGGCTTCGAGTGAGCACTGCCGCCGCTATCAGTAGGCGGACAGTCATCGTCCATTGGTTCTATAGGTTCATCGGCCATCTTGGTAAGATGGCCGGGAGGGGGAGCTTGCTCCGCCGGTGAACGGCCAGATGTTCGGCTACCAGCGGTGCGGCAGGCGAAACGGACGACGGCCTGGGGCGGCAACCGCTGGGTGGCGCAGGAGAAGAAACGCGCCGTGGCGGAGAAGGAGAACTGTGCTTCCTATGAGCCTTCTTGGAAGGTCGTTTGGTGGAAGTACCGGTCGATGGCTGGGAGGTCGAGGTACGTAGGAAGTCTGCACGGGACGGTTCCTTCTTGAAGGCCCGTGCTTCTGACTTCCGGGTCTTCGTCTTAGCAGAAGCTGATGAAGGGGCTGGTGCCTGTGGGGTGATGGGAGGAAGAGGAGACGTCGGCCGCGCGATCTTAGCACTGGCCGAACGGACGCCCATGGTGCTGAAGGTCAGACCGCATGTCTGGGTTGCCACCTCCCTGGTAGTCCGAGGAGAGGCGAGGACAGTACTGTAGTTCCCCGCTGGGAGCAGCGTGGGCTTCCCACTAGCCAATAGCTTGCGAGCAGCTGAGGTGGACACTTTCTCTTTGACCCGAATTTCTTGGATACAGCGTTCTTCCTTATAGATGGGACAGTCGCGGGGGGATGCTGCATGGTCACCCTGACAGTTCACACGACGAGGAGACGGAGGTGGACAGTCATCCTCATGGGCATTCCTGCCACAAGTGACACATTTAGCCGCATTGGAACAAGACTGTCGAGTGTGATTGAAACGCTGACACTGGTAGCAGCGCGTAGGTGTCGGGACATAGGGGCGAACAGAAATAACCTCGTAGCCCGCCTTGATGCGCGATGGCAGCTTAACACTATCAAAGGTCAAGAAAAGTGTCCGGGTCGGTACAAGGTCATTTTTCATGACCCTATGGACAGCCGTCACGCCCTGCTCAGCGAGGAAAGATTGAATCTCCTCGTCAGTCAATCCGTCGAGGGATCTAGTAGATACAACACCACGCGACAAATTCAAAGTGCGGTGAGCCTCCACCCGGACAGGGAACGTGTACAGGAGTGTGGCTCGAAGCAGTTTCTGTGCCTGAAAGGCGCTCTCAGTTTCTAGTAACAAGGTACCATTACGCATCCTCGTACAAGACTTAACAGTACCGGCTATGGCATCTACGCCCTTCTGGATAACGAAAGGGTTGACAGAGGAAAAATCCTATCCGTCCTCAGATCGAGAAATGACGAGGAACTGTGGGGTAGGCGGTAGTACTTTCGTCACTGGGGGCTGGTCATGTTTCCGCTTGTGGGCAGAAGTCGAGAGAGAAGAAGAGAAATCCATTGCGGAGGAATCCCCCATGATTGCCAGCGTCTCCGATGGCGAGCTCTTTCCTTATGGGGACCCTCTCAGAGGGCACTCCCGCCTTAGGTGAATGTTTACACCTCAGGTCACACCTCCCGAGAAACAGACGGAGGGACCAATCGGCATGGTCAGAAGGTATCAGCTCAGGCAATCACCCCTCCCTGGGCCTGGCCTTTACCAGGGGGTACGTGCGTGCCTTACTTGTCTACCCAGGGCGGGGAATTACGCGTTACCCCGTCACCGGCTACGCGTGCGAACGCGTGGGTCGGCCTTCAGGCGCGCACAAGGAGGAAGGAAGAAGAAGAAAAAGAAGAGAGAGAGGGAGAGAGAGGACAGACTGTCTCAAACGCCGAGGCGGAGACCAGAGAAGGCAAGGAGAAGAAGGCAAGGAGAAGAAGGCAAGGAGTAGAAGGCAAGGAGAAGAAGGCAAGGAGAAGAAGGCAAGGAGAAGAAGGCAAGGGAAAGAGTAAGGAAGACAGTGAGATGGAGAAGAACAAAGAAAGGAACCAACCAAAGAAGGAAGAAACGAGAAGTGAAAAACCAAAAAGACCACAAATATAGGTCGTGGGACCGTCCATCTCCGGACGCAGGTGCTAACTACCCCCTTGAGGGGGATGGACTCCTTTTAGTCGCCTCTTACGACAGACAGGAAGACATCGGGCCTATTCTAACCCCCGGACCCGCAGGGGGGGGGGGGGGGGTACGGCATTGTTGGCTGGGAGACCCCAACTGGTTGTTCTGCCACCAAATCGCGAGGAGTTTTCTTCCTCTGCACTCAGTGGCTCCACGCAGTGTATAAGCGTTGTGAGCTGAATCTATTACCTGTAAGTGCCGGCAATGTTTCTTGCACGTGTTTCAGAGAGAAAGAGAGTGTACTGTGGTGTTACGTTAGTGTCGTGGAATGATGCGGGAAGGGAGAGAGTGAAACCCGTTGCCGGCACACGCCTAATACTTTCTAAAAGCACCAAAGGGACCACTGGATTTAAGGAACAATCCGACTGTCAAATCCCCATCAGCAAGGTCACAAACTCTCACTTCACGAGACGCTGCCGAGAGGTCTATAAGGACGGTTTGGAAAGACCAGTTTTGTCATTCGTCGTTCAGTATCTGTTAATTGTAGGTGATTCTAACGAGTGTTTGTGTAGTATGGTTTCATGTTTTTGAGTATGATTCATTTTGGAAATAACGTCTAGATTACTTTACACATGTTTCAAAAAAGCCACCGCTCCTTGTTTTAAATTGCACAGCTGCCAGTTTTAGCTGATACTTTGAACAAATAATTTACGCAGCTTTGCACAGAACACTATTAGCTGTAGAAGTAATGGCAAAACACGATCAGTTTAATACAGGCAAATGAGCTAAGTGTAATTTTCTCCTTTAGGCCAAATATTCTGTCTTGCTGTAGCAGTGCCTACTGAGGAATATTTTTCTTGGTTTTTGGATATCTAGTGTTGTTAGTTGACGTCTGTCACGAACTTTTACAGCATTGCCGCAACTACTGGCAAGCTGCCCCTCGTGTGAACTGACGCTTCGTTGTGGCACACAGGCCACGGAGGACGGTTCGCCAGTGACACTGAGAGCTGTAATTGCTGGGACTTGCAAAACTACCGCTCTCCTAATTTACTTCTGGTTTCGCAATAACCGCAGCTACCGTCACTGACATCACCAAAAAAATGTGACGGTGTTGATCAAAATGAACGGAACTCGAGGATCTGGATAAAGAGCATTAAAGATTTCTTCTCAAAGGCTGCAGACATACTTAGCACAATCATTAAGTAAACGATGAACTTCAATAAAATTCAGCAAACCGAAAATGAAAATACACTCCTGGAAATTGAAATAAGAACACCGTGAATTCATTGTCCCAGGAAGGGGAAACTTTATTGACACATTCCTGGGGTCAGATACATCACATGATCACACTGACAGAACCACAGGCACATAGACACAGGCAACAGAGCATGCACAATGTCGGCACTAGTACAGTGTATATCCACCTTTCGCAGCAATGCAGGCTGCTATTCTCCCATGGAGACGATCGTAGAGATGCTGGATGTAGTCCTGTGGAACGGCTTGCCATGCCATTTCCACCTGGCGCCTCAGTTGGACCAGCGTTCGTGCTCGACGTGCAGACCGCGTGAGACGACGCTTCATCCAGTCCCAAACATGCTCAATGGGGGACAGATCCGGAGATCTTGCTGGCCAGGGTAGTTGACTTACACCTTCTAGAGCACGTTGGGTGGCACGGGATACATGCAGACGTGCATTGTCCTGTTGGAACAGCAAGTTCCCTTGCCGGTCTAGGAATGGTAGAACGATGGGTTCGATGACGGTTTGGATGTACCGTGCACTATTCAGTGTCCCCTCGACGATCACCAGTGGTGTACGGCCAGTGTAGGAGATCGCTCCCCACACCATGATGCCGGGTGTTGGCCCTGTGTGCCTCGGTCGTATGCAGTCCTGATTGTGGCGCTCACCTGCACGGCGCCAAACACGCATACGACCATCATTGGCACCAAGGCAGAAGCGACTCTCATCACTGAAGACGACACGTCTCCATTCGTCCCTCCATTCACGCCTGTCGCGACACCACTGGAGGCGAGCTGCACGATGTTGGGGCGTCAGCGGAAGACGGCCTAACGGTGTGCGGGACCGTAGCCCAGCTTCATGGAGACGGTTGCGAATGGTCCTCGCCGATACCCCAGGAGCAACAGTGTCCCTAATTTGCTGGGAAGTGGCGGTGCGGTCTCCTACGGCACTGCGTAGGATCCTACGGTCTTGGCGTGCATCCGTGCGTCGCTGCGGTCCGGTCCCTGGTCGACGGGCACGTGCACCTTCCGCCGACCACTGGCGACAACATCGATGTACTGTGGAGACCTCACGCCCCACGTGTTGAGCAATTCGGCGGTACGTCCACCCGGCCTCCCGCATGCCCACTATACGCCCTCGCTCAAAGTCCGTCAACTGCACATACGGTTCACGTCCACGCTGTCGCGGCATGCTACCAGTGTTAAAGACTGCGATGGAGCTCCGTATGCCACGGCAAACTGGCTGACACTGACGGCGGCGGTGCATAAATGCTGCGCAGCTAGCGCCATTCGACGGCCAACACCGCGGTTCCTGGTGTGTCCGCTGTGCCGTGCGTGTGACCATTGCTTGTACAGCCCTCTCGCAGTGTCCGGAGCAAGTATGGTGGGTCTGACACACCGGTGTCAATGTGTTCTTTTTTCCATTTCCAGGAGTGTATTATGTACCATACTATAACTGATTGGTTTCCCTTCCTAATGAAGTCGTAGTTTAATGAGTTTAATATTAAGATTTCTTCCATGTGAGAGAGTTATCCTAACCATACACAAGCAAGGAACCTGACACCGCTTTCTAGCTGTACCCTAGCGCACACGAGCATTGTCAGTAAAAACAGCACCAGCTCGTGTTGTTAGTAGCGGTTAGTTGCTGTGGTGACACTCTGCTGTTCTGCAATGTTATGCCTGTGCAGCAACGACACGCGAAGCAACAATTAAATGTTGTTCTACTGGTCTTCAGCTAGAAGAGTAGTTTAGATGCCGTTTTCCACCCACGTTGGTCTGTCCTATGCGCTTTCATTCCATTTATAAGTATCTTGCTTTCACTTACCGCTTGGTCAGTGTACAGGCAGTAACATCGAGGACAGGCTACAACCGTTCTCAGCTGTTGCTTCCCTTTCATGTACTTCGTCTCTTATATCTGCTATCTGGTTACTGTACAGGTTGTGAATAACCTTTTTGGTCCCTGTGTTTTATGCCTGGTAACTTCATAATTTCAAAGAATGTAGTGCAGTCGACGGTGAAAAAGCTATTTCTAAATCTAAAAAGCTACATACGTAGATTTGCCTTTCTTCGACCCATTTTCTAGGACAATTCGTTGTGTGAGTATTCCCTCGCGTAATCCTGCATTTCTCTGGAGCCCAAAGTGATCATCCCTCAGGTTTGCTTGTACGTATTTTTCCATTCTTGTGCAAATAATTTGCGTCAGTATTTTGTAAACATGATTTATTAAACTGATGGTTCGATAACACTCACGACTGTCAGTATCTGTCTTTTTAGAAATTATTATATTCCGCATTATTTCGTCTGCTAGTACGTCTTCAATATCAAGTGTAATAGTTTGGCCTTAGCTGAATCTCCCAAGGCACTCAATAATTCTGTCATCTACTCCAGGTTTCTAGTTTTTACTAAAGTCTTTCATTGAATCTAAAAAATGAGACCGACAGGAAATGCAGATGGCGAAGTAGAGATGGATAGGAGAAATGAAGAAATGCAAAGCTACAGAAGTATGCTGACTATGGGAAAGGTAGAAGCGGGTGAGCAACTCAGTTGGAAACTCAGAGAGAGAGAGAGAGAGAGAGAGAGAGAGAGAAAGAGCAACGAAGATGATACTGAAGATTTTGTAGAGCATCTGATGTATGGAAATATTATTATTATGATTATTATTATTATTATCATTATTATTAAGCAACAGATTGAGAAGGGGAAGCAACTTATACTTGTGTGGCCCCTTTCCCGTTTAGAAAGTGCCGCGTACCATTGTGGAACAGCGAGGCTTTGTGCGAGCTATGTGCGATTAGAGAAGTGAAGTTTGCTAAAAAATTCCTGGACGTCACTCGCACTGAAAATGTACCTAGGGCCGGTTTAAAACCGAGTTTGAAAATATTACAAGGGGGGAATATAAGTAGTATGTTAACGCCGGCCTCGATTGTTCTGTCTACACAATGACACGTCGGACACGGTTGGCTCTGTAAAAAAAAAAACTTGGCCATTGAAAGTAAATGATTAAGCAAACACAAATTTAGAGTAATTGACACTATAATTAACAACTTGGACTTAACGTACATATAACATGTTAACACTTACGTCAATAACAATGACAGAGCTTGAGTGATTTGAAAAGTTTAGAAATCACGAATAAATGTCCATTCATTAAACACGCTGTGTTTTTCACACATACTAGTCTAACATGCAACAAAATGACAGTATACATCCGTAGAATTTAACAAATTACAAGTCTAATAATGACGCCTATGTAATGGTGCGTCGTTATTATACAGGAGATAAAAAGAGAGTGGTATCGTCCGGCAGTGGACGATAGGTTGCGCGCTTGTTTTTTGTAATATTCAAGTGTCTTCAGAGCCTGGCTTTAATATCGATGTTTTTACATGCACGCTGAATTAGTCTATAGTTTCTTAGGCGCGTCCATGGTGCTGGATTCATTTCTCCTCGTAAATCGTCAAAATACGAGTACATCATTACAATGTGTAGTTAAATATTATACATTGGCAAATAAATATATTCCTTGGCCTCTTTCATTACCCAAATCAGTGTTTTACGTGACGAGATGTGGCGGTGTGAAAATACAATATATCAAGCACTGACAGGAATAATTAAATAAAAGAAATAAAACAATAAACGAATGCTACCGTGAGCGCGGTATGTTCACGAACTTATGTGCAAGGCATGCAGTGTCAGTAAAAAGTAATTGTGATCAAACTACGCTCGGCTGTACTCACAATGGACAGGTAGGCGATGATGACGGCGCCCGTCCTCAGCGACAGCCCACAGCAGCTGTTAAGTGGGTACTGCATCGTGCCCGTTGGTTCAGTGCACAGAGGACTCCAGAGATAGCGCAGAGCTCCAGTTGCGGGCAGTATCGCACCACGGTCCCTGTCAATAGGACCGAAACGTGTTCACTTAAGTGTACTAGTACTTCACAAAATCAAATGCAAAACATATCTTAATACACAATCTGATCAAAAGTGTTCGGGCACCTTTTAGTGGACACTTAACTTGATGTTTAACAATGAAAGGAACAGACGTGCAATTGAGATGTTATATTATTTTATTCTCGCTACAAGTTTCGGCAGTTCATTATGCCATCTTCAGGCCCCATGTGTACCTCTCAAAAGTAATATAAAGGGTGGTCCATTGATCGTGACCGGGCCAAATATCTCACGAAATAAGCGTCAAACGAAAAAACTACAAAGAACGAAACTTGTCTAGTTTGAAGGGAGAAAACAAATGGCGCTATGGTGGGCCCGCCAGATGACGCTGCCATAGGTTCAAAATGGTTCAAATGGCTCTGAGCATTATGGGACTTAACTTCTAAGGTCATCAGTCCCCTAGAACTTAGAACTACTTAAACCTAACTAACCTAAGGACATCACAGACATCCATGCCCGAGGCAGGATTCTAACCTGCCACCGAAGCGGTCGCGCGGTTCCAGACTGTAGCGTCTAGAACCGCTCGGCCACCCCGGCCGGCGCTGCCATAGGTCAAATGGATATCAACTGCGTTTTTTAAAAAATAAGAACACCCATTTTTTATTACATATTCGTGTAGTATGTAAAGAAATATGAATGTTTTAGTTAGACCACTTTTTTCGCTTTTTGATAGATGGCGCTGTAATAGTCACAAACATAAGGCTCATTTTAGACGAACGGTTGGTAACAGGTAGGTTTTTTAAATTAAAATACAGAACGTACGTACGTTTGAACGTTTTATTTCGGTTGTTCCAATGTGATACATGTACCTCCGTGAACTTATCATTTCTGAGTACGCATGCTGTTACAGCGTTATTACCTGTAAATACCACATTAATACAGTAAATGATCAAAATGATGTCCGTCAACCTCAATGCATTTGGCAATACGTGTAACGACATTCCTCTCAACAGCGAGTAGTTCGCCTTCCGTAATGTTCGCACATGCACTGACAATGCGCTGACGCATGTTGTCGGCCGTTGTCGGTGGATCACGATAGAAATATCCTTCAGCTTTCCCCACAGAAAGAAATCCGGGGACGACAGATCCGGTGAACGTGCGGGCCATGGTATGGTGCTTCGACGACCAATCCACCTGTCATGAAACATGCTATTCAATACCGCTTCGACCGCACGCGAGCTATGTGCCGGACATCCATCATGTTGGAAGTACATCGCCATTCTGTCATGCAGCGAAACGTCTTGTAGTAACATCGGTAGAACATTACGTAGGAAATCAGCATACATTGCACCATTTAGATTGCCATTTATAAAAAGAGGCCCAATTATCCATCCTCCCATAATGCCGCACCATACATTAACCCACCAAGGTCGCTGATGTTCCACTTGTCACAGCCATCGTGGATTTTCCGTTGCCCAGTAGTGCATATTATGCCGGTTTACGTTACCGCTGTTGGTGAATGACGCTTCGTCGCTAAATAGAACGCGTGTAAAAAATCTGTCATCGTCCCGTAATTTTTCTTGTGCCCAGTGGCAAAACTGTACACGACGTTCAGAGTCGTCCCCATGCAATTCCTGGAGCATAGAAATATGGTAAGGGTGCAATCGATGTTGATGTAGCATTCTCAACATCGACGTTTTTGAGATTCCCGATTCTCGCGCAATTTGTCTGCTACTGATGTGGGGATTAGCCGCGACAAAAGCTAAAACACCTTCTTGGGCATCATCATTTGTTGCAGGTCGTGGTTGACGTTTCACATGTGGTTGAACGCTCCTGTTTCCTTAAATAATCTAACTATCCGGCGAACGGTCCGGACACTTGGATTATGTCGCCCAGGATACCGAGCAGCGTACATAGCACACGCCCGTAGGGGATTTTGATCACAATAGCCATACAACACGATATAGATCTTTTCCGCAATTGGTAAACGGTCCATTTTAACACGGGTAAAGTATCACGAAGCAAATACCGTTCGTATTGGCGGACTGTTACGTGATACCGCGTACTTATAGCTTGCGACTATTGCAGCGCCGTCTATCACAAAGCGAAAAAAGTGGTTGAACTAAAACATTCATATTTCTTTACGTACTACACGAATATGTAATACGAAATAGGGGTTCCTATTTAAAAAAACGCAGTTGATATCCGTTTGACCTATGGCAGCGCCATAGTGGGCCAACCATAGCGCCATTTGGTTTTCCCCTTCAAGCTAGACGAGTTTCGTTCTTTGTAGTTTTTTCGTTTGATGCTTATTTCCTGTGATATTTGGCCCGGTCACTATCAAAGGAACACCCTGTGTATTGGCATATTGGGGCCATATGTTTCTGGATGTCATGCTTCTTTCGAGCCGCGCGGGGTAGCCGCAAGGTGTAGGGCGTCTTGTCACGGTCCGGGCGCCTACCCCCCCCCCCCCCCCCCCCCGGTCGGAGGTTAGAGTCCTCCCTCTGGCATGGGTGGATGGACCTCTGGACCTCAGCAGTTTGGTCTCATTTGGCAAGGGATTTCAGATCGATTCCGTGTTTCTGGATTTCCGGAAGGCTTTTGACACTGTACCACACAAGCGGCTCGTAGTGAAATTGCGTGCTTATGGAATATCGTCTCGGTTATGTGACTGGATTTGTCATTTCCTGTCAGAGAGGTCACAGTTAGTAGTAACTGACGGAAAGTCATCGAGTAAAAGAGAAGTGAGTTCTGGCGTTCCCCAGGGTAGTGTTATAGGCCCTTTGCTGTTCGGTATCTATGTAAACGATTTTGGAGACAATCTGAGCAATAGTCTTCGGTTGTTTGCAGATGACGCTGTCGTTTATTGACTAATAAAGTCACCAGAAAATCAAAACAAACTGCAAAACGATTTAGAAAAGATATCTGAACGGTGCGAAAAGTGGCAGTTGACCCTAAATAACGAAAAGTGTGAGGTCATCCACATGAGTGCTAAAAGGAACTCAAACTTCGGTTACACAATAAATCAGTCTAATCTAAAAGCCGTAAATTCAACTAAATACCTAGGTATTACAATTACGAACAACTTAAATTGGAAGTAACACATAGAAAACGTTCAGGGGATGGCTAACCAAAGACTGCGTTTTATTGGCAGGACACTTAGAAAATGAAACAGACTCACTAAGGAGACTGCCTACACTAGGCTTGTCCGTCCTCTAAAAGAGTACTGCTGCGCTGTGTGGAATCCTTACCAGATAGGACTGACGGAGTACATCGAAAAAGTTCAAAGAAATGCAGCACGTTTTGTATTATCGCGAAATGTGGGAGAGAGTGTCACAGAAATGATACAGGATTTGGGCCGGAAACCATTAAAAGAAAGGTATTTTTCGTTGCGGCGAAATCTTCTCACGAAATTCCAATCACCAGCTTTCTCCTCCGAATGCGAAAGTATTTTGTTGACACCTACCTACATAGGGAGGAACGATCACCACGATAAAATAAGGGAAATCAGAGCTCGTAGGGAAAGATATAGGTGTTTATTCTTTCCGCGCGGCATACGAGATTGGAATAATAGAGAATTGTGAAGATGGTTCGATGAACCCTCTGCCAGGCACTTGAATGTGATCTGCAGAGAATGCATGTAGTTGTAGATAAGATCTTACCATAAACTTTCCAATTTTTTTTTTTTTTTTCTTCGAAGAGTTGACTGCAACTAGAGCAGTTGCAGTTCAGTTGCAGCCAAGTCTTCGAAAGAAGCACATCCAGTATGCCAATATCGACTGTTTTTAACAGCTGCGTATCGGGCCTGAAGATACTATAATGAATTGCCGAAATTCGTAGCGAAAATAAAATAAAATAACATCTCAATTGCACGGCAGTTTGGCGAATTTTATTGTTAAATATTTGACCAGCCACTGTCCCATGTCCACAATGGACCAACAGAGACCTTTATTGACGTGCCTGAACGTCTGTGGAGGAATATCAGTCCACTCTTCCTCAAGAGCCGAAAACAGAAAGAGTAGGGCCGTGTTCACAGGAGTGGGAGCGAAACCGACGTTCCAATTAACCCCAAAGCTGTTTCATTGGATTTAGGTCAGAACTCTGGGCAGGCCAGTCTGTTTCAGAAATGTTTTTATGCCAGACTGATGCTGCTTTATGACTGTGAATTCCCTTGTTGATGGCGAACAGTCACAGCTCTGAACTGTTTTACTGTACACAGTACACAATGTTGTTAAATGTGTTCACATCGTTCCGCATTTAGCATTTTCTTAAGCGCAGTAAAAGGACCACATCCTAACCACGAAATATACCCTAAATCGTAACACCAACTCCACCGCATTTCACTGTTGGCGCTACACGTGACAGCAGGTAACGTTCTCCAGGTATTCGCCAAACCCAAACCCTTCCATCGGATTGCCACAGGGGATAGCTTGATTCATTACTCCAAACAACTCTTTTCTAGTCATCCACGGTCCAGTGGCGGTGCTCTTCGCACCACAAGTCTCGCTTAGCGCTGACTGCAGATATGCGTGGCTTCTGAATAGCTACTCGACCGCTGTACCAAATTCTTTTGTTCCCCGGGTGCAGCCATTGTGCTAGCTGATCTCTTGAACTCTTTGGAACTCAAGAGGGTTCCTTCCGATGATTTCATGCGATTTTTTATAACTACCCTCCGAAATGCTCTACGGTCGCCGCCAGTCCGCACATGAGGTCTGTCTGGTCTTGGTTCAGCTACGGTTGTTGCTTCGCATTTCCGTGTCAGTCACGACACCAACTGTTGATATCGGCAGCTACCGAGCGACACACAGTCTGGCTTTAGCTGTCGCCGCGGTCGCACGCTCCACAAGTTTGCTCCGTGAGCGTGCAGTGTTAATGCCAGTGTTTTCGTGTTTCGTGATTGTTTATTGGCTTTTGCACGTGATTTAAGTGTTATCGATTGAGCTATTGGTCTTCGTTGGTGTCGTCTTTCTACGTAGTGCCGTCGGGATTTCGACGTTGTCAGAAATTTCTTCGCTGCAGCACACCATGGAAAAATCCGTGAGAAAAAACACCGTGGTTTTCACCTTCGACAAGTACACCCGTCGAGTACAGCTCTCTGCACTTGAAATACACTACAGGATTACCGAGGTAATTGGCCTTCATTCTGAATCTGTTCATACCATGCAGCTAGACTCTGATGAATACTGCATTTTTGTAGAGTTTAACGATCCCGTGAGTGTAGACCGCTATCTGGAAAAATTTGGTTATGAAACGGAATTTATACACCGTGATGGTACTAAATGTACTGTAAAACTCAGGAATTCCGAGTCTGTAATTAGAAATGTTAGGGTTTTCATTATTCCCGTAGAAGTAGAGAATTCGAAAATTAAAGATGTCCTTTCAAAGTAAGGGGTTGTCAGGCAAATAGTAAACGACAGGCGTGCTTCGCATTTCAAGCTGCATTGCTTTAACGGCACTCGCTCTGTGGATATGGAAGTGAAGGCGAACATTCCCTCCCACATCTTTGTTGATGGGCACAAGGCGCATGTTATTTGCTCAGGGCCGGCCGTTGTGGACGAGCGGTTCTAGGCGCTTCAGTCCGGAACCGCGCTGCTGCTACGGTCGCAAGTTCGAATCCTGCCTCGGGCATGGATGTGTGTGATGTCCTTAGGTTATTTAGATTTAGTAGTTCTAAGTCTAGGGGACTGATGACCTCAGATGTTAAGTCCCATAGTGCTTAGAGCCATTTGAACCATTTACTCAGGGCAAACCCCTACATGTCATGTATGTAAAGAGTCTGGTCACCTCCGTCAGGACTGCCCTCGCCGTGTTTTTGTGCTAAAAAATAACCTTACGCAACGCCTGAAATTAACACTCAACGATTTGTTGCCAGCCCGTAACACAACAGAGCCGGCGGCTGTCGTGGATCCTGTAACTACCTCTGAAACTGTTGCACTTAATGTTAATGCATTTCCGCCTTTAACACCTGCATTAACTTCTGAAATTCCGTCCCGTGACAGCGAGGTTCCCACTAAAAAGCGTCCTCTGGAGGACACTGAAGAAAATGTTGTGAGGACTTTTCCTGTGAAACACCCCTTGCCAGGAAGCCGAAGCCAAGTCCTGAAGATCTGTTGGAAGTGGAAAAAGGAGATGAAATGCGGATCGATGTGGCTCCCACTTCCGAACAAGGACTTATACCGCCACGACCAGATAGTGACGAAGCTGGTAGTGACCTTTCACAGAAATGTGACCCTGAGCCTGAGGTCACAGCTGCAATAACTGCATTAAGTGCACAGCCCATACAGTGCGAACAGTACGATGAAGTACCAAGTAAACAACCTGCTCACTCCGAAGCGCAACATCGCGCCGAAGGAGGAAATAAACAAGCATCACCGCCTCGCCAGCAAGACAACTCAACAGACAACACGCCGGAGCCAAATATTGACGACTCGCAAGCCACCGCCATTGCGCCGGACGGCCACCGTCGGTGGCTGCGACGGAAACCAAATCTTGCTGTCACGCGTCATCAAGCGAAAGCCACACCAGAGAACAAAGACATCAAGAAAAATAATATTAAATATGAAGTCATCAGGGCCTACACTGACGGGGAGAAAGAGAAAGACCACAGTGACTTATTGCAATGCATTGCCAGGATTTCAGGAAAATTTTTCTTTTCAAGCACTTTGTTTAAAAGCAGTACACATTTTCTAGGACGTTAGTATATGTAATGGGCACACAGCTTGTAAAGATCGTGACTTGTAGAGAAGCACGTTGCTGCTATAATCATACCGATCTTCACCCCATATGGCTTCTTCTGGTATGTCTGTGATGCAAGCTTATAGCATTACTACTATTAACATTAATAAAGTACAGTCACCCTTGAAATTGGCACACTAAAAGAATTCTTGTACGAGTCTGGGACAGATATCGCGTTGCTACAAGAAGTTGCGATAACGGAATTTCGGACCCCAGGTATTTTTGAAATTGTTAATGTTTCTACGGAGGCCAATATCGGTACAGCCATTCTTATAAGAGAAGGCATTCCGGTGACTGAAATTGAACGACTAGAATCAGGCAGAGCCGTAAGCATAAACATTTTAGACGTGACCGTGCTTAACCTTTACGCCCCATCAGGAAATTCCGATAAATTGGATCGTGCTAAGATTTTTCAAGATGAACTTATTTATTTATTGAGGAAAAATCAGTGTTCTCTTATACTAGGTGGAGATTTTAACTGTGTTTTAAACCAGAAAGATTAACAACCCAATTTCAACTACTCGCCACAGTTAAAAAAGTTAGTAAGTGATCTACAACTTAAGGATGTGTGGGAACTTCAGCACCCGACGTCAGTCGAGTTCACGTATATAACCAGCCACTCCCGCAGCAGACTAGATAGAATTTACGTGTCACCAAATTTGCAAAATTTTTTATTGAAAGTTGAAACTGTTCCCGTGTATTTTAGCGATCACAGTACAGTTTTACTTCCTTTAATTTAAGTGTACAGCCAACTCGTCGATTCAGAGGCCAATGGAATTTGAATATCTCTGTTTTAACTGACGATGAACTGGAACAGCAAATAAAAGCAGCGTGCACTATGTGCCTCCGCACAGTAGACAAGCACCCAACAGTCATTGACTGGTGGACTAGGAGGGCTAAACCAAGGCTGCGGAAAGTAGTCATGCAGTATAGTGTAGCGACGCACAGGCAGTTGAGGAATACAATGGAGTTTTATTATAAAGTTTTAAGAGACTTATATCAACAGGCACATGATGACGTAATTCGTCTGAATGATATAAAAAAAATAAAAGCCAAGTTATTAAGCATTAAACGGAAACAGATGGAGGGACTAATAATTAAATCGAAAGCCACATCAGTAGTAGCAGATGAAACAGCTTCTCTGTATCACTTGGTGCGGCATGCTAAAAACAGACATCAAACTTTTATTGATGAAGTCGAGACGCATACAGGTACGAGGCTCACATGCCAGAAAGAAATACTGGACGAAGTCCACAGGTACTATGACAACTTATATGCCCCTACCACAGTGGACGAAGCAGTTCTCGAGGACTTTCTCACTATTTTAGGTCCACAATTGTCGGGAACAGAGAACGCTGACCTCCTGTCACCTATTACTGAAGTTGAAGTGCATGAGGCAGTGCGTAACTCACCTCTCAAAAAATCTTCGGGACTTGATGGCCTCCCTGTGGAGTTTTATGCCCGCTACTGGTCTATAATTTGGGAAAAGATCACTTCCAAGGCGAATGAGGTCCTGAACGGAAAAGCGATCCCTGCAGAGTTTAAGGAAAGTAAAATAGTACTGATTCCTAAGAGTAAAGGCAAAACCAACTTAAACAATTTTCTGCCCCTTTCGCTACTAAATTCTGATTACAAAATAATTTCGCGTATTATCAACAAAAGACTCTCTGCGTTTTCCAACAAAATATTGAGTCATCATCAATCTTGTTCTCCAACCAGAACGATATTTGAAAGTCTATCTGCATACAGAGATGTCATTGCAATTTCCTCAGTGGCAAGTATAAAATGTGCTTTAATCTTTATAGATTTCAACAAAGCTTTTGACTGCGTTAGTCATAGATACCTCTTTGCGACGCTGTCAAGAATGGCTTTCCACCCTCAGATTGTAGACATGCTAAGATATATTGCAACAGGTATAAATGCGAAAATAGCAATCAATGGCCAAACATCTAAACCCATACAGATAAGGCGAGGGGTTCCACAGGGCAGTCCCTTATCTATGTTTTTATTTTCCGTCTCTTTAGAGCCCTTTCTCCGCACTGTCCACGCAAGATTAACAGACATAACATTTTGTGGTGAGAAAACTGTCATACGAGCTTATGCTGATGACGTGGATGTTGTAATAAGGAATAAAGAGAAGACAGTTCCGATGAGGATGGCTGCTCTTAACTGGACGGAAAGTTCATGGTGCTGTAATGGAGAACATCCATCGAACGATGGACCAGGTACAAAATGTCAGATTCATCAACTCCTGCATTTTGTCTAAAGCGTATTTCACTGCGCAGGTATTTCCAATCCCCAAACTAGTAGCGAAAGGGATCATGTCCACTGTTACCAATTATTTACGGCGAGGAGATATATTCAGGGTTGGTGCGACCACCGTTATACTGGATGTCAGAAACGGGGGCCTCGGTTTAGTGGATATTCGAAATAAAGCGTCTGCTCTGTTCCTCAAACGGACTTTCCATATACTCAGAGAACTTCCACAATGTATGACCACAAAGTTCTTTGAGGCTGTGACACCCCATAGCCTGCAAGCACCGATTGATGTGCGAAGGATTAATGCCCGTCTGCAGTATGTGAGAAACTTTTTCCCCGAAGAAAGTTATCTTAGTGACGAAATCGGAAGCAACACTTGTATCACAGCCCGCGACATCGTACTTGAAAGGAAGTTAAATGAGGGCAGAAACAAAATTGAAAAGAAATTCCCTAATTGTGACTGGAAATTTGTATGGCGGAACATCAACTATGCAGGGCTATCTACAGACGCTATTTCCGCATGGTACAAAACAGTTAACAATGTCATCAGCACCAACGAGAGACTATAGAGGATCGGTTTAAACCAGACACACCTTTGTGGAAAATGCAATCTGGTGGATACACTCATCCACAGATTCACCTGTGGCGGCAATGTGAGTAACTGGAATTGGATCAGGCAACAAATCGCCTTTCTCACGCCGGCCGCGGTGGTCTCGCGGTTCTAGGCGCGCAGTCCGGAACCGTGCGACTGCTACGGTCGCAGGTTCGAATCCTGCCTCGGGCATGGATGTGTGTGATGTCCTTAGGTTAGTTCGGTTTAAGTAGTTCTAAGTTCTAGGGGACTGATGACCACAGCAGTTGAGTGCCATAGTTCTCAGAGCCCGAGCCTTTCTCACCAGATCCTCGACGGAATATATAACGCCATCGCTCCTCCTGAGACCAGACATGGCGTACTTTCCGAAATTAAAAACCAACGCCATTAGCTGGTTACTAGGAAAATATGTTAGTTATGTCATCAACAAACTTGGGTCGGACAACGAGATATAATTCCGCGTTTACATGAAGTGTGAATACGCAAAAATCAGCACGTATCGCAACCACAAGAAGCACCACGGCAACATGCTGAAGATAATTTTTGAAAGAATGGGTGTCGGTTAAATATGTAGAACCACTACAACACCTTGAACGAGAACGAACAGAAGATAATTAAAAGTCACTTGTGTTCTTATTTATATTTACTATTACCTTGCTTCCGAAACTTCTATGTTACACGAAGAGTTTTTTTTTTTTTTAAACATTTTGTTCATAACTACTCGTGTTCGACTTCCAAACTATTTGTGTGATTCACGAAGAAGTGTTAAGTTTTACCAGTGTTCAGTTTCTACTCAGAGAAGAGGTTTATTTGACTTTCTTACATCGGAGAATGGGAGTTTTGTGTCAAGATTTCTGCACACTCAGTGCTATTATCAGTGACCCAACAGGGGACATGAAAAAAGGGGTGGGAGGGGTTTGGGCCTCGACACACTGGCACTGCCGCGAAGAGACCCCACTGCTAGCGCGGCGTGTACCACACCCTGACCTTCCTCAAAAACAAATAAATAAATAAATAAATATAAATAAAAAAAATAAAATAAGGAAAAAATGGTTACAAAATAAAAAAGTGGTTAAGGCGTAAAAAGCTTTTAAAAAAGTGGCTGAGCACTGATAAAAAAAAGGATGGATTGAGCGACTGCCATGCAAGCAGGAGATCCAGGGTTCGAGTCCCGGTATAAAATTTAAATAAAATGGATAAGGCATTGGTCTCCTAAACCGAGGATTGTGGGTTCGAGTCCCACATATTAAAAAAAAGTGGTTAAGGCGTAAAGAAAACAGGTGTGATTCCTGCTTTGGGTGCAGGAGATCCCGGGTTCAAATCCCGGACGAGCCCTACCGTTTTGACCGTGCTGAAGAGTAGGTGGTGGTCACCCAAGTTTGCAGCTCTGCAGTGAAGAATAGATGCCTGCCGCAGCACGCTTTGTGTAGCACTACGGTCATGAAGGGACCGTTTGATATGGCAAGAATCTGACACCAGTAAATTACATAGGTCGATTTCTGTAGAAGATCCGACAGTAATCTTGCATGAAAATAAAAAAAAAGCGACGTGGCGCTGTGGTTATCACACTGGACTTGCATTCGCGAGGACGACGGTTCAAACCCGCGTCTGGCTGTCGTGATTTAGATTTTGCGTGATTTCCCCAAATCCGGGATGGTTCCTTTGAAAAGGGCACCGCAGACTTCCTTGCCCATCCTTCCCTAATCTCATCAAACGATGATCTCTCTGTTTGGTCCAGTCCCCCCAAAACAGCCAACCAACCAATTTCGGCTGCTTCAGAAGATTTAAAATGTCCCTGACCGATTTGTTATTCAGGTGACATCCAGTGAGTAGCCCACATCCGAAGTCTCGCCGGCACGGTAGCTCAGCGTGTTCGGCCGGAGAGCTGGTCGGCCTCTGTAGTAAAAAACTTAGTGTAAGGATCAACAAACGAACTTTAACGGATGTCATGTAACGTCCGCAACGACCAAACACAACGATCAACAACGAATAAAATGCAAAAAAATGTCCGACGCATTCTGCTGTTACTGTCTCTCTACTAATAACACAACACATCCCAACTTCTGTTGTACTGGAGGGTCCGCCACTCGTGACATCTAAAGGGGGTCAGTAGATCCTTTTGATCACACCATGTACATATGCTGTAGTGCCTAGTTTACCGTGAATGTCTCCATTACTTTAGAAGGAGAATTTTAATCACAGGCCCGTAGCTGACTAAGCAGTTTTCTGTAAATAGCAGTTTTACCCCTGAATCTTATAGGTTTTATTTTATCTTGATGTAAGGCCATTAAACCGGTTTTTGAAGTACATGTTATGAGATACACTCCCACTGAACGTTGGCAAGGAAAAACCGCGAGGAAAATTGGTAAAGGCGAGGTAAAGGTGCTCTTAGTGGAATGGCTCGGATCGGTCGGCAAAGATCAGGACAGCCCATCATGACGACGCTAATCAAAGCCCTGGTCCTACGTGAGAAATGAAGGGGGAAATGTAGTTTTTTTATGGACATTGAAAATGAGATTTTAGGATACTGTACGACCAATCTTGGACTGGAGAAGTCTCTTATCTGAGCTGAAACATAGGGACAGCCCCATTTCCCCCCCCCCCCCAACCACACACACACACACACACACACACACACACACACACACACACACACACACACACCAGATGCACGTAGCGGCATGCGAGTGGCTGCAGGTATAATGTTTCTTTACTGATGGACAACTGACGCACTGAGCCGGACAAAGGATCCGCATAGTTGTCACAACAGCAGCATCCCAAACTATCTAATGCTTTCAATCTAGTTCAAGCGACTCGACGCTGGCAGCCCCGGGCGTTCTTATTCACGTGAGTAATTACCTGTTTATGAAGTTATCCAGAATAAATGTGATTCTTTTGTGTCCCGGTTGAAACTTTCTGCGTAACTCCCTCGAAACCCGAAGTGAAGTCTTGATCTATCGTTAAATAGAGGACTGGTATGTGCGGTGTGTGATAGGAGGTGAGAGAGAAATTGTGATATATGTAGGGTATTCTCGAGATAAGGGTCACTCCCTTGTGGTAACAACTCTTATATTACTTATATTTGATTTTGTGCCTCTAGTTTTAAGAACACAGCCATAGTGTTAAGACCTCGTTCTTGTAATCATCGAAGCTACCAGTCTTGGAACCTGCCATCATCCTCAGAGCAAAATTCCATCACCATTCTATGCAATTTTAGTCTAATTGTGGAACTTCTAATTCCAAAAAAAAAAAAAAAAAAAAAAAAAAAAAAAAAAAAAAAAAAAAATAGCTAGTTGCCTCTGGGGACCACCGCAGACAAACGTAGTTGTATTATAACTTGTATTCGACTTGTGTACAGTTGCGTCTTCTGCGTGTGACTTAGAGCACTATCCAGCTGCAGTAGTTAACAGGAAACCTCTCCATACCACAATCAGCGGAGGACTTCCAACGCATGTGTGATGAAATATGTCAATTGATGAAAAATCTGTTTTGGCACCCTCTCTAGACAAGCAAAGATTTATGTGATGTACTCCATTCCCTTGCTGCATCTTGGACATAAACCGAATCTTTCCGGCTGTTGTGGTCGAGAGGTTCTAGGAGCTTCAGTCCGGAACCGCGCTGCTGTTATAGTCGCAGGTTCTAATCCTGCCTCGGGCATGGATGTGTGTGCTGTCCTTAGGTTAGTTAGGTTTAGTAGTTCTAAGTCTAGGGGACTGATGACCTCACATGTTAAGTCCCATAGTGCTCAGAGCCATTTGAACCATTTTGAAAACCGAATCTTCAGTTTCATAACTACATTAGTGGCAAGTGTTTGTGAGGTACTGCAATCCTGGTGCATGCATTTGCTTGACAGACGTTGTGGCTGGTAGAGACTGTGTTCTGTTCCCAGAGTTAGAGCAGCATGGCGTGTAATTTGACATGTCAAACACCGCTGCTATGCGTTTGTCTGTTTCCTTGTAAGAGGCATTCTTTGTTGCTGATAATCATTTTTTAGGACTGATGCGAGCATAGCATACTTTCTTAAATGTGATCGGATGTGAACAGGAGGCGCTATATACCTCCGGAAAGTTACGTTGTGACTTTAGCACAAAGGCTCTATGTTTTTCTTTGGTGTAGAAGGAAGTAGTTTCGTCATCTTAAAATTTGTCACCATAGTGAGTGGGATAGAAAACTTGAAGGGGTGATGTATGCCAGATGTTGGACATATATGTCATGCATTAGAGTATTAAGAGCGTTGCACTCCACGTGACTCATATTTCGGAAACCACATGGCTTTAACGTTGTTTAAGTGCAGAACTGTGTAGCCTTAGGAGTACATGTGTTTATGTTCTACAATCATTTCTCTGCTAACACCTTCTTGGTAATGACCCCAGACATTCGAACAATACTTCAGAATTGATAGAACAGTTGATTTACGTAAAATGCTGCAAAATTAGTCCGTCTGGAGCTCCATCATGCATAAACCACATATTCTTTCTTAACCATCTGTTATATCATCGCAACACTCTCATATCTATTGTACACCGATAAGGGGTGCTAACCTCCTCGAAATGCGTGCATCTGCAGAGATCTTGTGCACTAGGATGAGTTACGTGAGTAAGATTAACGTGGACAGTTTTTGCTGAACAGCAGTTACGGACTTAACTCACTCTGATCATTCATGAGAGGTGGAATGTAGCGTGTATAGTACCCTCTTACTTCTGGTCAGCAGCAAATTAAGTTGGTGACAGTGCTGTAGAAAGGGTTGGTCAAAGACGATGTGGGGAGATATTTCAGTCTCCAACTTTATCCTAAGAATGCTCTGTGACTACCATCCACATAGGGAAAGATCAACAATCGCAACCGTAAATTAAGCACTATGATTAAAGAGCTAGACATATGTACATAACCTAACTGCATCAGTATAGGATGCTGTCTGGTACACCATGAGTTTCCACATGTTGCGATGTCTTCCATATTTTGGTCAATAAGAAACACCGTCTTTGTCTTTTATTTCAACCACCTAGTGTGTTGTGGGAGGACCATAGTTTACACGAAGCGATGTCCAGTTTTCTGTGAGAGCCAATGGATCGAAACGTGTTAATGTCATTTACGCACCTGACACAGACCTTCAAGTTATGGTGGGAAGCCAGCCGCTGTGGCCGAGCGGTTCTATGCGCTTCAGTCCGGAACTGCTCTGCTGCTACGGCCGCAGGTTTGAATTCTGCCTTGGGCATGGATGTGTGTGATGTCTTTAGGTTAGTTAGGTTTAATTAGTTCTAAGTCTAGGGGACTGACAACCTCAGATATTAAGTCCCATAGTGCTTAGAGCTACTTGAACCATTTTTTTGTGGTGGAAAAACAAAATGTGTGGCAGCGTACAAAGCCACAGACATACATTTCTTCAAGGTGTTACAGTAGAAAAAACGATACTTATATTGTACTTATTTTTAGTATGTGATTGTTTCTTATATTATTATTTATGTTAAATCAAAGTTATGTGGGCATTTTTGGATAAGCCACTGCTTGAGATGCTTTGTAAAAGTAACCTCTGTCAGCATCTTAACTTCATTCAGCAACAAATTAGGAAATACAGATTCTCTGATATAGGGGTGTTTTGCTGTTGAAGTTAATATTCTATTATGTGAAAGTCTTTTTTGTGCCTTGTTATGATTGTGCATTTTCGTGTTCCTATATGTTACCTTGAGGCAACGGCCTTGCCGCAGTGGATACACCGGTTCCCGCGAGTTCACCGAAGTTAAGCGATGTCGGGCGTGGTCGGCACTTGGATGGGTGGCCATCCAGGCCGCCATGCGCTGTTTCCATTTTTCGGGATGCACTCGGCCTCGTGATGCCAATTGGGGAGCTACTCGATCAAATAGTAGCGGCTTCGGTCAAGAATACCATCTTAACGACCGGCAGAGTGGTGTGCTGACCCCACGCCCCTCCTATCTGCATCCTCCATGAGGATGACACGGCGGTCGGATGGTCCTGGTAGGCCACTCGTGGCCTGAAGACGGAGTGCTACACATAGCAAGAACAACACAGGGACTCTCTCTTGCGATTGATAGTCTGTGGGATATGGTCCTCTTACAGTACGGGTGGCGAAACTTTGCACTGGTCTGAGCTAGCGACTTTGATCACTGGGCATCTGCTCCAATCGACCAATACCTTTATATTTAATAGGATCACCATATACGCTCGATGTTAGCACACAGACGGTATTTGTTTTCAATATATCGGAAGACAGGGACGTGCCAACAACTTATCAAGTTGAATGGTACAAAATAACCGAGGATAGAAAGAATGTATGGGTGACAGACATGAATGCACCCTGAAGGATGCGGATCACCTTCGGATTGCAGTACCTATATGTAGCTTGGAAACACATCGCAATGCAGTAACATAATGCATCGCAATGCAACAGCAAAATCCTCGTCCTTCTCCCAGTTCCCGTATCTGCTCGAACTGCCTTTTTCTACTGCTACCTCGTGTTGCAGGAGAAAACTTCATTTGACGCTTGCCTTACACGTTGCACACAATTGGCGGATCTATGACAGCATGTTCCCATTCCAACTAAGTGGTCAAAACAAGTTCCTGTCGCATTAAATTAGCTGAGAAACGGTTAGAAGATGCAGAGAGACTGTCTAAAACCACGCTAGAGTTTTGCTGCATGGGGCACGTAGCAGATAGTTTCGTAAAAGGTGACTCGTTTTGAGACATGAGAGTGCCACGAATAAGATTCACCCGTGGCTGTAATCATTAAAAGACATCTCCATAGGATCCAACGCAACAGTGTGGTTGAATGGAGAGACTTGACAGTAGCAGAGAAGTTTAATTGAGTAAGTGTCTTTGCTGATAGTTTCCGTATTTCATGGTCTGTAAACCACTTTTGCAGGGTTTAACTGTCAGTGCAATATGACTGCTGAATGCTTTTCGATCTGTACAAAATAGTCTGCCACTGAAATTCTCGTAATTTGTCCATATGCAGAAAGTAGCAGACAGTGTTCCCACACCGGCAGCAGTACTTTGGCGGGTCATTTCAGTAAGAACCATTTAGGATGCTCCATTCACAGGAAGTACCATGATGTCAGAGAGTCACAACATCCTTTGTGGTGGGTACAGGACTCTACAGCCTGGTTCGAACAAGAAAGGGGTAGAGCGAGGTATCTACTGGATGTTCTGTCATGTCTGAGAGTCATATGATGTCTTCTTTGTTCGAGCGTTCAGAGACAAGTCCAAGCAGACTAGCCTCCTCTGGTATGGACATATGGAATTAATTAATTAGGCAATCAAATTGATAGAGTGGGAGGGAGCTATTCGAATAACTCAGGCATGGAAGTGTTCTTGTATTGGTGAGGGGAGTTCCAGATAGGTTGGGGAGGAGGAGGGGGAGGGGGTATGAGGGAGAGAGGGAGAGGTGGATGGTTTCTTGGGAAGGATGGATTATCCCCAGGGAGTCATAATCCACTTAGCAGAACAGTAGGTTAAAGAGCTGTCAATCAAACGAAAGCAATCGGTTTGCTCCTGAATGTGTGCTTGCCTGTGAATGTAAGCAACCCACACTAACAAAATGCACCACAGCACATATTACCCAACTACTGCCCTTGTGTTTGGTGTATGGCTCTCACACTTAACACTACATCTTGAGAAACAATTTGAGCAGCAATTGGCACCACAGTGACACAAAGAACTGTTACAAATTGGTTACTTCAAGGACAGCTCCAAGCCACGTGCCCTAAAACAGATGCATTCCACTGACCCTAAACCACCTCTATTTACGACCTCAGTGGTATCAAGCGAGAGCTCAATGGAGGGCAGGGTGGAGGTCTGTTGTGTTTTCTGATGAAAGATGGTTCTGCCTCGGTGCCAGTGATGGCATGTGTGTTGGTTAGAAGGAGGCCAGCTGACGGCCTGCAACCAACCTGTCTAGACATGACCTGGGGTGCGATTTCGTATGACAGCAGGAGCACTCTCGTGTTTATCCCACACATCCTGACTACAAAGTTGAACGTCAGTCTGGTGATACGACCTGTTGTGCTGATGTCCATGAACAGCTTTCTAGGGGATTTTTCCAACAGGATAACGCTCGCCCACATACCGCTGTAGGAACCCAACATGCTATACAGGGCGACAAAATGTGGCCTTGGCCTGCTTGATCATCAGACCAGTCCCCAATTGAATGCATATGGGACATCATCAGCTGTAAATTCGAGCTTCATCCACAACCAGCCTTAACTTTCCCTGAGTTGACCGACCAAGTGCAACTGGCATGGAACTTCATCCCACAAACCAACATCTGGCACCTATACATCGCAATGAATGCACGTTTGCTTGCATACACTGGACATTCTGGAGGTTACACCAGTTATTAATGCACCAGAATTTCACATTTGCAATAGTTTATCTCCAACTTACAAAAAAAATTGTTCAAATGACTGAGCACTATGGGACTTAACATCTGTGGTCATCAGTCCCGTAGAACTTAGAACTACTTAAACCTAACTAACCTAAGGACATCACACACATCCATGCCCGAGGCAGGATTCGAACCTGCGACCGTAGTGGTCACGCGGTTCTAGACTGAAGCGCCTAGAAACGCACGGCCACACCGGCCGGCTTCCCACTTACATTAACCTGTGATCCTACAAGGTTAATCGCTCACATGTCTCACCTAGACAAATGTATTCCCTAAATTTAATTTCTCTACATTAATTATCTTTTGGTGTTGCTATTTTTTTCCGTCAGTGTACTTTAACACGTCAGTATATGTAAACAGTTTGCTACTTATCCGTTTCAGAAATGCTTCCGCCCTTGTTTCAAATGCCAATGATCATGGCCTTTTGGACTTCAGATAAATTTCTCGATTCCCACATTACGAGAACGTTGCACTGTTTTCCACTTCCCATCTATTACACTTCATATACCCTCCACTACTAGTGCTGCCACCTACACATTGATGCCGAATATTGGAGGTGATCACGTTAATGTGACTCGACCGTGTGGGTATAGTAGGAGGCCTAAGAGATTACTGTCAGCCTACCATCTGCTGAAAATAATTTTCAGGCAAGAAATGCAAACAATCCTATGTGAGTACCTGTCTCTGACATCAGTTTTATTGGCACGACTGATTCTACAACCGTAATCTTCCTTCCTTCTCCCTTCTGCAGCTGGTAAATTGAAACTTCCCCCTTAAAGCAGTCTACGTCTGCAGTTCCTAAGGCAGATTGGCCCTAAAAGCACCCTATTGCTATATTTGACCCACCTTTGATTCTTATCTTTACCCAGGTTATTTCACGGCAATAAATACACCACCACCCCAATTTGCGTCTGGCCTAACTTTGCGAGATACTGGTTTAGGAATATGAGTGCAGATATTTCTATGGGTAACTGAGGGCAGTCTACTGTGAACATGGCAGCAGTATTTACTTCATTTGCAGATTAATAATGGTAGCTGTTAAGAGTAGCATAGTTTTAGTTTGGTTAGTACTTCAAGCACACATGGCACAAGTAAGGCTTTAATGTTTATTTTCACCTGGGCAGCAGGTCAGGTATTGAAGTATGGACGCGAAACGGATAGTCTATACTGACAGGCATAGTTCACGGTGCAATAACGACTGTGTGCAAAACATCGGATAGTAAATTACGTGATGTGTTTGCAGGAAGACTGTTAGATGGAGAGAAAAAACTAACGCTCTGGTTTGGGTACATATTAAGGTGCCAATTATCACAACATCTGTACCTATACCCTTAACATCTTGTATATTTCAATATGAATTTAGAACTTCTTTGTTTTTCGCTTCTGGTTTCATCTAGCTGTATTAAGCGATATTAACCATAGGACCATACCTTGAATATTTCTGCAGTTTACTAACATCATATTAAAATTTTCACTTTCCAATGGACAAAGATGAAATTTTTAAGAGTAATGTGGGTGATCTCTCATCATTTTTCGCCAGGCGACTCATTACTTTCCCTTAGAGGCGGTCTCTCACCCGTTGCTTCTCGACGTGGTAGTAATTACCGCCTGAAGGGTAAAATGTATTTTTGTTTCTTTATAATTCCGCCACGAATTACTATTATCATTGTTTCGAAAGACTGTAATTCTGATTACGTAATGTTATTGCTTTTGTAACGGATGTAGGAACAAAACCGCCACGTAGTCAACTCACTAAAAACATACTTTTTACCTTTCATCTACGACAGTAAAATTGAGACATATCACATGTGCTTAAATGTCTTATGAAAATGCCTCCTCCTAATTATTATTATTATTGCTTCTGTAGCATAAATCATTGGTAGCCCGAAGTCTTCCAGTTTCTGCCGTTTCAGAAGTAAAGATACCAGCAATCAAATGATTTAAACGTAATGGACCGAAGTACAGCGCACACATTTTACGTTGCTTGATTTGAAATGTGCGTGCAGGATGTGGGTGAAGCAACCTATTGCTAGGGACAAGAGCGACGCCTATCCTAACAAGTGCCTATCCTCAATGTGAATAGTTTGCTTTCTTTTCAGATGAGGTGTTGCAGGTAATAGTCGTGATGTACGGATGTACTTCATCATTATATTAAAAAAAAGGTTGTTAGAAATAATCAGTGCCAGGTGTCTCATTGAATCATTCGTTCGAGTATTAATAAAACGCCTACAAAAACAAAACATCGTTTATCTTCCGTCATTTTAAAACTGGAAGTGAGCAAAGAAACTTTTTTCATTCTAAACTTAGGCTAGGTGCTAATGTTGATGATTTTGGGTGGGAGGGGGGGAGTCGGGGGTGGGGAATACTACCTAATAGTACACGCACGGGTAACGGACTGAGGAAGGGTGGGAACTACTGTTCTAACTTAAGGAGAAACCTTTGTGCACGCCACACGTACTTTGCTACCCGGGTAGCCGCTGCTTTTGTGTAGTGCACATCTTGTCAGGTAATGCGCTGACGCCACGTTTTCAACATAAGCGAGATAGAGCGCATGGAGCTGTGGCGAGACTTACTATTGGTGATGCCTTTGGCTGTTTTGTCGTGCGAACACTGTGAGGTTCGCTGGCTTGCTTGCCGGTACTTTAGAGGACAGCCACTTTGCCATACGTGAATCTCCTCTGATAAGGTCAGCGGAAAACTTGAGCGGCACAGCGTTCTTGCTTACTTGCTACTATCGCTGCCTCAGTGCTTCTTTTCATTATCTATAAGAAAGGTGTGTCTTTTATTTAGAACCACTTTTCAAGAGTTCTGCATGAAGTTAAAACTCGGAAGACCACGTTTCGTACCTAAAACGGCATGTAATTGGCCACTGGGGTAAAAAAGATAGTTCTAAGCCTCTCAAAAAGCAAAATAACACACACAGCTACATATACAAGTACCATGTGCCTAAATCATTCTGCCCTCTAAGCTTTTTTTCTCCTGACTGAACCATCAACTGTAAGACAGGTCCTGTTGTTGTTTAATTATCTGCGGATTTGGGAGGTATACACGTAATCAGGACCACAAGCATGTAATAAAGATCCGTGTATATTCTAAGCGGAAACACAGATGTGGGATAAATTGTTCACAACTACTTTACTGATGTAATAAACATATGCAGTTAGTATCACTTCAGCCAGAGGGGTATATTTGCGATAGCTTGCGACCTGTTGACGTGTTGTCATTCAAACTCTTCATTTCCTAGTACAGTACGTATATCATTTGAAAGTCTGTATCTAGATATCTGTTCTCCTTTTGATAACTGAAGGGTTATCATGCTAAGGGCTTAAGCCCCAGTTTTGTGTAAAATGTGTTTTCTATTTCATTACATGCTATGAGAACAGGGCTTTTACCTACTAAAAGCGCCATCTCAAATTATCGTAGATATACATGCCATGTAAGGGCAGTACATGGCATGAGAAGTAAGTTCCATGACTTGTTCACGCTAGATGAGGTAAATGCATAAAGTGTTACACGTGTTGGCTATACTGACATAGAGATGACAAACTTCTGCTTACTCCTGCGGTTTTGTAGCCTGTCGCTTGTGTGCCTTCATTAACGATATAATGGATAGTGACAAAAATATGAATAATTTAGCAAAGGCAGGTAACAAGGAAACAGTAACTCTAAAGGAAAGAGTGAGCAAAGGTGAGTGAGCATTTTGTTCCTAATGACATAGTGAACAACATAGCAAGAGCTCGCAATAAACAATAATTTAAAGTTGTTGAGTGAAAGCCAGTTATTTGATGGACTTCCAGAAAGCAGCTGATGTGATACTTAACACAAGTAAGGTTAATATAACTTATGCATCGTGGATTAAAACTGCGATGTCTGAGGTAATTCGGATAAAAAAGATATGTGGTGACTTAGAGGGATGGAAATGATAAAAGCGATGAAAAAAGGGTGACAAAATGAAGATTTAAAATCGATCACATCCAATGATGTCACTGGTGCAAAAGGATTGTACCCATAGAAGAGAAGATACTTCAGAAGTATGACGAAACACCCACCTGATGTACGGAGACAGTTTTATGATGAATTGTGCTAAGACTGAATAGTAGAATGAATACCAAAGGTAGAAATGTTATAAAACTTGTTTGCTGGACTTAGTCTCCTCAGCACATAAGTGTCAATTTATTTAGAGTAGTTGGTATTTATGTGTTTTTGTTGGATCATACCAAGTGATAACTTGCTTTCCTAAAGTCAATGAGCAAGTTTTAACGTGGAATTAGTTCATATTTATGTTTTTATTATTGAATAAAGTTTATTCTGCATGGCCTAGAAATTACATTTTGTCATTTAGCCCCTTAGTATGATAACACTCCAATTGACAAGTTCCTTGTAATTAATGTTGCCTAACACTAACTATAATGCCGATCACATTCATGAGTGTATGCACAACTGTTTCGCTACACAGTTGGTTATTGATCTCGCAACACGATACACAAAGGGTAGCAAAATGAATATTTCAAATTGATCACAAATTATAGTCTCTCTCAAACAGAATTGTTAAAACACGTAAGTACTACAGTAAAATTTCTTTCCGTTTCCAGAAACCCAACTGTTGCTGATCTGTAAGCGACCTGTCGACCTACACTTGTGGCCACCACAATGAAAGCACAGTGCACTGGCACCTGTAACAATCAATCTCCGCACTTCCAAAAGAGGCAACTATCGATTCTGAGGTGGACAGTGATACTGCAGTACGCTTAAAAGTGTACGTCTAAGACCAGAAAGAAAACCGGTAGTCTGTGTGCCGACTCCCCATGCTGTCCAGCGTAGCCACACGAGCTTGTGGGTGCACATGGAGAACGCTGGTTAACCTGCTAGTCAAGGTGCTGCAGCGCCATTATGGGTATAACGTCATGCACGGTCCGTTACCTCTGTAGCCTTTCTCATACGATTTTACAGAAACGGTTTACAAAAAAAAAAAATATTTTTTCATTATGTATAGGTTTATACGTTAGCTTCATGGTGAAGTGCCCATCATCTCACTAATGGTCATACTTATTGCGATATAACCATTTAAGTAAGACGCTGCATGAAATTCGAAAAAGTTTGGAATGAAAAATATGGTTCGCTGTGATTTTGCATTTGGTGCATGTTACACTGCATGTTGTTGTGAAAGAATTTAGCTGAGCTATTGAATTTTTCTTTAGACTTGAGAGAATGAAATTTATGTAGCACTTTCACTTCCGACTGCACCTGGGAAAGATTGAAATATTAATAACATATCTCATCTCTGCTAAACCATTTGAAATATCGAAATAAGATTTTGGCAAATGATAGCACACAACGCGGAGAATATTTTTCTATATAGTTAACATACAGAACTACTTTATCTATGTCGATATAGCCAGAGCAACAGTTCTTATTTATTTATTTCAATCTAGTACTGCAATTTTTAAAAAGTCATTGGTAGCTGGTGAAAAGAGAATATGCTAGTATGAAAATAAACGTCAGACTTCTTGTCTCACGTTACAGCGAACCGACACAAAGACGTTTTCCATAAGGTGTTGACCTCCCTGGTCGCCAATTGCTTGTTTACTAACACCCTCTCATGATTCTGTCGCAATAGCTACTGCAGGGTGAGTTTGTGTAACTTAAATTGATGTGACAAGAGCAAGCAAAATGAGAAATGTAGCCGCTCCTGATAACTGCTTCTTCAGATAAGAAATAGTTAACAATTCAGACAAAAGTAAAATGCCAATTCTGTTACAATTTGAGCGGAATCCTGTAACCTCATGTACCTATCTTTAATAATGAGCAGCTAGGACTGAAACTTAGCAAAGGATTTTCTTTCTACAACTCAGTTATATTTGCCGTATAAAAAAGCGCAGCAAGTAATTTCTGCTTTCATATGATGCTGTTTCAGAATTATGTCGCGAAGCTGTTACAAGGCGAGTTTGTCCAAATTATACTGCTTTTTGGCAAAAGAAGCAAAATTAAAACTGCTAACAATAGAAATGTAGCTGTTGCTCATAACTGATGCTGCTTCTTCAAACGATAAACGAATAACAATCCAGACAAAAATAACTCGCCAGCTCTGTTGCAATTTTGGCAGACTCCCATAACCCATCGTATTCTTAACAGTGAACAATTGGAATGGAAAGTTACCGAAAGATTTACTCCCTGTTCTTGATGTCATTAACTTGAAAACAATTCGCAGCAAATAGTAATGGCTCTGAGCACTATGGGACTTAACATCTGTGGTCATCAGTCCCCTAGAACTTAGAACTACTTAAACCTAACTAACCTAAGGACATCACACACATCCATGCCCGAGAGAGGATTCGAACCTGCGACTGTAGCAGTCGCGCGGTTCCGGACTGCAGCGCCTAGAACCGCTAGACCACCGCGGCCGGCTCAGCAAATAGTACACTGCCTTTTTGTTCCTCATCCCGTTCAGACTACTGTGGTGATCTTCTTTACCTTAATTGTCATTTGTTGTGTCAGAGGTGGATTATATATATTTATAATTTATTTTAACCATAAAAGCCGGCCGGGTTGGCCGAGCGGTTCTAGGCGCTACAGTCTGGAACCGCGCGACCGCTACGGTCGCAGGTTCGAATCCTGCCTCGGGCATGGATGTGTGTGGTGTCCTTAGGTTTGTTAGGTTTAATTAGATCTAAGCTCTAGGGGACTGATGCCTCAGAAGTTAAGTCCCATAGTGCTCAGAGCAATTTTTTAACCATAATGAATAGTATCAAGTGGTTCATACAGTAATGACTATCATGTTTTTGTAATCTCGTTATCCACAAGAATGCAGGCACCAAATTTGTTATTTCAAATAGAAGAATGCCGCATTTTTGCTGCAGAGTAGAATTGACCCAGTAAAGCTCTTTCATGACACTGATGCTGCAAACACACTGTCGGCTTACCTTACCATCTGTTCATCAAAGTCGCTGTTACTGATGCATTAAAAGATATCTGTGGTTATGTGGGGCGGCGGATGAGTTTGTAACAATAATTTAATTAATTGCTGGATATATGCTAGCGTGTTGAATCAGTTTCTGGCTTTTAGAATGTTGTTAATGCTGTCTTTCGCCGTTCTCAACACTGGCTCTCTATTTACTTCTTGGCACCCAGAAAGTGATTTAATAAAACATGGAGCCAGTATTTAGAGATCCTAGTGCCCACTTCAATTGAGATACCATTATAGCTGCAGCTTATAGCTCTGAGGAATTAGGAGATTGTCCGGGATTTCTAATCAAAAACGGTTTTCCAAAATAGTTGAGTATATTCTGAAATTCACTGATAAAAAACACAAGTATCCCTACAACCTAACTAACAGAGCAGTTCAGAGTCTAATGCGCTGATGCAACTATAAATGTCCGAATTAAATGTTAAAAAGAATGCTCGCCATAATTTGATGAAAATATTTCATCAAACGCCACGCTAAATTTTTGGTAGAATGTCTGTCCCGCGACGGCACGTGAAAATACGACAATACGCAAACTGAAGCTAGATAATGAAAATCATTCCAGAATTAACACTTCACATGAAATGTTTTCATGGTTCCGCATATCTCTAGTAACTTAATACGGCACCCGAGGCTGTTTGTAGCAGATACACTGATGCGACGCGACTACCGACACAGATGGCGTGTCATTCAGCGTCTGGAGAGAACTGGGGCCTTGCTTCCTCGCGTAGCGTCCTTATATATAAAGCCGCGGTGCGGACGGCGAAGGGAACGCCTGATCTTATCCGCTCTCCCAACTAGCCGCTGGGCTAGTAGCGCACCACTTCAAGTTACATAATAATTTATAGCTTCTTTTGCTGATGGCCGAGGAAGCTCTTAATTTAAACGTGCATTCAGCACGCAGGTAAGTATTGGTAATAAAATTTTGACGTGGCTAAGTTAAATACTTTAGGCGAGAGAATTAATTTAATTGCCCTGCACGCAGTAGATGAGCTCTGAACTGGCCCTGTTGAGATCCGCTATCGCTATAATTTTATAGGTATTAAAAAGAAACTTTACACATCTTCATAATCATAGCGGACCTCCAACCTATTTAAACCTAAACATCCTAGCCTTATTTATTAGCCTACTTAATCTATCTTGCTTCCTTCAGTTTTGAGATGAAAACCAGAAAATCATGAATTTCCACTAAAGTCTCAATTTGTGAAATCCAAAGTACTATTTTTATTAAATCATTATGAAAGATGAATCTAAATATAAATTTTGAAGTCTCTAGCTCTTTTCTGTTGCGCCAATGATTTTTTCAGAAAAACGTCCAAATTTCGAAAATGGCTGAAGTTATCGAACTGATTTTTAACACACATTAATTTAGTATTATTCCTGACATGTTAGAAAAGTTTTAGGTTCTTTGCTTGATTTTTACAGTATTGCGCAACATTTATGACGTCAGAGCTAGTTACAGCAGACTGGCTGGCACACAATGGAAACTGATGTGAATTTACTACAGCGTGAGTAGGCTGCTTCCCTACATCACCCTCTACTTAAATTTTTTGTTTATGAATGTTAATGAATGAAAAAAAAAATTTAATTACAAAAAGGGAAGCAAGAGTACAGTTTAACTCCCTATGAAAAATCAAAATTGAAATATAAACCTGTAGAAACATTAAAGAAAACTGATTACCTAACATTAATTATTTAAATTGTAGGCATGTTCACTGCCTTTTAAACAATGTCATTACTCAAAATTTTAAGCAAAGTCAATGAAATATTTTGGCATACGTATTGCCCTAGACGAACAAACACATACAAATTGAAAATTTATGAAAATCTTAGATCCATTAAATACATTAAATACATTTTTACATACACAAATTCAAAGAAAATAACATGGTACATAAACAGATGATTATCTCTTAGCAGTCTTTTCTAAACCTGAAAGAAAAGTTCACAAATAATTTTTACACACGTGGTTGTAGCCGCTTTGGCTGGCGTCCTACACTTCCATTCACAAGGGTAGAGGAGGGGAAGTTGCTATGGTGTGCGTCCTTCACGATCACTCTAAATTACATGGGGGGGAAGGGGAGGGGTCCATGTGAGTTGTGTCCAAGTCACTCCACGCTTTCACGCAGCTACCAGGCTGCCATTATCTGGTTTGTCCTGTAGAACAAACAAAAAGAGTGCCTCAGACTCTGTTCACTTAATATTTAAGGGAGGGTCACAATGAAATGGGGATATATACATTTTATCCTTCAGTATGTTGCTGGAACAAAGTTAACAGAATTTTTTTCAATTCTACTCTTGTGGTTACTTAATTGTCATAAAATCGGTAAACAAATGGTTCAAAACGCCGTTAGTCACTTTAGAGAAAATTTATGCTCCTAAGGCATATAATCATAAATCATATTTAATCTGAATTTATTATTTCTGGACCGGAACACTGAACCAATGCTCAGTACATTCCTGATATATTTGCATTTTAAGCACTTAACTGACTCATCTTTGATTACCTTATTCTTAGAGATAGTATGAGTATGATTAGTGGTTGTTTGCTCAGCTTCTTAGTACATGTGAGTAACTTTTGGTAATAGTACAGTTGTGAGTGTTCAAAACACACTACGTTTAGTTGACTAATAAATCCACTTATTGGTCCTCTGCTGTTGTCAGTTCCACATCTACAATTAGGTACTTACTTACTTTGAAGTGTATTTATGCTGAGCTAAAATAATATTTCACGTCTGTCAGTATGTTATTTATTTACTTTGCTAGTGTATGTACTTATTTAAAACTCACTCTATTAATATTTAAAGCATAGGATAGCACATTTCTTTCATATTCATCGTGTATTGCAGCTGATTAGTTTGCTCACGTGGCAATCCATTTCCACTCGATCGGACGCTGAAACCTCAGGTAGTCTCTCTCAGACCTACCACTAAAGTGCATCAAGTAATTATGGACGAGCATAATGCTAAATTCCTTAAACCTATAGGACACCATGAGCTGCTCTGTCTCACCTAATGTAGGGTACCTATGGTCGCATTCACGCCTCCAACTCATAACCTCAATACGTGTAGGTGTATCCTGTCACACACTACACTAAAATAATGGCCAGCTCCAACCTTATAAATACTTCAGGGACGTGTCCTTCACGTCTCAACCACAAACACTGCTCAATTCTATTACCCTGCCTTTCCTTGCTATACCAGGTGAGTTTATCCTTACAACTTATCTGCATATTTTTCATAACACTAAGCAATCTCTTTTACTATTTCTTAGTTAGCTCTAATGTACACACTAGGTTTCACTACCACTTCAGATTCTGCTTGTACATGAATTCATATATCTTTTTAAAGTATTGTTGGTGGATCATTTACAATAAAACAACACTTTGTACTTACTATATTACCAGGGTACTATACATAATTGTTACTCAAATACATTTGTATCTTAATTACGTCATACTTCTCTATTGTTTGTCACTATTAGGTTTGTCACATTAGGTATTTTTCTTCACTAATCGGTAGATAGAATGGTTACATAACTCATGGCTTGATAGCCATGACAGAAAATTTTCATGTCTGGAAAGAAGAGGTCGAAATTTTTGTGGATAGGAAAGATGAAGAATGAGTGAGACCTGAAATGGAAAGAAGATCTCACACAGCTGGGACTGCACAGCTGCCACACTGTGTAGAGGTTACAGAACAACCTCCTCCCTACAGCATTCATTAGTTTAATGCTGTAAAGAAGAGTTAGAAATTTTAGGTGGATAGAAAAGATGAAGAGTGAGTGAGACCTGAAATGGAAAGATCTCACCCAGCTGGGACTGCACAGCTGCCACACTGTGTAGAGGTTACAGAACAACCTCCTCCCTACAGCATTCATTAGCTTAATGCTGTAAAGAAGAGTTAGAAAATTTTAGGTGGATAGGAAAGATGAAGAGTGAAGGAGACCTGAAATGGAAAGAAGATCTCACACAGCTGGAACTGCACAGCTGCCACACTGTGTAGAGGTTACAGAACAACCTCCTCCCTACAGCATTCATTAGCTTATTGTTGGCTTGGTAACCATAACGGAAAATTTTATGTCTTGGAAGAAGATGACGAAATTTTTGTAGATAGGAAAGATGAAGAATGAGTGAGACCTGAAAGGGAAAGAAGATCTCACACAGCTGGGACTGCACAGCTGCCACACTGTGTAGAGGTTACAGAACAACCTCCTCCCTACAGCATTCATTCATAACCTTTGACCACGCCACGTCGATCTGAAAATACTTTATGATGCCTTTTTAGAACCTGTCTGAGTTCTTCCTTTTGATTGTCTGAAATCTTATAGATTTCCTGCAATTTAGCATCTATTTTGTCTAAAATAATTGCTTCTTCTTCTTCTTCTGTGTTCAGCTTACTGTTACTAAGATTAACACCTTCGTCCCAATACCTCCTATTTTTCAGAACTCGTATAGGCAGCTCCCAAGTTTCATGATCAGTTACTACATGTTTATCACTAAAAGGTACTATAATTACTCCGGTTATTGGCAAGACCATTTTTAACTGGCTTCTTTCAAAGTTAACAACACTCTGATATTTTGACAAGAAATCTATGCCAATTAAAACCTCAATACTGAGATTGTTTACAATTAAACATGGATGATCAATTAAATTACCATTAATGTTAAAGGGCAGCAAAGCTTCTTGCTTTACCGTTTTTGACACCTTGCCAGTAGCACCAATTATTCTTAGTCCTGATACCCTCATTACTGTAAGCTTGTCTTTACCAGGTAATGCATCAAAGAAGGACTGAGATATTGCACTCACTTCACTTCCACTGTCTAAGAGACAACGTACATTGATACCCAACATATTCACTATTATTATAGGGTGGCTTATTCTAGGTTGTACAGGTGGTTCCTCAAATTCATCTAGTAGTTCCTTTTGGATTTGTCTCCAACTAAAGTGATCGACATCTGTCTTCATTACATTTAGGTCACAGTGTGTAGGGGTTTCCTGAATTACATTTTCAGCTGCCTTTTCCAGTCGGTCTATTAATTTTAAATCGAAACACCGCACGACTGAGCGATTCTGCGCCTCCAGACCGGGCATAACATTAGTTACAGCTAAACCACTTTCACCATTATCGTCGGTTTCCTTCTCAAGTGACAACTGGTCACAGCTACTGGGTTCATTGACCCCAAACAGCCTACCCTCTACATTCCCACTTACCTCCTGTCCTAAATCTATTAGTACATTATCAATATCCTGCACAGGCACTTTAGATAAGAGCACATCATCTTCATCGTAAATATAAGCATGAATTTCTTCAGCTTCTTCACCTGTCAATTCAGTATTTTGTAGCTCCTCCCTATCGTTACACTGCTGCGCCTTCTCTTTCTCTTCCCACTTAGAAAGCGTCTCTAACACGGTATCTATCAAATACCGTGAGTGATCTAATATTTCTGTTGTATCCTTAGATGCTACCGACACTTCATCCATCTGTTCAGTTTGAGTATTCTGATCTGTCTTACCAATTCCCGTAACTACTGGCTTAGGAAAAGTAACCGCCTGGTGAGCGCCAGTGTCCTCATAGACGGGAACTAGTTTTCCTGCCTCGGCCTACTACTGTTTATTTTCATTATAGTTGACTGGCACAGCATTACTTTCCGTACTGTTGTTTACATGCATATTTCTGTTTGGAACCAAATTATTATCCCTTGGACGCCATTGTAGGTTCTGATAACTATTTCCCCAATTCCTACCTCTCTTAGGATGGTGAACACCTACTGTTCTGATGTTTACATTGCCATTTTGCTCGTTCCTAAAATTACTATTACTGTTATTATTATTGGCATTTCGGTTATTACGTGCTTGCTCCTCATTGGCAGCAACACGTTCTACACGTTCCAAATACTCAATGAAACGATCCAGAGTGTCTCTAGGGGCAGATATAATTCTAGTTTGCCAATACCATGGCAGTTTGGCTTCAAGACCTAGTATAATCATTTCAGGTTTTAGCTTTTCCGCCAAATGTGACAAACGTGAAATCCATGACCTAGCAAACTCTTTAATTGATTCCTTGCCTGCATTGAAGCGTTTCCCACTCCAAAATTCTCTCAACACTTCATTTTGCTTATTGCTAGACCAATACTCATTAATAAAAGCTCTTTTAAATTCCGCTAATGTTTTACATTTCAACATAACATCAGCTGACCAACGCATGGCGTCACCTGCTAAATGGCTTTTAACAAACGAGATTTTCTCTCGTTCAGACCAAGTTGGTGGAATCACATCTTCAAAATCGTTCCAGAAATCTAGCGGATGGATATTTTTATCTGGATCGAACCGCAAGAACTGCCGACACCCGATAAAAGCGGCGTTTGCAGCTACAACTTGTTGTACATTACCACTACCAGAAGTTACTGAAGCTACTTTACTCTCAATGTTAGCAATGTTAGTACTGATATTTTCTACTTTCATTTCAACATTATCTACTCTTTGCACAATATGAGTAGTGTCAGTTTTAATTGCATCTACATCTGCTTGACATATGTTTACTTTAATATTAACATTTTTAAATCTATCTGAGCACAGTTCAGATTCCGCCTCGATCTTTTCTGTTAACTTGCGCTCCAGCTTCGCATCTTCCATTTGGAAGTCTTTGCGAACCTCAGCAACTTCGAATTTAACTGTTTTATACATTTCAGAAAACTGTTGAGCAACCTTTTTCTTAATATCCTCATGGTTGTAATCAATTTTATAATTCAAACTGTCTAGATCCTCTTTCAACTTATTGCAACCAGCCTTGAAGGTATCGTCCATTACCTCCAATCGTTTATTAAAATTTGTTTGGCTGGCCAAAATTTCAGACTTTAATTCAGCATTACTGGCTGACATTTCAGCATTACTGCTTTTGACCTGTTCACTTATTTCAGCCTTTAATTCAGCATTATTGGATTCTAACTTATTGTCCATTGCCTCAAACCGCATATTAAAATTTGTTTGACTGGCAGCTATTGCTTGTAATATAACATTTAGATCAACAACCCCAGCATCTTTGGGTTGCCCACGAGCTGGCTTTTTATCACACTCAGGTGACGAAAAACTAGCTCCAATACCAGAATCATCACAACTACATGAAACTTCTGATTGATTAGTCATATCTAACTGCTCCTTCTTAAACTCTACCATCTCTGATGACTGTTTCATTTTTAATTCATCAGAGAAACTATCATCCAATAAATTTACAATTTCTACTTTCCGCTTTACTACAGGGGTCTCTATTATTGAATCATTGCCCCTTCCCACACTACTGTCAGGAGACAATACTTCATATTTCACTTTAACATTACTACTTTCATGCATATTTACACTCGAACCGTTGTCTGGATTTACAGTTCCCTCAACAGACATAGGTTCTGATTTAAGTTTAACCTCAGTTTCTTTTGGCGGTTCCATCGCCGACAGTCTTTTAGTGCAGGTTAGTAAAATTTTTAACAGCTTTTCACTTAACTTAGTTCCTTCTGCACGACGTATGGCGTTGCCGGCGCGGCGTACCAGGATTCCTGATGCGACGTGGCACGTTGAACTGCAGACGGCTCTCCGACGGCTGTTGTGTGTTTGCGTGGCCCGCAATTGCAGGCGCTGCGCCGGCTGCTCCAGCGAACGACTGCGGTGCGGCGAGACTGGCTTCTCGCGATGCCGGCAGCACCGCTAGACTCAGTGCCAGCTCCGTCAATCCAGATGTGTTGTTAATCCAATTGCGTCGTCCACATGCACACGTAACACATTCACTGTTCTATTACTCAGCTGCGTGTCGCATTCCACTCGCGAATCCGAATAGTTAAAAATCACTTTCTCTTAATTGAGTTTCCCGGCCGATGCACCATACAGTATGTGGGGCGGCGGATGAGTTTGTAACAATAATTTAATTAATTGCTGGATATATGCTTGCGTGTTGAATCAGTTTCTGGCTTTTAGAATGTTGTTAATGCTGTCTTTCGCCGTTCTCAACACTGGCTCTCTATTTACTTCTTGGCACCCAGAAAGTGATTTAATAAAACATGGAGCCAGTATTTAGAGATCCTAGTGCCCACTTCAATTGAGATACCATTATAGCTGCAGCTTATAGCTCTGAGGAATTAGGAGATTGTCCGGGATTTCTAATCAAAAACGGTTTTCCAAAATAGTTGAGTATATTCTGAAATTCACTGATAAAAAACACAAGTATCCCTACAACCTAACTAACAGAGCAGTTCAGAGTCTAATGCGCTGATGCAACTATAAATGTCCGAATTAAATGTTAAAAAGAATGCTCGCCATAATTTGATGAAAATATTTCATCAAACGCCACGCTAAATTTTTGGTAGAATGTCTGTCCCGCGACGGCACCTGAAAATACGACAATACGCAAACTGAAGCTAGATAATGAAAATCATTCCAGAATTAACAAAAATAATGGCTCTGAGCACTATGGGACTCAACTGCTGAGGTCATTAGTCCCCTAGAACTTAGAACTAGTTAAACCTAACTAACCTAAGGACAGCACAAACATCCATGTCCGAGGCAGGATTCGAACCTGCGACCGTAGCGGTCTTGCGGTTCCAGACTGCAGCGCCTTTAACCGCACGGCCACTTCGGCTGGCCCAGAATTAACACTTCACATGAAATGTTTTCATGGTTCCGCATATCTCTAGTAACTTAATACGGCACCCGAGGCTGTTTGTAGCAGATACACTGATGCGACGCGACTACCGACACAGATGGCGTGTCATTCAGCGTCTGGAGAGAACTGGGGCCTTGCTTCCTCGCGTAGCGTCCTTATATATAAAGCCGCGGTGCGGACGGCGAAGGGAACGCCTGATCTTATCCGCTCTCCCAACTAGCCGCTGGGCTAGTAACGCACCACTTCAAGTTACATAATAATTTATAGCTTCTTTTGCTGATGGCCGAGGAAGCTCTTAATTTAAACGTGCATTCAGCACGCAGGTAAGTATTGATAATAAAATTTTGACGTGGCTAAGTTAAATACTTTAGGCGAGAGAATTAATTTAATTGCCCTGCACGCAGTAGATGAGCTCTGAACTGGCCCTGTTGAGATCCGCTATCGCTATAATTTTATAGGTATTAAAAAGAAACTTTACACATCTTCATAATCATAGCGGACCTCCAACCTATTTAAATCTAAACATCCTAGCCCTATTTATTAGCCTACTTAATCTATCTTGCTTCCTTCAGTTTTGAGATGAAAATCAGAAAATCATGAATTTCCACTAAAGTCTCAATTTGTGAAATCCAAAGTACTATTTTTATTAAATCATTATGAAAGATGAATCTAAATATAAATTTTGAAGTCTCTAGCTCTTTTCTGTTGCGCCAATGATTTTTTCAGAAAAACGTCCAAATTTCGAAAATGGCTGAAGTTATCGAACTGATTTTTAACACACATTAATTTAGTATTATTCCTGACATGTTAGAAAAGTTTTAGGTTCTTTGCTTGATTTTTACAGTATTGCGCAACATTTATGACGTCAGAGCTAGTTACAGCAGACTGGCTGGCACACAATGGAAACTGATGTGAATTTACTACAGCGTGAGTAGGCTGCTTCCCTACAGTTAGAAGGTTCACTCTTTCACTCTGTACAGGTTAGCAACGAAAAGATGTTAAGTTATTTGCTGTACTTTTTCGTATGTCAAATAAAACTGAGGTGTATAAAGAAAATCCTATGGTGAGTTTCAGTCCCAGCTGTTCATTATTAAAGATACGTGGGTCTACAGGATTCCCTTGAAATTTCAACTGAATTAGCGATTTACCTTTGTATGAATTATTAACCACTTCTCATTCGCAGAAACATCATCAGTTATGAGGAACGGCTACATTTCTCTTGATGACAAATTTAATTATGTTTTTGTTGCCAAAACACAGTGTTAATTACACAAAATCACCTTGCAATAGCTGTTGAAGGAGGCACATGTAAAAGCACACAAGTCCATTTTTGACTGAAAATGAGTTGAGACTGGGATAGAGTTCTTTATACAGTTACGCACTATTTTCAGTGCAAAACAACATAATTTTCCATTAGGAAGTTTGTAGACTCGTATGAAGAAAATTAAGGCAGTTGCAAGGCAGTTCTGGACCTGTGATGTTTTGCTACTGACAAAGCACGCACTAAGTGAGGTCAGTAGCAGAAGAGCTCACGTCAATACGGAATCTCCCGCTTGGAGCACCTGCATAAACTTCCGGTCTCATCAGCTGATCGTGCTTGCAAGAAACAGGATAAACAGGGGACTTTTTCAGCTATTTCATAATGTTTTTGGTGGCCTAAAATGGACAGTAGTAGTGAAGATGAATCAAGAGGCGCTACAAATAGACGTCAAGCTCCTGAAACTTGGAAGAGGAAATTAATTCAACGCAAAAAAGTTGCAGGCGAAGCTCACGTGAAGCACGTGGGAAAATTTGTGCGTGGTGCCGACTACAAGTATTGAAATAATATTTTCAAGTTTTTATTGTAGAGATTATTTGTTTTAATCAGTATAAATGAAAATAACAACTTAATTATTGATACTTTATCTATACTGTTAGTGGAGGATACTATATTATACACTAATGCATGACATGTTAAGCTTCTCATTAAAGGGGCTGAAGACTCTGTGTGGACAATATATCCACAGAAAGAAGACAAACTATTCTGGAGCTCCTCAATAAAGGACAGAATAAAAATATCCAGGATACATATTTACTGGTTTGGTTTCAGCAACCCCATGTCAAATGAATCGATCTCGGCAGGATGATTCTGTTAAGGAACACAATGCTCTGTTTCAAAAATGGCTCTGAGCACTATGCGACTTAACTTCCGACGTCATCAGTCGCCTGGAACTTAGAACTAATTAAACCTAACTAACCTAAGGACATCACACACATCCATGCCCGAGAGAGGATTCGAACCTGCGACCGTAGCGGTCGCCGGCCGGCCGGCCGGCAATGCTCTATTTCACTATAAAGTAAACTTCTTCATGATAATAATACATAATACAGATAATGATACTGAAAATAATAAATACAAATAATAATTAATAGTAACTATGGTAACATTTTAATAAACAAACAATAGTAAGAGAACATCTCTACAAATGTCATGAAATGCTGCGCAAATCAGTGAAAATTAAATATGATACAGGGTTAGCTATACAATACTCTGCACCAGCTTTCAATAACATTGCTCAAAGAGATTATCACTTTATTATTGTAGAGTTCCTTTCAGTACGGTTACTTCATTACAGCTGCATGATTTATGTTGCTCTGGTTTTTCAGGTGAAATTCGATGACGTGACAAGGTTGTGTATAAGGTTGTCTTCTTTCATTGCACAGAATAACTCCATCGATGACGATGACATGACAAGGTTGTGTATAAGGTTGTCTTCTCTCATTGCACAGAATAACTCCATCTCGACTTCGGCGAATCTGCAGCCCTGTACAGCAAGGTGTGGTGTCTCCAAGTGACTTAAAGGGTGAATTACGTCATAACAGGCGCATAAAAATGCGAGAAAGCAGATAAGGTACCTTTCATGTTCTTTAAATATATGTAAACTGTGTTTGCAATATTTACAAAAATATTAACCAACTGCTTATGTGAAAGTGGTGAAGAAGAAGGGCAGTTCTGAAGCAGAAGTGAAGTACAAATATTTTGTTCATTACTATAAAGAAGTGTTTAATTACACCTTTTGCCGTCCAAGAATAGATGTTCGCCCGAAAAAAGAAACGTCGCTTCGTGGATAGCTGACTATCCTGGAACATTTACAAATGACTGAATTGTTTTATACTGTCGAGTTTGCGAGAAAAACGTTTCGTCCAAAAAGGTTCCAAATAGACCAGCATGTCAAGACAAGTCTTCATATCGCAGAAATGTAGAAGAAAGGACCACGACAACAACTTCTGAAAACAGCAAGTTGCAGTAGCAGGGATTTGTCCAAAGGTAACCAAAAAAGGGGTCTGTGTGAAGCATTTATTGCAAGCAATGTTCCTCTTCACAAACTTACAAACCCTGTCCACAAAGGCTTCCTGCGCAAATATTGCTTAAATCAAAATATACCAGATGAATCAACATTGCGCAAAAGTTACATAACGACAACTTACGTAAATGTTCTTGAAGAAATACGCAATGAATCTAATGACAGCATTATCTGGAATCAGTTGACGAAACTAAAGACCCTTGCGGCCGTTACATTGCAAATTTAATTGTTGGTGCTTTAAAAGAAGAGTCTTCTTCTTCCTGTTTAACGACTTGCAAAGAACTTGAAAAAGTAAATAATTTTACGATAGCCAGATTTGTGAATGAGGGTATTAGAGAAATATTTCCAGAGTCCTCTGCAGATGAAAGGGTATTTGTGTTTATTTCAGATGCTGCTCCCTATATGATCAAAGCAGGAAAAGCCCTCCGAGTATTTTATCCCAATTTGCTGTATGTGATGTGCTTTGCTCATGGAATACATCACCCTGCTGAAGAAGTACGTTCTAAGTTTGTGAATGTAACTAAACTGATTTCATCAACAAAGAAAGTGCTTCCAAAGGCTCCTGCTTGCAACAAGACCTACAAAGAAAAACTACCAAATGTGCCTTTACCTCCCAAGCCATTGGTAACTCGTTGAGCTACGAGGGTCGAAGCTGTCTTGTTCTGCAATGAACATTTTGAGACCATTAGAGAGGAAGTAAACAACTTCGATATTGCAGTGGCTTTGGCAGTTTGCCAGTGCAAGGATGCATTTAATGATTCCGGTATTAAAAAAGACATTGCTGTGATTAGCACTCATTTTTCCCATATACCTGCAAGTATTAAAAAGCTTGAACTCAGGGTTTGGCTTTGAATGAATCTATTCAGTTAATGAATAAAATTATTCTAGTGAACTCCTCATTGCAAGAGGTATTCCCAAGAAAACTTAAAGAAAAGTTTTAAAACATTTTAAACAATAACCTACGCTTTGAACCCTTATGCCAAATTGATTATTTTATAAATTGATGGGTGAATTTTTACCAGAAACAATAAGTGCCAAAATAGAACCCAATTTCAAATACAGCCCAGTTACCGCAGTTGATGTAGAACGGTCCTTTTCTGCTTACAAAAATGTTTTGAGTGATCGAAGACACAGTCTTATTACCGAACAATTGGAACAGTACTTGGTCATAAGTTTACAATAGTAAAAGAATGTAAAATAAATTGTAAATGATGCTTTGGTCCAATAACATTAATTATAAGTTAATGCTGTTCAAAAACATACATGATTGTATGTTGTTTTTTAAATAAAATTTACGGAGTTTTTGAGCATGCCCCTCTGCCTACGATATATCTCGAAGTTGGTCCTGTACACATCGATTTTTTCGCTGCAACTCACTTTCGCTGCAAATCACTCTCATTGCATCCGCTTGTTACCGACAACAATAGCTAAGAAGGAACAATTCTGAAACACGGTATGCATCTCCATTTTGCAAATTTTTAAAAAATATTTCCACAAAGGCCCCCTTCCTAACCTCTATCAGACAGTATTCAGGAAATAACAGCGGTCTAAATATATCGATTTTAAGCGTGGTCGGCGGAGTTCCTCGTAATTGTTATGCACAGGTTCGACTTTGAGATATAGTGCACGCACTAACTACCATGTTTTTTTATTATTTGATCTTGCATATTTCGACACTTTTCATCTATTTTTCATACTTATTTTAAGGTTTTTATGATGCATATAATCCGGACTCTAGTCATTATCGTTCGTAATAAATACAGAGAGTTGCAAAATGACATATGTACACTCTGTTAGAAGAAATTAATTGACACAAACAACTAATACCCTCACGCACACATTCCGGGAGTCATTTCTAGTAAAACAACAAAAAAAGTCTATGTATATTTAAAAACTAAATAACGAAAAAAAAACTATTTTCCCAAAACCGTGATCGTTGGGCATGTTTTGTTTAGCGTATGACTTCTTATTGGCGACTGGAGAGCTTAATATCTTACAGAAAAACTTATCGTTTCGGTTTTCAGTGACATAAGACAAGAAATCTGTGTTTATTTTCATACTATCAACTACTCTTTCCAATGTCTGTAGGAGGCTCTTAAGAATTACAGCACTGGATTGAAAGAATAAATTAAAAACCATAGCTTCTACTATATCATCCTAGACAAGAAAGTTCCACATGTTAACCTTATAGCAAAATACTCTCCTCTTTGCTTGCTATCACTTGCCAAAATTTCGAACTGCTTAGGATATATGAGGGACATTATGAAAACTTCATTGTCTTGTGCGTGAGGTCGGAAAGGAAAGTGCTACATAGACTCAATTTTCTCGAGTTTGGAGACAGACAGAGATCTCCTCCTAATTCTAAAAAACAATACCTTAGGTAAATTTCATCCGCAGCAACGGTTAGGTTAGGTTAGCATATGGTGTAATATGCACCAAACGCAAAATCATAGTGACCCACATTTTTCATTGCAAACTACTGCAAATTTCGCACAGTGTCTTACTGAAATAGGAATCTCACAATAAGTATGACCATGTGCGAGATAATGGGCAATACACCGTGAAGCTGATGTAGAAAGTTATAAGTAACATGAAAATAATTTTTTTAGCGATTAGTTTCTGTAAAATCGTTTGAAACAGATTGCAAGGCATGCGCCTCGATTCTGTCAGCACAGCGAGTCGCCAATCAGCGCACTGAAAGTGGGCACAAAATGTCTCGCTCATTCTGGCTGCCGGGTCCGCGTTGGTTGACGCTGCCACCCAACTGCCGTTGTGTTCTGCCTCATTAGATAGCAAGGCGATATTCTCTGCACTGCGCCACGCCGATTCGCGATGCCCCCCCCCCCCCCCCCCTCCCGCAGGTAGCCTGCTTAGCCAAATCAGCGTACTTCGACCCATATCGACAAGTCAATCTGATAACGCATGTTCGTATGACATAATTCGACCTGGAGTTAGGCGGGGCGAATTCTGTCACTGGGAAGAACGTTCTTTACCTGTATTGGGCGGGCATAAGAGAAGAACCAGTTCCACCCACAGGCTTTGCGCCAGCGTCCTCGGTTCAGCCCAAGGAAGGAAGAATAGTTCTTAATTTTCCTTCAAGGACGATGATAAGGAAGGATATTGACCAAGTCATATTCAAAGGAACGATTCTGGCATTCACCTCACGTAATATAGGATACCATTCCAGTACTTGTTTTCAGTGATACGAATAAACCAGAAAATCCTGAATCTGGATATCTGGAAGGAGATTTAAGACTCACTCCTTTCAAATGCAGATGCAATGTCTTAATCACTGCACTGCATCACTTGGTAGTTAGTGAGCAATGAGCGATGTGAAAGGGCAAAAAATGGGGCTTGGGAGATGAAGGCTTATTTTGAATGGGAAATACTCATAGTTGTTATTGAACCCATTAATTACACTTGGTGTTTCAGGAAATATTGTAAATATTTTACGAACTAATAGTATAGACTTATTTAAATAAAACACTCCATATAACTCCTACCTTTAATTGTTGCAGAGATTTGTTTCCTAGAATTTAGCCCAAATAAATACTCACAGAGAGCGTTAAGAAGAAAAAAAAAGTCCAGAATCTCAACGATTTTTGCCTGTTTTCGATATCGATACTGGCGAGATATTGGGTCCGGGAATTCAAAGACGGTATCAGAATCACTACAGTACTTTTTCAGTCTAGCCTAGACATACAAAAAAGAAGTGAGCAGTGGACTTAAGTTTACATACGCAGAGAGAGAAGATTTAACGGACAATTAATGTTCGTTTACTATGGTTTTGACGGATGATGAATGCAATGTATGTCAAAATGGCAAAAAGATATTTTTTTAATCTGATATAATTACAATTTAACTAGTTTCAGGTTTTATACTTCACTTGTACTGTAAAACCTTGCTTCTTGGGGAATTTCATGATCCTGGTAGTGCCCTATAGATTTTGATGAGTGAGCTTGCGAGCTTCAAAAATGTGACATAAATTGTCGAATCTTTTCATCGCATTGACTTCATAGTGGAAATTTTTTGCACCACATAGGGACAATTACCTTAATATGTGACGTAAATTTGAAATTGGCAGGGCAGCTGGTTCCAGAGGAAAAGAGGTCTTAGCAGACGGACAGACACAGGGATAAAAATGACCAAAAGTATTTTTTCGTGTGATATAATTACAGACTAACAACTTTAAGATTTTTCCTTTACTTATTGTGTGAAATGTTGCTTCTTGCAAAATTTCATGATTCTGTGTCAACGGGAAGCATCATCATATAGCTTTTGATTAGTAAGTTTGCGAGTTTCAAAATATGTCACATAAATCGCCCTATCTTTTGACTGCACTGATTTAGGAACTTAACATTTTTGTACCGGTAAGGGACCAAAGAGCGTAGTATGTGACATAATTTGAAGTTGATACGCCAGCCAGTTCCAGAGAAAAATGATCTTCACAGACGTATGAAGTGTATACGGAAACCAATGTGAATATGAAATTCTCTAAATTCTCCACATTGTTTAAACTGAAGTTTGAAAAGGAATTTCCAAAAGTATGCATGTCTGTATCAACTTCTCACAAAAACAGATGGCTAACAGCAGGTATTAAGAAGTCCTCCCAAACATCTAAACACCTCAGTTCCATGAAAAAGATTTGCAGTGATCCAGAATTCTTAAATTTCTATCATAGGCACAAAAAGATCAATAGGAAGGTGCTGATTTCTGTCATTTAATGACTAAATAAAAAAAGAAAACGGGGAGAGGCAAACAAATGCAGAATAACATACTGCTAAGGGAGAGGGATAAAGCTATAAATGATCAACAGCACTTAGCAAACTATGTAAACGAACATTTTTCAAGCATTACAGAGAAGTAACAGCAAAAATTCCCCCAAACAAATATAACACCTGTAAATAATGTTGCACTAAATACAATGATGTTACTTCCAACCAAAGAGGATTAGTCAGTAAAACAATTCAAAAACTAAAAAATAAAAAGTCAGTAGGCTTAAATGAAGTACCAATGTGTGTACTGAAACAATACGTAAGGATATACAAGGTCACTTAACAAATATAGTAAATGAATCCTTCACATGAGGGATATTTCCACAGCAGTTAAAATAGGGAAGAGTTGTACCTTTGCTTAAGAAAGGTAACGCAGAAGACATAGAAAATGACTGGCCCATTTCCCTGTTGTCAGCATTCTCAAAAATAATAAAAGCAATTATGAAAGACAGTTTAATGAATTACCTGAAAAAATACAATCTTTTAAGCGAATCACAGTTTGGTTTCCGAAGTGGCAAAAATATGGGGTCAGCCATAGTAGAATTCACAAAAGTTGTACTTGATACTCTTGATAAAGATGAGTGTGTCAGAGGCATATATTTGGATCTTTCTAAGGCGTTTGATACTGTCGACCACAAGATTCTATTAAATAAATTAGAAGCATTAGGAATAAGAGGGGTAGCTAATGACTGGTTTCGATCATACCTAAAAAATAGGGTACAAAGAGTAGAGATAATACATACTTTAACTAGATCGAAACGTTTAGTAAAACACTTATCAAAACCAAAATAAATTAATATAGGGGTTCCGCAAGGTAATATATTAGGACCAACACTGTTCCTGATATACATCAATGACTTTCCCAGTAGTGTTACTTATGCTGAAAAAATTCTCTTATAGTCACTGAGAAAACTCCTTGCCGAGAAAGCAAACGAAACTCTCAAGTAAGTCTATGATTGATCAAGAAGTAATAAAGTGACATTGAACATAAAGAAAACTAATGCCATGAATTTCTGTTTGACGAGGAAAAATGACAATGTTAAATTATATGTAGATAGCACCTCTATAGACTGTGTAACAAATGCAAAATTTCTAGGAATGAATATTGATTCTCAGTTGAAATGGTGTGAACACTCAAAGGTACTTGGGTGTTTTTTAGTTACATATATTCATATGTACACTCAGTTCTTAGCTATGGCATTCTTTTTTGGAGAACAAATGCACAAAATATGAACACAATTTTCAACTCCAGAAAAGAGCCACAAGAATAATAACCAAAAAGTCAAGCTCATTGTAAAGATCTGTTCAGAACAATGGAGATTTTAACTGCTCCATTTGAATACATTTACCAGTCAGTTGTACACATCAAAACTAACATTGGTAATTACTGCACAAACAGCTCTGTCCATGACTATGCAACAGGAGATAGACTCAACTTACACTTATCAAGAAAAAAATAAACATAAAACTCAGAACAGCACTCTCTACCAAGGAATAAAACTGTACAATAAATTACCAAAAGACATTAAAGGAATTGCAAAAATACACTTATTTAAAAAGACAGCTAAAAAGTAGCCATTATGCAATACATTTTATACATTGAAGGATTACTTAGCTACAACAGAGTAGGGGTTTGATAAAAAAATGTAATACAAATAAATAATAATAATAATGATTATAAAATACCCAACATTGCAAATAACACCTTCCTTTTATATTTTTGCTTCTTTTTTCCTGTCTAGAAATGCTAACCCCCATGCTATGCATAGCACAATACTAACACCTCTTCCTCTTTCTGAGCTCAACATCTCACTCATTATGGAGGGATGCTAACTCAGCTTTTCAGGATAGCAAATGGGAAGTTGTGGTACAGAAAGCGGCCCAGAGATCTCGAGTGAGTGTGTGTGTGTGTGTGTGTGTGTGTGTGTGTGTGTGTGTGTGTGTGTGTGTGTGTTTGTGTGTGTAGTGAGTGAAGTATTAGGAAAGAATGTGTGTGTAGTGTGTGCAGTGACTGATAGTAAGATATGAGTGACCAATGTGGCATTACATTATTTAATAAGTTATTTGTGAAAAAAAGTATTGTATACCAGGAGTAAATCCAATGCTTGTCTCTAACTAGATGTCTGTAAATATATGTGTGTACGAATTAGCTTATTTTAACTTGATCTAAACATGTAAATACTTTGACATGTCCTATATCCTTGTAGAAAGAGATCTATGGATGAATAAAGCTGCTGCTGCTACTACTACTACTACTACTACTACCACCACTACTACTATAGACAAACAGATATATGGATAAAAAATGACAAAATTTTTTTGGCTTTGTATAATTACAAAATGACAATTTTAGGATTTGTTTCTTTTACTTGTATCGTGAAACCTTGCCTCTTACCAAATTTCATGATTCCGGCCCCGGTAGCTGAGTGGTCAACGTGACGGAATGTCAATCCTAAGGTCCCGGGTTCGATTCCCGGCTTGGTCGGAGATTTTCTCCGCTCAGGGACTGGGTGTTGTGTTGTCCTAATCATCATCATTTCATTCCCATCGACGCGCAGGTCGCCGAAACGGCGTCAACTCGAAAGACCTGCACCAGGCGAACGGTCTACCCGACGGGAGGCCCTAGCCACACGACATTTCATTTTTTTCATGATTCTAGGACAACGGGAAGCACCCTGTATGTTCTGATGAGTGAGGTTTCAAGTATCAAAATATGTGATATAAATGGCCGTATCTTTCGACTGAATTGGCTTAGAAACTTTAAATTTTTGCACCGTCAAGGGATCAAAGACCTTAATATATGACAAAAATTTGAGCTTGATAGTCTACCGTTTCTTGAGAAAAAAGGTTTTTAAAAGTCGTACAAACTGACAGACAGTCAGTCAGACGGACAACGAATCGAGCCTGTAAGAGTCCTGTTTTTACAGAGTGAGGCACGAAATACTAAAAAGATTAAGTTCACAGTTTATTTTCATAAATTTCATCTCTGACTCCAATATCGTGTCGAATTATCTCGATAGCACAACGTGTAGCTCTTCTGAGGTTGTCTTTTCGTTCTTTTACAAGAGCAGCACTGCTCGTAATCCGGAAACTCAATCCATCTCTTGTGTTTTCTTTTTCTTTGTGGACTTCACCTTCCAACGGTCCCTGCAGGAAAAAAATATGAAGTGGTATAGTCAAGCGATCTTAGTGGTCAAAAAACGTGATCATCTTTCGGCGAATGTTAGGTTTAGATGATGTTTCACCTGATGGCTATAATATATAGGGACCTTGTCATGCTGGAAAAAAACGTACCCATCCTTGTAGTCAAAGAAGCCTTTTCCATTAACGATGGAAGCTCGTTTTTGCGGTCTTTCAAGATGACGATGGTAGGCCCAACCAACTGATTTATATTGAAGTGTTCTTGAAAATAAGTTTCCACCAAGACATGTGGGTTTTCGTCTGACTACCTATATGACTTGTGTGTTACTGATACAATCATGATGAAAGTGGATTCTTCCAGTATTAATCAGATTACTTGGTCATTTGCAAATAGAGGTCAAAAGCTATCAGAATATTCATATGAGTATTTTCAATGTATAGTTTTTCAGTACAGTTTGATGTACTGAGTAGTACTCCATTTGTGGTGTAATATGACTCATTCGGCGACGCTATGCCTGTTAAGCTTCCTTAGTATCAGATATGAAGCTTGGCAGATTAAAACTGCTTGCCGCACCGAGACTAGAGCTCGAGACCTTTGCTTTCTGCGGGCAAGTGCACTACCGGCTGTGATACGCAAGCACGACTCCTGAGCCCTCCTCACAGCTTCACTTCCGCCAGTACTTCACAAAGCTCTCCTGCGAACTTGCAAGACGATCACTCCTGGATGAAAGGATATTGCGGAGACTTGACTTAGCCACAGGCTGGGAGATGTTTCAAGAATGAAATTTTCACTGTGTATCAAGGTGTACGCTAATATGAAACTTCCTGCAGGACCGAGACTCGAACTTGGGACCTTTGTCTTTCGCGTACAAGTCCTCTTCCGCCTGAGCTACCCAAGCACGATCCACGACTCTTCCTCATACCTTTAGTTCCTTCAGTACCTCATCCCTTACCTTCCAAACTTTACATTTCTTTGTATGAACTCAAGAGGGATTAAATTAAGAACGAACATCACCCTGTGATATTCTGCATAGAAACTGCAACCCCTGCTCATCTTGGTGGCTCTCTCATTGTTATTTTCATATATATATGTCTGAAGCGTGTTTTTGGTATACATGTCCATTCATCAGACGAAGTAACGGCAGCGGTGATATCGTTATCTTTACGAGACGAAGACACTTCTCGTTCTCTTGATTATTATAGATGAAATGGCAGTTTCACTTAGGAAAAACATATTACAATATGTGTCTACTCCTTGTTACATGTTCTGATGACAGCCATTTCTCCCTTTATGTTAGCAGAGGCTGGAACAGAATTTCAACTGCAGATTCTGATTGGTTTCATTTCTTCACAGGTTCTGAGCTCACTTAACCGATCATTGTGTATGGTGTTCACGTTAAGTTCACCTTCTTGATTTGATACTTTATGTTATTCGTGCCAGTGAAAGTATTCCTAAAGAAATTATTCAAAATCATTCGTATTGAAAGTATTTCTAACGGTCATAAGATTAATATTTACAGCAGAATCACTGGAGACAATAAAAAACTTATAAAAAACAAGCTTATCGTGTTGCAGGGCGCGTAAGACACAAAAATAAAAATAATCGCCTCTGCTGAAGAGCGAGACCTCGCAAATAATTTCTCCTGCTCTTTATGGCGTTCATGTTGCCGTCAGTGAACCTGAATATCAATCGTATCTAAGCTCCAGATCAGAGAGAAATGAACTGAAACTCATTGGCGTATTCCTACGGTAGTTTGGCCCAGAGGCGGCTGTTGTGCAGCGTCCTCAAGTTGTGCACCACAAGAAAGTTTGTCTGTGGAAACGTATTACTCTTGTCGCCAGAATAATTAGAGTGCCAAACTTGTTTCGTGAAACCAGTTTCACGAAACTGATGACTGCAGAGAGAGCGACAGCAGTTACAACTTCATTTTCGTCCTTTTGTGTGTGTCGGAGTCGTGTCTGAAATGAAAGCTTTGGGAGCTGCACAAGTTGTGAGGAAGTTAATGCTTGTCTTCCTAAAATAAGAAATAAGAGACGTATTTTGATTCGTAGCTGAATGAAACAAAGAGGCTAGGTCGGTATTTCAGCGAACTCGCTGCAACAGATTATTATGGAAGACCCGAGAAGTTCGTAAAGATTTTTTTTATAAATTACCGCTACCAGTCACATACTTTGTCAACTATTGTATTACTTGTTTATTTAGCGACATGTTTCGCGGGAATGCCTCATCTTCAGGCTAAATGGCATTACAAAAACAACTTTACAATAAGGTCATACTGATGTCACATAGTCTTTTTATAAATGCTGTGGTCATCTTAGTTCTTCTGGCGTGGCGGTCTCGTTGTGATGTGGTGAGGTGTTTCCATTTCCATGGCTCTCTAGGTCACTGTTCACAAATTTTCACTAACATAACAGTAACTTGGAAACACGATCACTGCACTACAGTTTTATGATCGTCGGCGGGCACTGATGGTCAGATATCGGTCTTCTTGTAGTATTGTACACTGTGGACGTCCCGTACTGTAGCGCCTGGACACGTTTCCTGTCGGCTGGAATCGTTGCCATAATCGTGGGATCGCACTTTGTGGCACACGGAGGGCCTGTGTTTCGACCTGCTGTGTTTGACCAGCCTTCAGTCGCCCTAGTATTCTAACCATCATAACGTCATCAATGTGTGTTCTGTGAGCCATTTTCAACACACAGTCTCCATTAGTACGTCTGAAAACGTCTGCACACTTACTCGCTGCACCGTACTCTGAAATGCACCAACACACCTCTGCGTATGTGGACTGCTGCCAGCGCCACCGTGAGACGACCGCAGGTTAAACGCACGGCATGGTCATATCCCGAGATGATTTAAACCCGCAAATCGCCCACCAGAGCGTTGTTTCACCGTGTATCAGCATTATTCTTAATTTATGAGCATGAGTGTTGTCAAAATGGCTTCAAACCCGAGAATTTACTTCAACCATCTGAGAATGTCACCAAACCAGTTCAAGTTTTTTCTTAATACAGATGATGGTGAGACAAGGGCGAAAGATACTGTAAAGTTTGAAGCACTGCCGAGAGAACTGAAACCAAATATGAATTTACATTTTTTTGGAAGTGGGGATACACATTCATCTCTACAGTAGACGTTGTAAACTCCACAGCCAGATGTTTTGCCTGCCTGTAGTCTTTATAATTAATTTGTGTAGGCGTTTCTAATGGAATGAATTTTACTCTTCAGCTCAGATATCGTCAGTCCTTCCATATCCACGTCGCATTTTATTGCTCGTGTGCACAGCATGTCACTGCTCATTTTGTAGTTAACAAAATGGAAATCGTACAAACACCACTGCACAGCATAGATGTCTAAGAAGTGGAAAAGTTTCTCCGGTCCCACCCCCAATTTAACTGTGTTAACAGGCTACCGACAGAACATCTAATCTGAAACGAAGTGCAACCAAAATTTTCATGTCGCCAAAGTTGTAACAAGCCATAACTGTTTAATTTTCCTAGCACCCTGAACAACCACCTGCCCCCTGCCACCGCAGATGCGGATTGCTGGTGGTTTTAGATGTTGGTCAGAACAGCTGCCAGCTGTTGAATTAATTTGAATTATTCTAGTTGTTGATTGAATTTTAATGGGTTTTAAGTGCTTCACAGATTAGCCAGCCAGCTGTTGGGATGTTCCTGCAGATTTTGCTCGTTGTACACTGAAGAGCTAAAGAAACTGTTACACCTGCCTAATATCGTGTAAGACCCCCGAGAGCACGCAGAAGTGCTCCAACACGACGTGGCATGGACTCGACTGTCCATAAAGAGTACGAGGGAGTGAAGAGTTCTTCTGAACAGCATCTTGCAAGGCATTCCAGATATGCTCAATAATGTTCATGACTGGGGTGTTTGGTGGCCAGTGGAAGTGTTTAAACTCAGAAGAGTGTTCCTGGAGCCACACTGTAGCAATTCTGGACGTGTGGGGTGTCGCGTTGTCCTGCTGGAATTGCCCAAGGCCGTCGGAATGCACAATGGATATGAATGGATGCAGGTGACCAGACACGATGCTTACGTAGGCCTTACCTGTCAGAGTCGTATCTAGACGTATCAGGGCCCCCATATCACTCGAACTACGCATGCCCCACGCCGTTACAGAGTCTCCACCAGCTTGAACAGTCCCCTGCTCGCATGCAGGATCCACGGATTCATAAGGTTATCTCCATGTCTGTACACGTCCATCTGCTCGATACAATTTGAAACGAGACTCGTCTGACCAGGCAACATGTTTCCAGTCATCAACAGTCCAATGTCGGTGTTGACAGGCCCAGGAGAGACGTAAAGAGCTGTACCATGCAATCATCAAGGGCACATGAGTGTGTGTCGTGCAGTCATCAAAGGTACACGAATGAGCCTCCGGCTCCGAAAGCTCATAACGAAGATGTTTCGTTGAATGGCTCGCACGCTGACACTTGTTGATGACCCAGTATTGAAATCTGCAGCGATTTGCGGAAGGGTTGCACTTCTGTCACGTTGAACGATTCTCTTCAGTTGTCGTTGGTCGCATTCTTGTAGGATCCTTTTTCGGCCGCAGTGATGTCAGTGATTTGGTGTTTTCTGGATTCCATATATTCACGGTACACTCGTGAAATGATCGTGTTGGAAAATTCCCACTTCATCGCTGCCTCGGAGATGCTGTGTCCCATCGCTCGTGCGCTGACTATAACAACATCACTTTCAAACTCACTTAAATCTTGACACACTGCCAGTATAGGAGCAGTAATCGATCTAACAACTGCACCAGACACTTGTCTTATATAGGCGTTGCCGACCTCAGTGCCGTATTCTACCTGTTTTACATACCTCTGTATTTGATTGCGCATGCCTATGCTAGTTTCCTTGGCGCTTCAGTGTATATTTAGTCGCAGCGCAGCTGAGGGTAGCAGCTTTGTGTTGATTCGAGAGGCTGCAGGTAGACGTTGGTGGTCCTGATGAGAGTTGTAAATCTATGGCAGCTATTGCCGATATCTACCATTTCTGTTAAGGTGACAGTATCATCATAATAAAATAAGAGAAATAAGAGATCGAACGGAAAGATTTAGGTGTTCCTTTTTCCCACGCACCATTCGAGAGTGGTATAGCAGAGAAGTAGTGTGAAAATGGTTCGATGAACCCTCTGCCAGGCAGTTAAGTGTGAATTGCAGAGTAACCATGTAGATGAAGATGAAGATAGTAGTGGACGTTATACTCCACTGAGGCTTTATACTTCAGCTATTACGAAATTTTCTGTATTAGCGAACTGAAATCCGGTTGCAATTATCGTGTGTACCCTAGTGGCCCCAGTGGGTTGTCATTTCTGACCAGTTATTTGGTTATTGAAATAAGTGGTTGTTAAGGTATAGGGTCTGGGATAACTCCCCGGCCCTACACTGAAAAATTGCTCGTGATATCGAGCTCTTGTTACAGTTTAATAACGCCTTTCTCTGCCAAAAGGATCGAAAATGTAACTACGTTAATTGACGATGTTATGGGTACCGTCGCCGTGAGTGGTTGGTTAGATGAGACGTGTTTCTTTGTGGCTAATTTACGATTGAGGGAGAAGGTAAGTACACATTTCATACCACAAAGGTCTTAGCAAGCCATAGACGTTTCAACAAGTGGCTGATGATTTATGTCTGCTTTACTGTGAACAGAACAGCACTAGGTTCTTCAGTAAAACACAAATGCATAATTGATCGGTAGAGGCAATTTCAGATAAAATCCGAAAGATTAACATGCAGACTTACGAACTGAATAAAAACGCAGAGGCCTATGTTGATTTACTGCGGGAAGCCGAAAGCAGAGCTTTAGATGTTTTTCTACGTGGTGTCCCTGCAGATGTCATGTACAGCTAGCTCGGATGGATAATCCTGGTGACTTGGCCGGAGCTCTTAATGTCGCTACGCAATTTCAGGGAACTGACCACTGTGTTTTCGCTTCAGATATACAGGGTGGTCCATTGATAGTGACCGGGCCTAATATCTCACGAATAAACATCAAACGAAAAAACTACAAAGGACGAAACTCGTCTAGCTTGAAGGGGGAAACCAGTTGGAGCTATGGTTGGCCCGTTAGATGGCGCTGCCATAGGACAAACGGATATCAACCACCATTTTTTATTACATATTCGTGTAGTACGAAAATAAATATGAGTGTTTTAGTTGGACCACTTTTTTCGCTTTGTGATAGACGGCGCTGTGATAGTCACAAACGTGTAAGTACGTCGTATCACCAGTGCGGACGGCATTTTCTTCGTGATACATTACCCGTGTTAAAAAGGACCGTTTACCAATTGCGAAAAAGGTCGATATCTTGTTGATGTATGACTATTGTGATCAAAATGCCCAACGGGCGTGTGCTATGTATGGTGCTCGGTATCCTGGATGACATTATCCAAGTGTCCGGACCGTTCCCCGGATAGTTACGTTATTTAAGGAAACAGGAAGTGTTCAGGCACATGTGAAACGACCTGCAACAAAAGATGATTCCCAAGTAGGTGTTTTAGCTGCTGTCGCGGCTAATCCGCACGTCAGTAGCAGACAAATTGCCCGAGAATCGGGAATCTCTAAAACGTCGGTGTTGAGAATGCTACAGCAACATCGATTGCACCCGTACCATATTTCTATGCACCAGGAATTCCATTGCGACGACTTTGAACGTCGTGTACAGTTCTGCCACTGGGCACAGGAGAAATTACGGGACGATGAGAGATTTTTTGCACGCGTTCTATTTAGCGACGAAGCGTCATTCACCAACAGCGGTAACGTAAACAGGCATAATATGCACTACTGGGCAACGGAAAATCCACGATGGCTGCGACGAGTGGAACATCAGCGACGTTGGCGGGTTAATCTATGGTGTGGCATTATGGGAGGAAGGATAATTGTCCCCCATTTTATCGATCGCAATCTAAATGGCGCAATGTATGCTGATTTCCTACGTAATGGTCTACCGATGTTACTAACAAGATGTTTCACTGCATTACAGAATGGCAATGTACTTCCAACATGATGGATGTCCGGCACGTAGCTCGCGTGCGGTTGAAGCGGTATTGAATAGCATATTTCATGACAGGTGGATTGGTCGTCGAAGCACCATACCTTGGCCCGCACGTTCACCGGATCTGACGTCCCCAGATTTCTTTCTGTGGGGAAAGCTGAAGGATATTTGCTATCGTGATACACCGACAACGGCTGACAACATGCATCAGCGCATTGTCAATGGTTGTGCGAACATGACGGAAGACGAACTACTCGCTGTTGAGAGGGATGTCGTTACACGTATTGCCAATTGCATTGAGGTTGACGAACATCATTTTGAGCATTTATTGCGTTAATGTGGTATTTGCAGGTAATCACGCTGTAACAGTATATGTTCTCAGAAATTATAAGTTCACAAATTTACATGTATCACATTCGAACAACCGAAATAAAATGTTCAAACATGCCTACGTTCTGTATGTTAATTTAAAAAACCTACCTGTTACCAACTGTTGGTTCAGCGCCATCTATCACAAAGCGAAAAAAGCGGTCCAACTAAAACATTCATATTTCTTTACGTACTACACGTATATGTAATAAAAATGGGGGTTCCTATTTTAAAAAACGCAGTTGATATCCGTTTGACCTATGGCAGCGCCATCTAGTGGGCCAACCATAGCGCCATCTAGTTTACCCCTTCAAGCTAGACCACTTTCGTTCTCTGTAGTTTCTCTGTTTGACGCTTATTTCGTGAGATATTTGGCCCGGTCACGATCAATGGACCACCCTGTATATATTAGGGTAGGAACTGACCGTTAGTAGCCTACAGAGGTCGTTTATTAATCGAGCCACACCAGAACATCTCTGTAATACTGATAGATTGTACCGTTCGGCAACACATGTAGTGGTGTTTGTCGGACCGTGCTCGGATGTACTCAGATATTCATCATTGATACACACTAACATTGATAGGACCTCTGGAAACATGACTTAGATTTTGATCCGATGGCGGCATATACCACCTGTGTGATAGTACATGTATTGATCATGGTTTCAACGTCATCAGCCTGCCGCTGTGGCCGAGCGGTTCTAGGCGCTTCAGTCCGGAAGCGCGCTGCTGCTACGGTCGCAGGTTCGCATGCTGCCTGTGGCATGGATGTGTGTGATGTCCTTAGGTTAGTTAGGTTTAAGTAGTTCTAAGTCTAGGGTACTGATGACCTCAGATGTTAAGTCCCATAGTGCTTAGAGCCATTTTTCAACGTCATCCGCCAACAGATAGCCTGGTGGCATAGCTACCAGAGCGCCATCCGTGTCTGCTCCTTATTACGGAATGCTCACAGCCAGCAGACTCAGTGTGGTACAAACGTGTGAAGCAAGCAGGCAACCATGCCACAGAGACGCACTCTTGTTTCCTGCAGCCAAATAGGTGAATTTGAAAGAGGTCAAATTATGGCCTTCCAAGTGGCAGGATGATCCTTTCGGAGAACTGCCGCACTAGTTGGACGCGCTGCATCAGTTGTGCAACGGTGCTGGTACCAGTGGACACGGGAAAGTTCTCACATATGTATACGGGGTTCTGAACGCCCATGCAGTACAGACGCCCACCAGAATCGTCGTATGGTGAGAGCAGGAGAAGCATATCATACAGCTACCACAGCACAGATAAGAGGGCTTGTGAATACAAACTTGTCAACACAAACAGTTGCAATGCAGTTATTAGCAGTGGGATTACTGGCACGCACACCTTTAGCCTGTCTTCCACTCACGCCACAGCATCGACATGCACGGCTCGACTGGTGCCGTCAGAGGGTCACCTGAAAGACGTAATGACGCATCTTGGTCTTCAGCGATGAAAGCAGATTCTGCCGGCATGCAAGTGATGATTGTTTGTGCGTGCGTCGGAGACCAGATGAGCGCTGTCATAGAGCGCATTCGTCCTTAAGGTCTGGGATGGGATAAAGTATAGCGCTCTTTCACCTTTGGTGTTTCTGGGGGGGACGCCAACCAGCGCTCAGTACCTGTGGAATGTTGTTAGACCCGTTCTCTTGCCGTTATTGCAACAGGAAGGTGATGTGTTGTTCCAAAAGGATAATGCTCGCCCACACACTGCCCATGAATCGCAACGTGCTCTGTGATACGCGCACCAACTTCCCTCGGAAGCACGATGTCCGGACTTCTTTGCACTCTAGCACTTTTTGAACATGATGGGACAAGAAGTGTCTTGTACGACTTATCAGCCAACAACGCTTACAGAGTTACGTGAACAGGTCGAGCAGGCATGGTATGACGTATGCCAGGACAAATTCGCCGTGGTACGACTGACTGGTTACCAGAGTCAGCCCCTGCATTGCCTACACCACGTACTAACATGGGTGTTTCAGCATGGGTCAATATATGCTATCTCAGAACCGCTTGTGCTATTGATCTATAAACGTAATTGAGCCGTGCTGCGGCTCTTGTTGGTGCTGTTTGCAGGTTTCTGTCCTCTGTTGGACGCCAGACCGTGTCGTTTAGTTGACATGGTTGCGGTTGTTCGTCTTCTTCTCGTGTTGACCGGCGCCACTTGGTTTCGCAAGCGTTGCCTGTCCGCTAGTGACAGCATTGGCGTTTATGGATATGTAGTAACTGTGGCCCTATCTTTGGGGCGAGGTCGTGGTTCTTCTGGGTCGTGTCAGTGGGCAGTTCGGTTGGGGACTGAGGAGGAGCCAGGTCCGCACAGTGTAAGAACACGCCGGGACCGCTAGTGGCACGCATGGACTGCCAGATGGAAGGGCTGTGGTCACGAGGGTGCACGACCTGGTCGTAAATCGAATCCTGCAAGCTTTAAGTTGAGTGCATTTGCATTCAAGTAGAGAAACCTCCACCATTGCGAGATCTTGCGATTCTCCAGTGACTTGGGTTCGTGTTGCTGCTCGTAGTGTTGCCGAGTCGAAGAGCAGCGATTGGAGTGCTTGGGGAAGGCGGATCTGATTAGCTTTCCTGGACTTCAAATTACTATTTATTGCGTTCAGTTTGTTACTTTTTGTTTAGTTCAACCAGCGGTATTTTTTCCTGCCTCGTGACCGCTAACGCCCCAGTTACCTGCCCCGGGGGTTAGTGTGTGTTAGGGCTGTGTGCGTTTCCTCGCCTTGCCGCTGCTGTCCGGTGAGGCGTGTAGTTTTGACAGCTTTCTTGACTGTAGATTGGTTGGCGATTCTTGTACTCTGCTGGCAGTGATGCCTTCCTCGTTCCAGGCGCTCGAAGCACAGTATTCTGCGGGCGGAGCCCAGACCACCGGTTCCGGCTTTGGCGTATTTTTACACCTTTGCATTTGGTTTACTGGACGTCAGGTAGCCTCAGTAAGATTATCGTTAGTCATTCGTTAGACTGCCACTAGTCTGAGTTACCATCTTGTGAAGTGAATGCAACTCTTGGCTGCCTATCTCATCGCTCGCGAAAGTGTTTTTTGCCGGACCTACTTAGAGATCGATTCCTGGTGCACCGTCTGTGACTGGCCCTTGTGTTTTATTATTGTATTTGCTGTTTTATTGCATGTTTCTAAATTTTTTTATATAATTGTCATTCTTGGCGCTACAGCAGGTTTAAATGGTTGTGCTACGAAGTTTATCATCATTTTGTCTCACCCGTGTGGTGATCAGTTGTCTGTCTTTTTAAATTAACCTTTGCTATTGCATTGCTGTTTTACAGTATCTTTGTTAATTATTTTATAATTGCCGTTCTTGGCATTTAAGGCCTTCAGCCGTGACTGGTTACTTGCCTTAAAGTTCCAATTGGGATCACATTGGCTTGTTTTTAAAACATTATTTGCTATGTCTGTATTTTATGCTCATTTGGTAAATTGTAACGCACTGAAAGCACTATTAATTACACAGTTGTTTATTCCGTCATTAATAACGTGTGATATCTTGATTTACTGCTGAGTCTGGAATTATCGTGTTAAAATAAATGTGTGTAATTGCAAAAGGGAGCCAACAGCAACTAATTACAGCCCCGTCCACAATCGTAACCGAATCCTGCCTATCTTCACTACCAGGTTTCGGTAATCAATTCATGTACTCCATAGATCTTGAGTGAATTGGAAAGTTCTGAAAGGGTGTACTAATTTTTTTCTGGCACTGTGGCTATAATGTTGTAACAGACGCAATACATGGTCGCCAAGCTGATAGTCCAAAGTGTTGCAGAATGTTAGCACTGTCCATGTGGATACTTGTCTTGCTGCAAACAAGCCAGTTTTCTGACACAAGGAACGTGATGTGAATGTACGATGCTGCACGGCAGAGCAGACAGCATGCAAGTGCTCTCTGGAAACATACAGAGCCTGCAGGTTGTAGAGTATGGCCCTCGTGAACCTATCGATTACATATTCCGATGTCAGTCGCAGCACCCAGCCAATGTCAGCAACACTACACTGGAGTGACAAAAGTCCTGCGATAGCGAAATTCTCATATGAAAATGGTGGTTGTATCGCATATACCAGGTGTAAAGAAGTGTAGTTGTCATTTGCACTCAGGTGATTCATGTGGAAAAATTTCCCACGTGATTGTGCTCGCACAACGGAAATTAACAGTCTTTGAAGGCGGAATGGTAGTTGGAGCTAAACGCATGTGACATTCCATTTCGGTAACCAATGGGGAATTCAGTATTGCGAGATCCACAGTGTCAAGAGTGTGCCGAGAATGCCACATTTTAGACATCACCTCTCACCACGGAGAATGCAGTGGCCGACGGCCTTCACTTAACGACCGAGAGCAGCGGTATTACCGTAGTGTTGTAAGTGCTAATAGACAAGCACAGAAATCAATAAGTGACGCGCGAGGAATGTATCTGTTTGGACAGTGCGACGAAATTTGGCGTTAATGGGCTATGGCAGCAGACGAATGGCGAGAGTGCCTTTGTTAACAGGTTGACATCGTGAGGAACTTTCTGGATAATTTGAGTGGTAGATTTGACCACCCAAATCGCCAGACATGAATCTTATCGAACATTTAAACGACATAATCGAGAGGTCAGTCAATGCACAAAACTCTTCCGCAATTTTGGATGGCTGTACTGTAGAGGCAGCATGGATCATTATTTCTTCAGGGTACTTCCAGCGACTTTAGGAGTCCATACCACGCCGAGTTTCTGCACTACACCTGGTAAAAGGACGTACGATACGGTATTAGTAGGCGTCCCATGACCTTAGTCAGCTCAGTGCCAAGTGGAACTACTTCACTACTGGCCATTAAAATTGCTACACCAAGAAGAAACGCATATGATAAACGGGTATTCATTGGACAAATATATTATACTAGAACTGACATGTGATTACATTTTCACGCAATTTGGGTGCATAGATCCTAAGAAATCAGTACCCAGAACAACCACCTCTCACCGTAATAACGGCCTTGATACGCCTGGGCATTGAGTCCAACAGAGCTTGGTTGGCGTGTACAGGTACAGCTGCCCATGCAGATTCAACACGATACAATAGTTCATCGAGAGAAGTGACTGGCGTATTGTGACGAGCCAGTTGTTCGGCCACCATTGACCAGACGTTTTCAATTGGTGAGAGATCTGGAGAATGTGCTGACCACGCCAGCAGTCGAACATTTTCTGTATCCAGAAAGGCCCGTACAGGACCTGCAACATGCGGTCGTGCATTATCCTGCTGAAATGTAGGGTTTCGCAGGGATCGAATGAAGGGTAGAGCCACGGGTCGTAACACATCTGAAGTGTATCGTCAACTGCTCAAAGTGCCTTCAATGCGAACAAGAGGTGACCGAGACGTGTAACCAATGGCACCTCATACCATTACGACGAGTGATACGCCAGAATGGCGATGGCGAATACACGCTTCCAATGTGCGTTCACCGCGATGTCGCCAAATACGGATGTGACCATCATGATGCTGTAAACAGAACCTGGATTCATCCGAAAAAATGACGTTTTGCCATTCGTGCACCCAGGTTCGTGGTTGAGTACACCATCGCAGGCGCTCCTGTCTGTGATGCAGCGTCAAGAGTAACAGCAGTCATGGCCTCCGAGCTAATAGTCCAAGCTGCTGCAAACGTCGTCGAAATGTTCGTGCAGATGGTTGTTGTCTTACAAACGTCCCCATCTGTTGACTCAGGGATCGAGACGTGGCTGCACGATCCGTTACAGCCATGCGGATAAGATGCCTGTCATCTCGACTGCTAGTGATACGAGGCCGTTGGGTTCCACCACGGCGTTCCGTATTACCCTCCTCAACCCACCGATTCCATATTCTGTTAACAGTCATTGGATCTCGACCAACGCAAGCAGCAATGTCGCGATACGATAAACCGCAATCGCGATAGGCTACAATCCGACCTTTATCAAAGTCGGAAACGTAATGGCAGGCATTTCTCCTCCTTACACGAGGAATCGCAACAACGTTTCACCAGGCAACGCCGGTCAACTGCTGTTTGTGTATGAGAAATCGGTTGGAAACGTTCCCCATGTCAGCACGTTGTAGGTGTCGCCACCGGCGCCAACCTTGTGTGAATGCTCTGAAAAGCTAATCATTTGCATATCACAGCATCTTCTTCCTGTCGGTTAAATTTCGCGTCTGTAGCACGTCATCTTCGTGGTGTAGCAATTTTAATGGCCTGTAGTGTAATTAAAGTCTCGTTATGATTAGATCCTGCCTTTGTCGGATTCTCGACACGTGTCTCCGTCATACAATCGAAAGTTTTATTGCCGTCATCGCTGTGCCGTGCATGTCCGCACACACGGGTATATCCGCCACCACTTCTACGCTGCCGTGCGTGGGAGGTGGCTCTCGCTACGGCCACTTGTCGCGTGTGACCCCGCGTGACCGCGCCGGACGAGGTCATCCTCCGCTCTTTGTGCCCTCACACCCGCGCTCGTCCTCCGAGGCGTCTTCGCAATTGAAACATGACGGAGCCCATCTCGCGACGGTCCGCTTTCTAGCCCCTGCCTTCGAGCCTGGACATCCGCTTAATAACCTGTTGTGGCCCACCTTGTTCTCTACACCAGGACAAATAAGATGTCCAGGACATCTTTACCTGAATCTCCCTAGAATTGCCTGGGAATTCTATTATTGAAAATAGATGAACTACTCATAGCAAAAGAATGCATCTGAAACGTCCGCGAGTTGATGACAAATCAAATGGCTCTGAGCACTATGCGACTTAACTTCTGTGGTCATCAGTCCCCTAGAACTTAGAACTACTTAAACCCAACTAACCTAAGGGCATCACACACACCCATGCCCGAGGCAGGATTCGAACCTGCGACCGTAGCGATCGCGCGGTTCCAGATTGTAGCGCCTAGAACCGCTCGGCCACCCGGCTTGCAGTTGATGACAGTTATAGCAGTGAACATTATAACAAGTCTAAAGAAAATATTCGACATGTTACGGCTTCGTTTCATACATGACTTACGGAAAACTGACATAAAATAGATAAAATAAAACATTACACAGGGTCAATAATATTTTTCTTGGTTTGTGACCGCATTGTCAATATGTAAAACTACCGACGTTTCGGTCACTGAAGAAGAGCACTTGCAATAGTGACCGAAACGTCGGTAGTTTCGTATATTGAAGATGCAGTCACAAACCCAGAAAAAAATTTATTGACCGTGACAATGGACACGGAAGCTTACGTTTATAAACACACAGGGGTTAAAAAAATGTACTCCATATTTAGTGAGGCGGTAGGAGGGACCAAAAAAAGAAAAATGTCGAGTAAACGTGGGCTCCCTTTACACTGTAGTTTTAGTTTTGCAGGGCGGTAGAAGCTTATTACTCCACACGAGAAATAGCAGACATGATCTTCTGTGATGGTCCGGGAAATGGAAGCTACCTTCGAGACCGTGCCCTGTATGCTGAAAAAATACCCATAGATAAAATTGCAATACATAAGCATTTCACAAAGTTATCACAACACAACCTTGTTTCATTAGAATGAAACCCAGAACTGTGAATACTATCTTCAGTAACAACACTGACGGACAATAACAGAGGAATGTATGATCATTTATTTACTATATATTTACATCATGTGAATATGGATTGGGGCTAAGATATGAAAGAGGAAGCCGCCTGATAGAGCACAACTTAATCACCGCTAACACTTGGTTCAGGAATCATAAAAGAAGGTTGTATACGTTGAAGAAGCCTGCAGATACTGACAGGTTTCGGATAGATTATATAATGGTAAGACAGAGATTTAGGAACCAGGTTTTGAATTGTAAGACATTTCCAGGGGCAGATGTGGACTCTGACCACAATCTATTGGTTATGAACTGTAGATTAAAACTGAAGAAACTGCAAAAAGTTGGGAACTTGAGGAGATGGGACCTGGATAAACTGAAAGAACCAGAGGTTGTAGAAAGTTTTAGGGAGAGCAATAGGAAACTATTGACAGGATTGGGGGAAGGAAGTACAGTAGAAGAAGAATGAGTAGCTTTGACAGATGAAATAGTGAAGGCAGCAGAGGATCAAGTAGGTAAAAAGACGAGGGCTGGTAGAAATCCTTGGGTAACAGAAGAAATATTGAATATAATCGATGAAAGGAGAAAATATAAAAATGCAGTAAATGAAACAGGCAAAAAGGAATACAAACGTCTCAAAAATGAGATCGACAGGAAGTGCAAAATGGCTAAGCAGGAATGGCTAGAGGACAAATGTAAGGATGTAGAGTCTTATCTCACTAGGGGTAAGATAGATACTGCCTACAGGAATATTAAAGAGACCTTTGGAGAAAAGAGAACCACTTGTATAAATATAAAGAGCTCAGATGGAAACCCAGTTCTAAGCAAAGAAGGGAAAGCAGAAAGGTGGAAGGAGTATATAGTGGGTCTATACAAGGGCAATGTACTTGAGGACTCTATTATGGAAATGGAAGAGGATGTAGATGAAGATGAAATGGGAGATACGATACTGCGTGAAGAGTTTGACGGAGCACTGAAAGACCTAAGTCGAAACAAGGCCGCGGGAGTAGACAACATTCCATTACAACTACTGACGGCCTTGGGAGAGCCAGTCCTGACAAAATTCTACTATCTGGTGAGCAAGATGTATGAGACAGGCGAAATACCCTCAGACTTCAAGAAGAATATAATAATTCCAATCCCAAAGAAAGCAGGTGCTGACAGATGTAAAAATTACCGAACAATCAGTTTAATAAGTCACGGCTGCAAGATACTAACACGAATTCTCTACAGACGAATGGAAAAACTGGTAGATGCCGACCTCGGGGAAGATCAGTTTGGGTTCCGTAGAAATGTTGGAACACGTGAGGCAATACTGACCCTACGACTTATCTTAGAAGCTAGATTAAGGAAACGCAAACCTACGTTTCTAGCATTTGTAGACTTAGAGAAAGCTTTTGACAATGTTGACTGGAATACTCTCTTTCACATTCTGAAGGTGACAAGGGTAAAATACACGGAGCGAAAGGCTATTTGCAATTTGTACAGAAACCAAATGGCAGTTATAAGAGTCGAGGGGCACGAAAGGGAAGCAGTGGTTGGGAAGGGAGTGAGACAGGGTTGTAGCCTCTTCCCGATGTTATTCAGTCTGTATATTGAGCAAGCAGTAAAGGAAACAAAAGAAAAATTCGGAGTAGGTATTAAAATCCATGGAGAAGAAATAAAAACTATGAGGTTCGCCGATGACATTGTAATTCTGTCAGAGACAGCAAAGGATTTGCAAGAGTAGTTGAACGGAATGGACAGTGTCATGAAAGGAGGGTATAAGATGAACATCAACAAAAGCAAAACGAGCATAATGGAATGTAGTCGAATTAAGTCGGGTGATGCTGAGGGAATTAGATTAGGAAATGAGACACTTGAAGTAGTAAAGGAATTTTGCTATTTGGGGAGCAAAATAGCTGATGATGGTCGAAGTAGAGAAGATACAAAATGTAGACTGGCAATGGCAAGGAAAGCGTTTCTGAAGAAGAGAAATTTGTTAACATCGAGTATAGATTTAAGTGTCAGGAAGCCTTTCTGAAAGTATGGAAGTGAAACATGGACGATAACTAGTTTGGACAAGAACAGAATAGAAGCTTTCGAAATGTGGTGCTACAGAAGAACGCTGAAGATTAGATGGGTAGATCATATAACTAATGAGGAGGTATTGAATAGGATTGGGGAGAAGAGAAGTTTGTGGCACTACTTGACTAGAAGAAGGGATCGGTTGGTAGGACATGTTCTGAGGCATCGAGGGATCACCAATTTAGTACTGGTGGGCTGCGTGGAGGGTAAAAATCGTAGAGGGAGACCAAGAGATGAATACACTAAACAGATTCAGAAGGATGTAGGTTGCAGTAGGTACTGGGAGATGAAGAAGCTTGCACAGGATAGAGTAGCATGGAGAGCTGCATCAAACCAGTCTCAGGACTGAAGACCACAACAACAACAACAACAACAGTTAGATCATCCGTAATTGCAAAGAACTAGCAGAAAAAGTAGTTTATTTCATAGTACCGAAGATGAACAAGTGCTCATATATAGCTTTTAACGTGTGCATTTTAGAGTCCATTTAAATGGACATTTTTTTCTTGTTTTCATCCATACTACCATCCCTCGAAATATTTAATGTTTTATTAACACCCTGTACATGGTGTTCAAAAGGAAATTCTTATGTACAGAAACTCTACTACGATAATAAATAATACGATCCATAGATGTGTGTCAGCAACATACTTGGGAGCACCTGCCGAAGAGAAGCAAAATTTTCAGGAATACATTTAAACTGTCTGCCAACACAACCTAAGCCTGATGAACAAAACTGCACCGATCGTGCAAGATTAGGTTCAATTTTCCTCCAGACAGCACGAAGTTGTACTCGCTCCCATAGTACCCTATCAGTCCAAAAAGTTCCGTGTCTGGATTAATAAAAAATAGAGAAAAGTTAAGTGGTGATTTTAACGATTCAGGTAGCGTTCCTCCCCAACTTGAGTGTACGCCACCCAACGTTCACACAAACCGTGGAATTTGACAGAAAAGTCCTTCGTTGGTATGTTGCTTAACTCGATTATCAAATTGGCCTGAATGTCGGTTATGTCGTATGTCGTCAAAGCGTTTCCCATTCATATGAATATTTGCGCTTATCACCCGCGATTTTTTTTTAATAACTGTCCGCGTTTTGCATTTCAGTCAAGTAGGTGATGGCTCTGAGCACTATGGGACTCAACTCCTGTGGTCATCAGTCCCCTAGAACTTAGAACTAATTAAACCTAACTAACCTAAGGACATCACACACATCCATGCCCGAGGCAGGATTCGAACCTGCGACCGTAGCAGCAGCGCGGCTCCGGACTGGAGCGCCTGGAACCGCACGTGAAACCGCATACTGTTCTCATTGCTCGCTCTTCGGCAATCAATAGTTTTGTTTCTAAGATATGAGCTACTACAGAAAATTATTCCGTAAGACACTATTGAGTAGAAATATGTCAGGAGGTTGACTAGTTTGTTTACAGGATTGGCAATTATACGAAGAGCAGAAGTTGCTGAACTTAATTGTTTGATTAGTTCAGTAATACGCTTTTTCCAGTTGAAGTTTTCGTCAATACATGCACTCAGATTTTTGGAGCATCCTATCCTACTTACTGACTGCGAATCGTGTGCTACATCTATTGTTGGTACGACTCTATTTGTTGTACAGAACTGAATGTAGCGTTTTCTCAATATTAAAGGAGAGTATATTTCCAGAGAACTTAATAATTGTTTGAAAAACATAGTCAACTAGAATTGCGCTATACAAAACTATGGTTCGGTAGTTTTGGTACAGTACATAAATGACGTAGTAAATGGTAGGATCACGGGTAGTATTGCTAGTACTGGTAGAGAAAGAAACATAAATCAATGTTAGAGAGAAACTGGGAGCCGACGGCTTCTGTTTATTTTTTGTTGGTTTGATTCGCACATAATTAGAACCGCACATCGTTCAGCGTTAGTCCACTGTGTATTTTATATCCTAACAAAATATAAACTGTTTTTTCCAAGTAATAAAAACTAGTTGATCGCGTAACTTTTGCGCTCTTACGTATCCAAAGAAATTATTTTTGATGCAAGTACAGTTTACATGGACATACCTATAAAATCTACATAGTTATTGTTATGTTGCACGCAACAGAACGTTCTTTATCACGAACAAAGGTAAGAGTTTCCTGTTATTACTAATAAGCGCGAAATCTGTTTATGAATAACAGAAACATATTTTACATAACCTCGACGAAGTATCGAAGCGATGCTTGCTATGAAATGTTTGAAAAAAATTGCTTTTTCTAGCGCTATATGACAAGTTTGTTTTGATTATTATTTTTGATAAAACATCCCTCTGTTTCACGTTACAAATCAACAATATTCGAATAAAACCTGAATTAAGCATTGACACTTTCAATTTTGTTCTAAATACTGCTTATTTTTAAGTAACAGACAGAGGACAACTACGTAGAACGAAAGTGTTCCCTAGTTTACGCGGCTTTTTATATATCCTCACTCAGTTTCCAGACGGTTCATCGTTAACGGTTTCTGGGGGAATCTAGGAAGACACTGATCCGATAAATGAACAAAGCGATCGAAAAAGATAACGTAGAGACTGATGACCCCGTAGTTTGGTGCCTTTACCCTCCCCCCAATCAACCAACAGGTAACGTCCGTCAGATGTGTAACCCACATAATACAGAGGTAACGCAATTAAGATCTTAACGGACCAAGGCTACTAGGAGAACTACAATAGCCTACGCTTAATTATGATAGCCTACGGTAATTTTACAACTCTAATTATAACAGTAGTATCGTCTGTAAGTGCTTCGTGCTGTGTCATTATGCTTGTTAGCCTGATTGAAGCCCGGTCAGCAAATAGCGTGGAATCAACAACTCGGCTGAACGCCGGAAAGCACAGCACTTATCAAACATGCCAATAAAACGCGAGAGATACATAGACAGAACACACCGAGCGAGGTGGCGCAGTGGTTAGACACTGGACTCGCATTCGGAAGGACGACGGTTCAATTCCGCGTCCGCCCATCCTGATTTAGGTTTTCCGTGATTTCCCTAAATCACTCCAGGCAAATGCTGGGATGGTTCCTCTGAAAGGGCACGGCCGACTTCCTTCCCCATCCTTCCCTAATCCGATGAGACCTATGACCACGCTGTCTGGTCTCCTTCCCCAAACCATCCAACCATCCATCCATAGACAGAACAGACCGAGAAAAACATTTTATGCGCGGGTACTACAGTACAGTGAAGGGGAGGAAAAGAGCTACTGAATATATGCAACTACAGTAGTCGGTCCCTGTACATAACGTGGAGAACACATCGACAAGCTATATAGGTAACTGTGGGCAGAATGGGTCTCACTGAAGACAGGCAAGATATTCGAAAAGTAGGAATATTATGGTTTAATGCTACATCAATGACGAGGTCATCAGAGACGGATCACATGACCAGAATGGAGAAGGCAATCGGTCATGTCCTTTTCGTAGAAATCATACCCATATTTGTCTCACAAGTTTAGAGAAACACGAAAAACAAATATATAGTGTCGATAAAGTTCCTCTATCATTTCAAATAAGCATAACATGGAAACTAATAAAGATAGAGAATTGTGATTTGCTGTACAACGTTTAGCAGGCCTCACAGATATTTCCCTTTGTGCTTCGTTGCAGAAAAGGCTTGAAGTGTATCAAAATTGCGATAGATCAGAAAAAGGCCCATTGTGTCATCTGGTCTGCGGAATCCAAATCTGTGGCAATGGTACTGTGGTACTATCGACGCAAGCATGAGGGGTCAGCATGTAAGTAGGCTGTTTAGGTTTTTTTGTTGGTAACGCCGTGTAGCGCTCTATATGAAAATCACTGGCTGTGCTGTGTGCAGTCTGTGGCTGGTTTGCATTGTTGGAATTTGCAATTGTAGGGTGGGGAAGTTGGATGTGAACAGCGCGTAGCGTTTCGCAGTTGGAGGTGAGCCGCCAGCGGTGGTGGATGTGGGGAGAGAAATGGCGGAGTTTTGAGAGCGGATGATCTGGACGTGTGTCCATCAGAGACAGTAAATTTGTAAGACTGGATGTCATGAACTGCTATATATATTATAACTTTTGAACACTATTAAGGTAAATACATTGTTTGTTCTCTATCAAAATCTTTCATTTGCTAACTATGCCTATCAGTAGTTAGTGCCTTCAGTAGTTGGAATCTTTTATTTTGCTGGCAGTATTGGCACTCGCTGTATTGCAGTAGTTCGAGTAACGAAGATTTTTGTGAGGTAAGTGATTCATGAAAGGTATAGGTTATTGATAATCAGGGCCACTCTTTTGTACGGATTTTTGAAAGACAGATTGCGTTGCGCTAAAAATATTATGTGTCAGTTTAGTGTTGATCAGAATAAATAAATGTCTGAGTACGTTCAGTTCTGCTCAGCTGTTTTAAAATCAAATAACGTAAGAGGTTTATAAGCACAGTAATTCATTAATTTTTCTAAGGGGTCGTTTCAAGCAGTATGACGTGGTACAAAAACTAAAGAGACATACTATATCAAAGCCCCCCCCCCCCCACCCGTTCAAAGCAACTGTTCTTTGTGTCTCAAGAGAGCGCAAACTCTATTTCAACGCAGGCCCCAGAAGCCAATAATAGTGGGTTGATGGCGACATTAGTGCATTTTTATATGAAATTGATATGTAAAGAAATTAAATTGATCAATTAATTACCCCCATCCACAGCTGACGTCATGGGGTCTTCGCTCCCTCCCATTCTCTTCCCGTCCCCTCCCCCTCCACATCCCTACCCGTCCTGTCCACGGGAATTTCGACCTTTGGAGGAAAATTCCAAAAATGGTGGGAATTTCAAAAATTACTGGAATTTCTTTGTCCCAGGGGTGTGCTGACGTCCCCCCCCCCCCCCCGCCCCTACCATCCCCCAGAAACTGGTGGGAAACTCAAAATGGCAGTGTTATTTTTATTTCTGGAACTCAAACCTCAGTTCTTCAGGGTGGAAATTCCAAGTGCACCCTCAACACAGGAAAACTATCCAGATACAGGAGAGGAAGGTTAGGTTAGTGTACTTTTATTTACTTTGGGTAGGAAACTGGAGTAAAGATCGGTTCCAATTGCGTAATTAATCATAAAGATCGGGCCTAATTAGGCATCTATATCCATAGCGCTACACAAGGATCGTCTAAAATCGCAATATAGATCAAAAATTGGCGATGTCCTACAACTGGTGTTATCCTGCTGGGACAAAAATTCACAATATGAAACTAGTGGCAGCCGTACTCAAACTCTACGTAGGATGATTCCTTCACCTACAAACTGACGGGGAAAAGGCTGCAGTGAAGATGCTATTTTTAGTTTTAGCAGGAACTGTGTTCAGCTGACGAGAAGTTGGTGTTGGAATGTTGAAATGTGTGTGAAATCTTATGAGACTTAACTGCTAAGGTCATCAGTCCCTAAGCTTACACACTACATAACCTAAATTATCCGAAGGACAAACACACACACCCATGCCCGAAGGAGGACTCGAACCTCCACCGGGACCAGCCGTTGGGGTTGGACAAAGAAGAGTTTAATAAGTGTATTACCTGTAAGCATACATCTAAGGACTGTGTCTATCGGCCGGCCGAAGTGGCCGAGCGGTTCTAGGCGCTTCAGTCTGGAACCGCGCGACCGCTACGGCCGCAGGTTCGAATACTGCCTCGGGCCTGGATTTGTGTGATGTCCTTAAGTTAGTTACGTTTAAGTAGTTGTAAGTTCTAGGGTACTGATGACCTCAGATGTTAAGTCCCATAGTGCTCAGAGGCATTTGAACTGTGTCAATCGCTGTTTGATGCCGGTGTTCGGTAGAGACGCTGCCCGCTGCATTGCTCGACAGTCACCCTGCAGGCCTGGTGCTCGAAATTCAGGAATGCCAATACACACTACCACAACAGATGGCAAATGCTTCGCTGCTCAAATTACACATCGCAATTGTCGTGAAAAAAAAAACAGCACACGTAAACAGTGGGTCATAATGCAGCATATGTACTTGGGATTGAGAAAATCATCGTAATAACACAATACCACAAAAACCGACCTCTAAAGATTGCAATAGGAGAGAAAGGCGGCAGCTGAACTTGTGTTCTCCTCAAAGTGCGGACACAAATTAACCAACTAAGAGCCAATCTTACCTCCCCCCACTACCTACCTCCCCACACCCCTTCATCTCCTCACTGTAGGTAGTGATACAGGCCTGTTCTTCCCTGTCGCTGATGGTCCACACAGAGATCCATCCCATGGCAGTGATATACTGTCTCAGGTCTGTGGAAGCCACTCACAAATCGACGCTTCCTGCAAGCCATTAAACGTATTTCTCGGAAGGACTGGGCGCATGTAACAACAACGAAATCCCGGAGAACTCTCCGGAACACTTTTTGAAATGTCCGCTGGTTGGGAAACACGGAGCTGCCACCGCCATCCACCACCTGCCGCCACCTACCATAGCTGAGCGCACAATCTCCAGCAGGCGTGGCCACGGTAGCCCGCCCGCATCTCGTGGTCGTGCGGTAGCGTTCTCGCTTCCCACGCCCGGGTTCCCGGGTTCGATTCCCGGCGGGGTCAGGGATTTTCTCTGCCTCGTGATGGCTGGGTGTTGTGTGATGTCCTTAGGTTAGTTAGGTTTAAGTAGTTCTAAGTTCTAGGGGACTGATGACCATAGATGTTAAGTCCCATAAAAAAAAAAAAAAAAAAAGTCACGGTAGCCAAGCCAGAGGCCAGGCGGTCAGCGCTGTCGATGCCAACAAAAGATACACATTCACAATAGGCCACTACAACAGTGGGCCACAGACGAAAGCGACGTAAATAACAGCTATCCCGAAGCACGGTGTTTCTCTAAAAATGCAGCTGCGCCGCACTGTCCTGGCCCTGACGGATTGGTTCCACTAGCGGACGACATTCTCCGAGGGAAGATATTCACTGTGGCTGTTGTATTTCTACATCTACATTGATACTCCGCAAATCACATTTAAGTGCCTGGCAGAGGGTTCATCGAACCACCTTAAGTAATAGAACCCAGTACGTTGTCCTCGATGGTGAGTGTTCATCAGAGGTGAGGGTATCATCTGGAATGACCCAGGGAAGTGTGGTAGGTCTGCTGTTGTTTTCTACTTACATAAATAATCTTTTGCATAGGGTGGATAGCAATGTGCGGCTGTTTGCTGATGATGCTGTGGTGGACGGGAAGGTGTCGTCGTTGAGTGACTGTAGGAGGATGCAAGATGACTTGAACAGGATTTGTGATTGGTGTAAAGAATGGCAGCTAACTCTAAATGCAGATAAATAGGAAAAAGAATCCCGTAATGTTTGAATACTCCATTAGTAGTGTAGCGCTTGACACAGCCACGTCGATTAAATATTTGGGCGTAACATTGCAGAGCGATATGAAGTGGGACAAGCATGTAATGGCAGTTGTGGGGAAGGCGGATAGTCGTCTTCGGTTCGTTGGTAGAATTTTGGGAAGATGTGGTTCATCTGTAAAGGAGACCGCTTATAAAACACTAATACGACCTATTCTTGAGTACAGCTCGAGCGTTTGGGATCCCTAACAGGTCGGATTGAGGGAGGACATAGATGCAATTCAGAGGCGGGCTGCTACATTTGTTACTGGTAGGTTTGATCATCACGCGAGTGTTACGGAAATGCTTCAGGAACTCGAGTGGGAGTCTCTGGAGGAAAGGAGGCGTTCTTTACGTGAATCGCTACTGAGGAAATTTAGAGAACCAGCATTTGAGGCTGACTGCAGTACAATTTTACTGCCGCCAAAGTATATTTCGCGGAAAGACAACAAAGATAAGATAATAGAGATTAGGGTTCGTACAGAGGCATATAGGCAGTCATTTTTCCATCATTCTGTTTGGGAGTGGAACAGGGAGAGAAGATGCTAGTTGTGGTACGAGGTACCCTCCGCCACGCACCGTATGGTGGATTGCGGAGTATGTATGTAGCTCTAGATGTAGACTTTCACAATTTTCTATTATTCCAATCTCGTATAGCGCGCGGAAAGAATGAACACCTATATCCTTCCGTACGAGCTCTGATTTCCCTTATTTTATCGTGGTGATCGTTCCTCCCTATGTAGGTCGGTGTCAACAAAATATTTTCGCATCCGGAGGAGAAAGTTGGTGATTGGAATTTCGTGACAAGATTCCGTCGCAATGAAAAACGCCTTTCTTTTAATGATGTCCAGCCCAAATCCTGTATCATTTCTGTGACACTCTCTCCCACATTTCGAGATAATACGAAAGGTGCTGCCTTTCTTTGAACTTTTTCGATGTACTCCGTCAGTCCTATCTGGTAAGGATCCCACACCGCGCAGCAGCACTCTAAATGAGGACGGACAAGCCTAGTGTAGGCAGTCTCCTTAGTAAGTCTGTTACATTTTCTAAGTGTCCTGCCAATAAAATGCAGTCTATGGTTAGCCTTCCCCTGAACGTTTTCTATGTGTTACTTCCAATTTAAGTTGTTCGTAATTGTAATACCTAGGTACTTAGTTGAATTTACGGCTTTTAGATTAGACTGATTTATCGTGTAACCGAAGTTTAACGAGTTCCTTTTAGCACTCACGTGGATAACCTCACACTTTTCGTTATTTAGGGTCAACTGCCACTTTTCGCACCATTCAGATATAACAACCTTCAACATCACAGCGCGTCAGTAATCGTTGGTTAATATATTTAAAAACTGGAATCGAGGCGGGTTTCTAGTTTTTTAATATATAAACCATTCAGATATCTTTCCAAATCGTTTTGCAGTTTGTTATGTTCTTCTGATGACTTTATTAGTCGATAAACGACAGCGTCGTCTGCAAACAACCGTAGACGGCTGCTCAGATTGTCTCCCAAATCGTTTATATAGATAAGGAACAGCAAAGGGCCTATAACACTACCCTGGGGAACGCCAGAACTCACTTCTGTTTTACTCGATGACTTTCCGTCAGTTACTACTAACTGTGACCTCTCTGACAGGAAATGACAAATCCAGTCACATAACCGAGACGATATTCCATAAGCACGCAATTTCACTACGAGCAGCTTGTGTGGTACAGAATCAAAAGCCTTCCGGAAATCCAGAAATACGGAATCGATCTGAAATCCCAGCACCCCTTATAAGCGAGCATCTGAGCATCTGTTAAAAAGCAATATCCCGATGACAATAAAAACTAGCCTTGTTTCCACAAAAATAGGTGCAGTACATTTCCTTTTAGTTTTATGAGCAAAATCGACACAGTTTGCGAGCATTCCTCATGTTCAAATCATAAATTGTCTTCCACAATGGCATTACATTCTTTTCAGATAGTTGTATTATCAGTATAGAACGGTACCTATACAGACTTTCTTTTTTGTTCGACTGCCAGATACAGATTACATCTCTCTCTCCTCCTACCTCTCGTCATTTTGTGACATCCAACGAATTGAAAATTGAAACTACAGCACTGCCTCAATTTACAGATGACGAAACTTGTAAAGAAACTTAATAATTTTTTCTTATTGATAAATGTATACATAATTACTCGACTCTCATACCAAAGATTCATTTGAAAAGTATTTAACACTGACGCAGAAAAGAAGATTTACGCTCTTCGTTTATTAGTTTGAGTAATAGTTACCTTTCGTTGTTCTCATGGTCTGGTGATTACATGTGTAAACGAAGTGCTTGGTATTGTGAAGTGAAATTGTGCTAAATAATGAAATCAAGTTCTGAAACAATACGATTTTCTCGTTTACGATACCGCGGATCCCAGCTCTTGTAACTCTGGAAGATTATTATTATTTTAATTATGTATTGAGAATTTAGATGGAGGCGACGATCTTCACGACAGTGCTGCTCAACAATAGAGGTACGTTAATGTGTTCATCTCTTTCCCTTCGTGACCGCCATTGTCAATTTAAATATTTAGGTAATATTTGCAGCGACATTCAGAACCTGCAATCTTTCTTTTCTTTTAACTACGAAGTCCGATTATTTTCTTTCTTTGATGAATAAATGCATTTAAACTACATTTTTTTTACCCAAGTAACGGGGAATGATAGTGCTTAGGCCGCGCGGGATTAGCCGCGCGGTCTTAGGCGCTGCAGTCATGGACTGTGCGGCTGGTCCCGGCAGAGGTTCGAGTCCTCCCACGGGCATGGGTGTGTATGTTTGTCCTTAAGATACTTTAGGACAAGTGGTGTGTAAGCTTAGGGACTGACGACCTTAGCAGTTAAGTCCCATAAGATTTCACACACATTTGAACATTTTTTGATAGTGCTTAGAACGTACGTGCCTCTATCCCATTCGTACGTTCGCGCACAGCTGAGTGTGTACCGACGTAATTATATTTATGACCCATTTCCCTTACAGCATTAATTCTTATTTTGAACCACTAACTTGCGAATGTACGTGCCCTCTTATTTTGTGTAGTCAGTCGGGTGTAGTCCTTAATAACGTTACTTTAACATTCAGTGGCTTAGTTTCCACAATTTCCCTTTGCCTGTGTCGCAACAGCGCTTCACGCTAAATATTCATTACGTGACATTCATGCTAACTCTCATTTCAAAATTACGACAACGGCTGACTAAGTTCCTAACAATTTAACAGGGCGGTTACAATGACGACCGAGTCCCATGACCTTTGTTTCAGAAAAAGATAGTATAAATTTTAAATTGAATTATTTAAACAATTTTTTCCATCCATTATTGTGACTATAACCAATTGTTTCTGTTATATTCACGCCAACTGCGCAGCAGGTAAGAAAATTATTACCGAAATCAGTCCATAAAATTTACAAATATATTTCCAAAAAATTTAGAAAAGAAGGAAGTTTTGGAATATTAAACATTAAACCTACTACCAAGAAAACCGACCGGCAAAAGAAAATACGTAAGGTAAGAGCTACAGCACTACTGCGCTTTTGGTTAATCGTAAATTGCATTTTTGCGACACCCACTGCGTAGCACGCATTTTTTTCAAAATTTCTTTCTCAGTTAGTTTTGTAGATTTTAGTAAATATATTATGCGTCTGGGAGAACAGGGAACTGATATTCTCTGGGAGATAATACAAAAGACCTGGAAAGGAGAAAGAATACCGCATGCGTGGAGAAGCAGTACACTGGTTCCCATATATAAGGATAAAGGGGGTATCCAAAACTGTGGCAACTATAGAGGGATAAAACTGATGTCCCACACAAAGAAGATCTGGGAAAGGATAACTGAGAAGAGGTCGCGTCTAGAAACTGAAGTATGTGAAGAACAGTTTGGATTTATGAGGAGAAGAGGAACAACTGACACAATATTTGCACTAAGGCAACTGATGGAGAGGCACAGAGAAGTACAAGCCGAACTGCATATGGACTTTATAGATCTTGAGAAGGCATATGACAGAGTGCCGAGGCAAGAGATATGGAGATGTCAGACGTAAATGCCTGACAGAAAAATATATCAGCGTGGTAGAAGACATGTATGAAGATGCAATGACACAAGTCAGGGGCAGTGCAGGTGCAACGAAGGCATATCCAGTGAGAGTAGGACTGCTCTCACCCATATCTCTTTGACCTTGTCATCGATGTACTGACACCTTGGCGCATGATGTTTGCCGATGATGATGTAATCCGTGAAACCACGAGGAGGCACTTCAAGACAAGCACAGTGGAGAAAAGCTCTAGAGGAAAGGGGAATCAGAATTACCGTAGTGAAAACAGAGTATATGTGTACAAAGGATGCCAAAGATCTATATATTAAACTGCAGGGAAAACAACTGACGCTGGTCAAGAAATTTAAATACGTAGAATCTTACATGCAAAGCGATGGAGGACTGGAGGCCGAAATACAGCACAGGATACGTAGTGGATGGATGAACTGAAGGAAACTGAGTGGAGTACTGTGTGATAAGAAGGTTAGCTGCAGAATGAAAGGAAAGCTTTACAAGTTTGTGGTAAGGCCTGCGATGCTGTATAGTGCAGAAACTCGGCGGTTACAAAAGCCCAAGAGAAAAAGATGGAAGTGGCAGAAATGAGATTGTTATGATGGTAAGTGGGGTGACACGAAATGATAAGACTAAGGACTGAGCACATCAGGGGAACAGTGAAAGTGGGGTCCATAGGGAACAAAATCCAGGAAAGCAGGTTAATATGGTATGGACATGTACAGAGAAGATGGAAGCACTATGTGGGGAGAAGAATTGAACACCCAGAAATCTAAGGACTAAAGAGAAGAGGAAGAAACTGAGATGGAAGAACAAGGCAGCAGAGGACATACTGGAAAAATGGCGGCTCAGAGAAGAAGCACTGGATAGACATTTATGGAAGAGAAGGATCCAGCAAAGCAACGCCGACCCCACATGACGTGGGAAAAGGCTGAGATTATTATTATTATTATTATAAGTGAGTGTATCACGAGATGGCGGATCATTTTCATTGACTGCGCGCGTAGAAGTCACTTATCAGTCTTCTGTTTCACCTGAGACATATTTTGCTACACTGAATTTCACGAACGAGCGCGACTTCATCTGTGATTTGTTTACGAGTAGTACGAGCCACAATAGTAGTGAAGTTCGGAAACACGCTGATTTGCGACTATATATAGCTATGGTGAAATTAAGATCACAAAAGAAAACTACGAGGAATCAGTTGCTCAAGCTATGCCTAACACAGAAGTAGAAGACATTGCACATACTGATAACGCAATCGCAGCGACTAGTGGTACTCAGTCGCAAGCGACAGACGATAACATGTCTACTTTGGAAACTGTTCCAGATTCCGCAAATGTACAAGGTCCAGTAGAGCCAGACATTATACAGATGTTTAGAGTAACGCAGATAGATTTGATGTCACAATATGTAACTCAGATAACAGCCCAAATTAATACACAGGTAGACAAGGTCACAAGACAGAGGGTGTAACCACTCAAATGAACAAGCTAGAGAGTGATGTAAAAAACCTATCTGATATGCACAATAACCTGACAACACAACTGACACAACTAAAAAGAGAGGTAGCGGATCATTTGAAAACCACAGTTAAGGAAGTGCCAGATCATATACGTTAGTTAACTAAAAATTTCAATGCTATGAGCGTACAGCAAACCGAGCTCAATACAAAAATGCAGGACGATATAAATCAAGCTGAGGACATGACAAAACAGCAGTTTGAGAACTTTCTAGAAGAAAAAGACACACACATAAGCCGTACTCTAGAAACAGAGTTACAAAAAGCAATAAGTAACACAATGGAATAAGTATACACCACACAAAACACACCTGTATTTAAACTGCAAACTGACATCGGCCAGATACAGAAAACTTTGGCACAGGACTTACCAAGATGGTAGAATCAAATAGTCGAGCAACTTAACAGGAAACTTAGCACAATGAAAGAACGACACCAAGACGCAGAAGAAGAGCTAGCCAATATACCCACAGGTAAGAGCGATAGTGCAATTAGTGACTAGCCTATCCCGAATGTTCGTATGTGTTCACCAAATTATGAGATGTACGGAAACCAACGACACCGTGATGAAAGAAAGATCCAACAGGTAGCTGAACCCACATTGTCATCAGTTTCGTTAGAGGAGAGACAGCGGTAATTTCAAGTGTTTATCCTTGAAAAGAAGTCTGTGCATCCGGTAATTTTTATGAAGTCATTAAAAAATGTATTGCCTAAAACGTAGTCGGAACAGCAATAGATACAATATGTTACGGGTTACATCCAAGACGATGGAGCTATATGGGCGATGGAAATGTCATAAATTTGGCAGACGCTAGAACAGTTTGAAAACGCGTTTCTTTCAAAGTACTGGTCACACGGAGTTAGAGAAAGATTAAGAAAAGCCCTATTCAATCCTGAACAACATAATCCAAAATTTGGATCATTTTGAAAGTATTTTGATAAATATTTAAGTTAGACGAGGTTCTGGGACGAGTCTGTGACACACGTTGACGTCCTACGCATTCTGAACGCTAAACTATTGCTTAAGATTCGGGAAAAGCTAGTACAAGTACCAGAAAGCAATTTGGAGTACTTTCTATCTGTCTTGGACTCTATTGACTTAATTAATGAAGATGCAAGACAGAGCCACGCCAACCAAAATAATTTCCGTAGCAGTGGTGGCAACCAGACTCAGCAGCGTAAGTCGCAGTACGGCGTCAACAATGTAGCGTGCGCGGCTGAGTCACGACTGCCATTTATTGTTGCCGCTGCAGCAGCTCTTACGCCGGGCCCGAGTTCGCGAGGCAATTTTAGTAATAACTATAACAAAAATTTTAACCCAGGGTATAAAAGGAAAAGAAAAAATGGTGACAGAAACTACTCTGGGTTCTCCGGTAACCAGAAACGAAATTGGAATAGAAACGATAACGGCAATCAGTGGGGTAACGCTTACAGTAATTTTCAGCCTCAATTTAGCAACAACACGGCTGTCCCATGAAATGTGCAGCGGCAGCGCCCGATTAGTCCCAAGCGCAAAGTAACAATACGCAAATAAACTCAGGACAGGATCATGATCGGAATGCGCAACAGAGGAACAACACGTCGGGAGTGAATGTTATAGAAATGACGAACGAAACACCTACAAACAGAAATAACAGGGCGTTAAACTAAACGTGGACCCATTATGCTCCCCAGTGTTGGCCATGGATAGTTGTGGGGGAGATCCATGCTACCATGGTAGAAATTTGCTGAGGTGTCACAACGAAGCGGCTCAACTATATAAGAAAATAAGAACCACATTTGTATGAAGAGGATGGTGTAGTGCAAGTTAGTTTACAGCCTATAGTAGGAAAAATATCCACTCATATCCTTGTGGATATTGGTGTAAAAATTAGTGTGATGTCTAAAGCATTGTTTAAAGAGACTGACAGCCACACAGCTTTGCCGACATATCCAGTGCAGAATTGCAAGATATTAGGAGCCATAGGTGGGAAATCTAAACTAGTTAAGGTACAAACCGTGGTCGAAAATCAAATTGAAGGTATTGTTTTTCAGTCAGTTTTTCTAGTGGTAGAAGGGCTGACGGAACGGTGTATCTTCGGCATGGATTTCTTAAGGGGAAAATGAGCAAAAATTGAACTAGAAACTGAGAAGTCTCATTTGTTTATTAATGGGAAGAACTGTGCTGTAGATTTGATAAAAGTCAAAAGAAGGAACGGCAAGCCTTGTCAAGCTGTACATATCCAAATCTTAAAAGTCAATACATTTCGATGCCATGATTCGAACGAACTGTGGTGTCAACGAGTAGAGCAGGACGAATTCGAAAATAAATCTCTCAGCAACAAAAGAACGAACTTAGAAGTCTATTGTTACGTTATGTACACGTATTCGACAAGAAACCTGGAGTTATCAGAATGTATCAATATCGCATGGCTGCCTGGCCCCACGACATCTGTAAAAACACTTATTCCATACCACGGACGCAAAGAAAGGCGGTGGCCCTGGAGATAGAAGGGATGCTGGCATGGAGACCTCATTATCGCCATGTTGCAGTCCGTTACTTGCAGTAAAGAAAGCAGATAATTTGGTGAGACTTGTTCTCGATGCCAAAAAGATCAATAAAATTATTGTCCCAGCAACCATCCGACCTGAAAACCCAGAAGAACAATTACAGTGGTTTCATAGAGTACAATATTTACCTAGTGTCGACCTCCGTAGTTCATACTGTCAGGTTTTTTATCACCAGAGGTAATTTGCAGCATTCATATTTGCAGGCAGGTGCTACCATTATTGCGTTTTACCTTTAGTGTTAAACGTGAGTGCTGGTGTTTTCATTACTGCACTCGATACTGTGTCAGGGTCTGACTTCCTAGCCAAACACAGTATATATAGACGGCATCTTAACAGCAACACCTACTTGAAACGAACATCTAGAGCTTTTAAATAGGATGCTGCAGAGGTTCAAATGAATGGTTCAAATGGCTCTGAGCACTATGGGACTTAACATCTGAGGTCATCAGTCCCCTAGAACTTAGAACTACATAAACCTAACTAACCTAAGGACATCTCACACATCCATGCCCGAGGCAGGATTGGAACCTGCGACCGTAGCGGTCGCGCGGTTCCAGAATGAAGCGCCTAGAACCGCTCGGCCACACCGGCCGGCAGCTGCAGAGGTTTTCAGCAGCTGGTGTCATAGCTAACCTCAAGATATCTAAATTTTTAGGAAAAAACATCAAATTACTCGGTCACATAATTTCGCCCGCAGGGATAAAACCTGACCCTGAGAAACTGTTGGCGATAAAGAACTTTCCAGCACGTTGCACAAACCGACAGCTAAAGGCATGCGTAGGTTTGTGTTCATTTTTCCGTTGGTTTATGGCGAACCAATTTTTTTGGATATGAGTAACATCATGGCGAAATTGCAGGAAGAAGATGAGCGGTGGAGGAAAATCAGGTTACAGTTAAACAATAACCAACTTGCACCTGTACGACAGCCTTCCCAGTTGTATAAAGATGTATTGTTCTATAGGAGAAACCCAAGCAGCGATATATGGTGCGTTTGTACACCCGAAGCGTGTGAGAAAAGTTTAATTTGGCATACTCGTTTCACTTGGGGACACTACGGTGCCCGCAAGTGCTGTAAGAAGTTGAATATGTACACTACTGCTATTTTACCAATATGCATCGACGCACGCAACAAATTTTGAAAACTTCTATTGTCTGTCAATCTGAAGTGCGCGACAGAGTTACATGCTATTTTACCTAAAAGAACCCTAAAGCTGGTATGTATAGATGCTATGGAACCTTCACCCTCTGCACTAGGAGGTGTGAAATGTATGATTGATGTATATGATGTATTTTCAAAATATGTGAAACTGTATGCTACAAAAACAACCGCAGCTAAGCATATTATTATTAGACGTATGCTACATGACTACTTTCCGTCTGTTGGGAAACCTCAGGCGATCTTATCAGAAAATGCAACCAATTGTACATGCCATGCTTGGAAACAATTTCGAAAAGAGCAGCAGGTTCAAATGGCTCTAAGCACTGTGAGACTTAACATCTGAGGTCATCAGTCCCCTAGACTTAGAACTACTTAAACCTAACTAACCTGAGGACATCACACACATCCATGCCCGAGGCAGGATTCGAACCTGTGACCGTAGGAGCGGCGTGGTTCCGGACTGAAGCGCCTAGAACCGCTCGACCACAGCGGCCGGCAGAGCAGCAGGTCAAACAAATTTTAATATTCAAATAAAGCCCACACTCCAACCCTATAGAAAGAATTTTTCGTGAATTGAATGGGTTTATGAGGACGTATGTAGCCAACAAACAGTCTAAATGGATTGAATACTTAATCGTATTTGAACAGGTTTTAAATAATCTTCCGATTTACGATACATCAGTTACACCGTCGGATTTAATATACAATAGGAAAGAAAACAATGAATGGATGAACCCCGTCCCACCTGTTGCAAGACAGCCTGTACGTTTAAATGAAAAGGTAAGACAGGTATTGATCTCTGTTACAGAGCAAGCTCAACGCCATAAGAAACATTTGGACAAACAGCTACATGGTGTTACCAGATTTGTGGCTAGAAAAAAAGTATTACTTATGACCCATGTGAAATCTTCTCTGTTAGCCAAGAAAAACGCTAAGTGGCAAATAAGGTATTTTGGTCCGTACATTATTGTATAAATTCCGCATGATGAATGCTATTTACTTGCGTATCCTCACAATGATAAAATCAAAGGATTGTGCGCACGCAGAGACTTGAGGAAATTCTACCACCTTTAAGTATCACACTTGTAAGTAGGCTGTTTAGATTTTTTTATTGGTAACGCCACCTCTGTATGAAAATCACTGGCTGTGCTGTGTGCAGTCTGTGGGTAGTTTGCATTGTTGTCTGCCATTGTAGTGTTGGGCAGTGGCAGCTGGATGTGAACAGCGCGTAGCGTTGCGCAGTTGGAGGTGAGCCGCCAGCAGTGGTGGATGTGGGGAGAGAGATGGCGGAGTTTTGAAATTTGTCATGAACTGCTATATTTATATATGATGATATCAAGGTAAATACATTGTTTGTTCTCTATTAATATCTTTCATTTGCTAAATATCCCTATCAGTAGTTAGTGCCTTCCATAGTTTGAATCTTTTATTCAGCTGGCAGTAGTGGCGCTCGCTGTATTGCAGTAGCTTGAGCAGCGAAGATTTTTGTGAGGTAAGTGATTTGTGAAAGGTATAGTTTAATGTTAGTCAGGGCCATTCTTTTGTAGGGAATTTTGAAAGTCAGATTGCGTTGCACTAACAAAATATTGTGTGTCAGGTTAAGCACAGTCATGTATAAATTGTAAAAAGGGGACGTTTCATATGGCGACCCTGCCAGGATTCGAACCTGGAATCTTCTGATTTTTTTTTCTTGTAGTTTGTGTAATTGGTGTAGCTATTGTTTATTGATAGCGCGTAATCATAGAGAGAATTTCCTTTGTAGTTGTAGTTTTTCATTGTTGTACAGTAAAACAGTTGTGGCATGCATGTAGATTTGCACCAAGTATTTCGCAGCTGCGCTGTCAATTAAGTAGACATTATTTCCATTGCTATGTTATTTTATTTTGCTCTTCAAATTGTGCTTTTCTGTGTTATCATGTGAAATATTGTGACAATTATGGCGTGTGAAAAACGTAATACTAGGCTCCAAAGTAAATTGAGAAATGACAGTGAAGACGAAGGCAGTGTGTTAGCGCCGCAGAGTAATGAATTAACTAATGTTCAAAGTAGTAATTTGGTAATTGCGCATAGGGAAATGGAGCGGGCGGCAAACAATGGTGTAGACAGTGAAACAGGTAGTGAACAGGGAAGCATTATCGATCGATTGGTCGGCAACAGCTCGCCTCAGGAATCGGGAATGACAGAACACAATATTGCCAATACTGCAGACTCAGGTTTTGGGTTCTCACCGTTTTCTCAAATGAGTCAAGACACATTTTCCGCTTGTCAAAATGTGAATGTTGCCGGTGCAACTTCACTGCCGAAAAGCACTGAGGAACATGTTTCAGACACCAGTGCATTGTTATTACAATTAATGCAACAAATGGGACAAAAGCTTGAAAAGTTAGACACAATGGAACAACACCAGAGACAAACACAGCAACAGTTAGACACAGTGGAACAAAATCTCAAAAAATTAGACACAATGGAACAACACCAGAGACAAACACAGCAACAGTTAGACACAGTGGAACAAAATCTCAAAAAGTTAGACACACTGGAACAAAATCAGAGACAAACACAGCAACAGCTTCAAAAGTTAGACTCATTGAAACAAACTCTTGAACAAACGCGTGAAGATTTAACTACTGAGTTACATAACATTGAATTGAAATGTCAAAAAGTCTGTAATGACGTAAAAACTCAAATTTGTGAGCATTTTCAACCTATTTTTTCGCGGCATGAAAATGCATTACAGAATCACGAAGCAGCCATAAAAGGACTGCAAATTATTGTTCATGAAAATCATGAGACCTTGCAAGCTAAATTTGAGTCAGTTGCATCTACCGATTCGGTTACGCAACTTGCAAAAACTCAGGAAAACTTTAAGGACACAGTAGATACTCTGAAACTTGGTTCAGAAAAACACACTGAGGAAATAAGTACACTATCAGAGAAAGTAGCCGAACTTTTGGATCAGTTCACTAATTTATCTACGAAGGTAGATGATAATCTGATTGACGCAAGACCGGTAGTCTTTAATGACACGGAAGAGTACGAACAAATTAGGAAATTCAAACAAAATCAGAATCAAATTAATACACAACACCAAAGAGAAATCCGGGAAGTACAAGATCAGCTGACACAGGTAATACAAGAATTACGTATTTCAGAGGACACTCGCGCTCCAACACGGGAAGAGGGACTTAGAAATACGGAAAAGCCGCAAAATAATAACACAGGGCATTTCGGAAGTTATGAAAGAAATTGGCAATGTGCACCGAATTTTGAGATGGAACGGCCGACACGACCTAACAATGACAGATATGCGACTCGCCGACATGATGATTTTGACTATAAGCTGTTCATTACTACACGTAAATTCAAAACATTTAAGAATTCTGGCAACGACATTCATCCACAAGCATGGCTCCATCAATTCTCTCATTGTTTTCCTCCCAACTGGTCATTGGAGCACAGATTAGAATTTATGTGTGGCTACTTAGAGAATGAACCAGCTGTAAGAATGCGATCGGTCATTCACGATTGCCACAGTGAAGGAGAATTTTACCATGCCTTCCTCTCAGCATATTGGCCTCAAGCCACACAAGACCGAGTAAAACATGGTATCATAATGATGAAACATTTCGAACAATCTGAATTCTCCAGTCTTGTGAAATATTTTGAAGACATGTTGCACAAAAATCAGTACCTGTCAAACCCATACAGCCCCTCAGAACTCATCCGCATTTGCTTAATCAAATTACCTGAACATTTACGACATATTATTTTGGCAGGACGTTGCAAAGACGACATTGAAGCTTTTCAGGGACTGTTACAAGAACTGGAAAGTGACACTGACAATCGCGGAACGCAGGAGCACAACAATTACAGATCACATCAGTCGCAATTCCGCGATGAAAGAAATAATAACTGGACGTGACAAGGCTATTCTCACAACACAAATCGTGACCGAAACAGACACCACCCGTATTACAACCGTTGGCAGAGTAGTAATAATTACAGGGAAAGATCACCTCTCCGCGGTAGTTACTATCACAGAGACAATCAGAGAAACAGACAATTTGGGAACCAAAATAATTATTATCAAGGGAGACAGAATAACTTTAGACGCAACGGACCAGCGCGCAGTTACGATTCAGGGAGAAATTCTCCACCATGTGACCGACAAGAAAGAAACTATGGAATCTACCGACATGACGACAGACGATATGATCGTAACGACAGACCTGAATTGCATCAGAACTGGCGGGATTCAAACAGAGCAGGGCCCTCTCGTCACGGTGAATTTGTAGAAGTTAGGTCTCCAAATCCCAATAACGACGCACGCCAACAAAGAGACAATAGGCAATGACTCACACCGCTGGCAGCAACAAAACGTACTTATGAAACTGATGACGCAGCTGCCGTAGCTAGTAATTACGTAAAAATGGAAGACATTAGGGACATCTTACTCCAGGAACACGACGTAAAACTTAACAACATTGCATATCCTGTGATTCACATTACTGTAAATGACGTAAAATTTACGGCAGTACTTGACTCTGGCAGTCCCATCTCAGTAATTAGTGAAACAGCCTTTAGCAAATGCAACAAATCGAAGATTGCCCCACACTTCCGTTACGTAAGATTAAATTACAAGGTGCAATCTTTGGAAAAAGTGTAGATGTACGCCAACAAACCAACTTAGAATTCTTTTGTCAAAGCCACAGCTTCTCTACGAACTTTCTTATTGTTCCATTATTGTCGACGGAAATTATATTGGGAGTAGACTTTTTGAATGAATTCAAAGCAATCTTAAACTTTCACGATGCTGAAATAAGTTTAGAGAAGGAAGGTAAGTCAATAGCTTTGAAATTTGAAGATTGGCTCTCAAACCATGACGAAGAAATCAATCGGCTTCACTTTTTGTTGGACAACAGTTCGGAATTTTCTACGGAACTAGACACTAACAATCACTCTGCAAAAACTGACAGGGATGATATCGACGGCATATTTGAAATTAATGAGTTAATTCAGAATAAAATTCAAACAATTGAGAATTGTAATGACACTGATAGGCAGGACCTTTTTGAGATTTTACAAGCACATTCCACAGTTTTTACTCATAAAGCAGGAACAATCAAGGGATTTCAATACCAATTTCGTGTTCGTGAGCATGCTAAATTTTGTGTTAGACCATATGTAATTCCAGCACATTATAGGGACCGTGTTAGAACAGAAATACAATCTATGCTCGACGAGGGCATTATTGAGCCTGCAGTAAGCTCATACAACAATCCATTACATGTTGTTGAGAAGAAAAATGGATCGATCAGGCTTGTCTTAGATTCGAGACAAATCAATACGATCATTATTCCTGAAACAGACAGGCCGCAAACGTTGGAAGAACTTCTTCAAAATTTTAATGGTGTAAAAGTGTTGTCTTCCATTGATCTCAGATCCAGCTTTTATCAGATCGAACTTCATCCAGAATGTAGAAAATACACAGCTTTCCTTTGTTTCGGCGTGTGTTATCAGTTTCGGAAACTTCCCTTTGGTTTGAACATTTCTTCAGCAGCATTCATTCGCGGGCTAAATTCCATATTACCTGAGTTCTTAAAACGTCACATCACCTTATATGTGGACGATATTCTAATAGCAGAAGCTTCATGGGAACTACATAATCGCATCCTCAACAGTTTGTTACGTATTTTTGCAGAATCTGGAATTACAGTTAACTTGGAAAAGTCTGAATTCGGTAGGTCAAAGGTGAGGTTTTTGGGACATATTATTTCTTCTGAAGGCATTCAGCCGGATCCTGAAAAGTTAGAAGCAATCAGAGCCATTCCAGTTCCATCCACAAAAAGACAAGTCCGCAGTTTTCTAGGTCTCGTAAATTTTTACCGTCGTTTTCTGAATATGCAAATTCTTGTTACACCAAAACTTTGTTCTCTCACTGGAAAAAATACTATTTGGAACTGGGACGAACAAGCGCAATTGGAATTCAATTCTTTGAAAGAAGCGTTACTCCACGCGCCAATCTTAGCTCATCCAGATCTGTCACAAGATTTCTGCCTTAGCACGGATTCTTCTAAAGTCGGTCTTGGTGCCCATTTATTTCAAGAAGGCATAGAAAATGACACTACCATTCAGAAAACCATTGCTTTTGCTAGCCGAGTGCTAACAAAATCTGAAAAAAATTATCCCGTTACTGAATTAGAAGCGTTAGCTATCGTTTGGGCATTTAACAAATTCCGTTTCTTTCTTTCTGGTAAGCACGTAAAAGTATACAGTGACCATCGTGCATTACAATTTCTTATGTCTTCAAAATTAAATCATGACAGGTTAAAACGTTGGGCATTGTTTCTGCAAGAATTCCGCTTCACAATAGTCTACATTCCCGGCAAGGAGAACATTGTTGCGGACGCACTGTCTCGCGCACCGGCTGGGCTTGAGAAAAGTACCACAGAAGGCAACCTCGAGAAAAATTTCAGTATTCTTTACATTCAGAAAGTCGCCTTTGAAAACTTCATCACCACATCTTTAAAGGACATTGCTCATGAACAAGATAAAGATCCGATTTGGAAAGACATCAAGAGCAAATGGCATGAAAAGACACACACACAGATTCGGCATTATTATCTGGTTAGAAACAACATACTGTTCAAACGCTGCACTGTTGATGACAAGCTATGGGTACTTTGCATTCCTGACGATTTTGTTAATAAGCTCATTTGGTACATTCATTTCAGCTACGCACATTTTGGTCCACGAAAATGTTATCATATTCTTCGAACAACTTGTTATTTTAACAATATGGAAAAAAGAATTCGAAGAGTCTTGTCTATTTGTAAACTTTGTCAAAAGGCGAAACCATCTACTGTCTCACATCGTGCTCCGTTGTTTCCTATTATTCCTTCTAAATTAAAAGAATTTGCTGCTGTTGATCTCTTGGGACCGCTTGTCAGAACATCCAATGGATTTTCGTACGTTCTAGTCGCTGTTGAACTTACTTCAAAATTTGTTTCTTTCACTCCGTTACGTAAAGCCACTGGACGATCTGTATCCAACGTCTTTGTTAAAAATTTCTTACGTGAAGTTGGCCACGTTGCTAAAGTCATTTCAGATAACGGACCGCAATTTAGATCTGCTGTTTGGTCACGCACGCTTCGGAATCATAAAATCAAACCTGTTTTTATTTCATTGTACTCACCACATTGCAACCCGTCTGAACGGATTATGAAAGAAATCAATAAGCTTTGCAGACTTTATTGTCACAGAAAGCATCAGCATTGGGACAGATATCTACAATTATTTCAAAATGTGCTGAATGAAATGCCTCATGATTCCACTGCTTTACCACCTACTCTTGTACTGAAGAATGAAGAACCACCGAACAGAATCAGAGAGCTTGTACCTTTCCCGAATACACGTAAACTTCGACACAAACACATAATTGATTTGGCTCTTAAAAATATAAACTCTGCAGCAGACAAAAGGAGAAAACTACACGGTAAAGCAAATGCAAAGAAGTTGTATATTGGTCAGAAAGTTCTCATTAAAGCTCATTCATTGTCACATAAGAAGAAACACTTGAGTCACAAATTCTTTCTAGTTTACAATGGACCTTACAGAATCCGACGTATACCACATGATAATTGCGTTGAAGTTGAAACTCTGCGTACTAGGAAGAGTAAAGGTTTACACCACATTTCACATGTAAAACCGTTTATTGAAAGATAATCTGCTTTTTAACTTAGTCTTTGTCATAAAATTTTTCGCTTCACATTACTAAAATGCTTTGTCAGACTTAGAATCTGTTAACATACAACAATGTTTGAAGTTAAATATCCAATCAAGAACCAAGAGAACTTATTTAAACAGAAATGAAGAATGAATTGTTATAGTGAACAGACGTCACAGTGTTATTGTGTGTGTACATTCTTGCTTGTTTGTTGCACGATTACGTAACGACTATAAGGCTCACATACTTAGAACATTTACCAGTACTGCTAATGAGATTTTAATGCAACATTTTGGTTTATTTGAAAATACATTCTGAATTTAAAGTGCTTTCTGAGAGATACCAGATGACACAGAGGTTAGTTTATGTGACAGCTACACGATTTTTATCACGACGCTACTAATGAGTGACAATTTACAATGTTGCTTTTGCAGTGTTTCTGTTTTATTTCTGCACAGTTTTTCTGTTTTATTCTGCAAAGTAAAACATGTTTTAGTAGTAACTTTTGTGGTATAGCTACAATGAGATTGCCTTTTCCGTAGCACAACAATACGTTACAGCACAGTACTTTCTTCATCATGGCAATAAGCGTAATAACTAAGATATCTATACATAAAGCATTTCACTTTTGTTTATCATGAGGTAAGTACATTGACTTCTGCAGAACTTAGCTTTCGGAGGACGATAAGTACGACACTTCCACAGAATTATCCTACAGCAAGACGCACATTTAGCGCTACAGGACACGCATTTGAGTGATTAATTTTGTACTTAAAACATTTATTTTTAAAGATATTTGAAGTACAATGATACAAAGGTTTTCAGTGATACATTTCATTTCATTGCTGTAATCTGTAACACCTGAGGGTATAATTACATTAATCCTCAGGGGGGTACACACTTACTTTGTGTACCATGTTTGTGGCAACCACAAGGAACCCTAGCTAATATGGTAGTTGCTTATACAACTTTACACATCGGTACCATATTTCTCTAACACACAAATTACACAGCTATCTGATCATTTAACTGAGAGATAAACATTTTTTTACTACATCAGTGACACATGTTTACGCAATACACAGTTGGGTAACTTCACACTTATGAAACTGTATTTTGTCTGTACTTTGTAAACTGTTCATATTTTTTCGGACCCATTGTGATACTATGAGAGCTTTATATGATGTATTTGGTATGAGATCATGATTTTTAAAGTACGTTTGAGGCAGATGACACTTTTGACATGAGCAGAGAATTTTTTTTAGGTTTTGAAATTATTGGAGGAAGCTACGATGATTTTGAGAGTTGACTAAGATGTTATGATATTATTACGACGACGATGTGTATTATACTGTTGAGGTATGTTTATGATTAATAAGATGATGATACCGTATATGAGGAGTTTGATTATGCTACGTATCTCTTATGATGAAATACTGAAGAAGTGTCGACGAATAAGGTAAGGAATAATGAGTAGTGATTAGGGACTCTGATTTGTGAAAAAGGTTGTTGGAAACCAAGAATCGTACTTTAAGAGTTATGAAATGTGTGTATATGAGTGAATGTATCACAATGCTGGCAAAAATTTTTTGGACACTGTTATATTTATAGGGTTTTGTTTCTACAGATTTGCAACGCTAATTCTTGACCTGTGAAATATTTTTATGTGAGATTGTCACTGTAGCGGAAACTGCTGTCGTAAATATTTCCGTAAGAAAGTTAAGTGACCACCTGCACGTAATGCGTCGCGGGCACCCACCTGGGTGACAGCCGCCCGAAAAAAAGCCATTAGCCTTTCAGCGGCACAGGTAGAAAAAAAAAAAAGGGGAGGCCATTATAATGACAATTGTCTTTCTACGAGAGTTGAGAGCTACTGACTTATGAAATGTCACATGACTATTGAATGATATTTTTACGCTTTGCTTTTCGTAGTTGCTTATTTCACTTGATATCTGGTTTCCAGCTGTGTTGCAGCATTGGTTTCATAAAATAAAATTAAATGCATTTGCTAATGTGAACACTTTCTGTCAACAGATCTATTAAATGATAATTTTGTAATCCACATTCTTTAAAAAAAAAGGAGCACTTGGAAAGGAAAGAACAATAAGAAGGGACTAGTAACAGTAACACATAATTTTCTTTTCAAGTACATGGTAATATTTCCTTTTACAATCAGTTGTTGTGGTGCACCACTTTAATTACTTAGACATTAAGATGTGATTATACATTTCCCTTATCTGCATTGTTATCTTTAGTGTACTATTTTTTCTGCTTGAGCTATGTCATGTTTAGATATAAGCTGCTGTTTGCCAGGCATAGTGTTACTGAATTTGACTACTGATTTACTACTGATTTATTTTTATTGTTTGCAGCACATTGCCTTATATTAGTTGTAATATTGCAGTTGCTCTGATAATTTATGCTGCTTGCTTTGGCATTTGTATTTTTTTATCATTGCTGTTTGTGTTAATTGTTTTGTGCTGCTGCATTGCCTCGTCCCTTAGTTTAATATCTGAGCTCAGTAGATTTAAGTTAGCTTAAGAGGGGGTAGCCTCTAAGAGAATGAGTTGCGATGAATTGGAAGAAATGCATTCAGAAGTTATACGAAAAAAAGTACAGAAAACAGGTTTAGGTAGGATTTTCTTGGAAATAAATGTTGAGGTAAGAAATGTGTGAACATATAAATACAGAAAGCATGCTTAGATAGAATTTTTTTGGTGGAAACAAAGGATGAAATAAGAGGAAAGATATATGAAGTTTTGGGTTGGACTGCAGTACCACATGTTACACTGAAAACGAACCCTGTCCTTTCCTATTGGTGTTATCCCAATATGTGTTTGTGTACCCTTGTGTATTTGTTTTCTTCTTGTCTCTGTGTAGTTTCATAGAATTTTTTCTTCTTTTAATATTAAGCTACATTCACTATGATGAGGAATACTGTTATCCTCAAATATAATTGGCATTAATAATATGTTATTTACCTTATAAATATGCTTATACATTATTTATTCTGTTTTGTTTTAATGCTCATGTGTGAAGTTGATGTTTCGAAAGTTATTCTGATCTTTTATTTTTGTACTCATGTCATAATTCCTGTAACACTGATGTATATGTTTATTTCTATTCTTTTGTAAAGCCTGTACTACAAATGTTATCTGTATTATTATGTTTTAATGATGTTTTCTGTATCTTTGTAATTGTATTCTTGTGTTATAAAATTGTAATTGTTACCATTCATCATATTATTAACTTGTAAGTTACATTTCACTGCACACGTTTCTGTTGGTCATAGTATATGGACAATATGTGAGAAGTAGGGACTGATAGTGTTTGCACGTGTGTTAATAATTCAGCAAGGGACTGGATAACAGCATTGCTGGTTCTAAGGACAGGTCAAACAAATTTTTTGTGAGTGGACAGGTGGTGGTTTATGGACTTGCTATATTCTCCGCAAGACTCTTCGATGGTGATTGTGCACCTGCACAGTCGCAACAGATGGCTGCTGGTTGTCTCTTCAAGGACTACAGTGGGTCTACATCTTTGATGATCCATCAATACCATTATTTCTACAAGGACTGCAGGGGGTCTGCACCTCTGGTGGCCCACCAATATCGTAATCTCTACCAAGACTCCAGTGGGTCTGCTCTGTGATGACCTACCTACCAATATTCTTCCAAACTTCGAATGACTCTGCTGTGGGTTTGCTCTGTTGTGACCCAATACTTGTCTGCATGTCGAGAGTCAGCACTGTCTTTCCGTTGGAAGGACAACACTACTTCTTCAAGACAGCATGGAAATCCACTACTTCTGTGTGCATTTTCTTTTACTGCTCAGACTTTGAGAAAAACACTGCTATTTTACTGTGATGAATCAGGACTATCTTTATAGACTGTGAGAAAATTTTAGCTTTTGACCAACATTGTATCAATAAGTGTGTGCATTTGATATCTTTGTTATTGTAATTGTGAAAAAATTTTTAACAAATATGTATTGGCCAATGCCCAAAATAATTTGTAATTTTTTTTTTGTGGGGAGCATGGGGGCTATGTAAGTAGGCTGTTTAGGTTTTTTTATTGGTAACGCCACCTCTGTATGAAAATCACTGGCTGTGCTGTGTGCAGTCTGTGGGTAGTTTGCATTGTTGTCTGCCATTGTAGTGTTGGGCAGCGGCAGCTGGATGTGAACAGCGCGTAGCATTGCGCAGTTGGAGGTGAGCCGCCAGCAGTGGTGGATGTGGGGAGAGAGATGGCGGAGTTTTGAAATTTGTCATGAACTGCTATATTTATATACACTCCTGGAAATAGAAAAAAGAACACATTGACACCGGTGTGTCAGACCCACCATACTTGCTCCGGACACTGCGAGAGGGCTGTACAAGCAATGATCACACGCACGGCACAGCGGACACACCAGGAACCGCGGTGTTGGCCGTCGAATGGCGCTAACTGCGCAGCATTTGTGCACCGCCGCCGTCAGTGTCAGCCAGTTTGCCGTGGCATACGGAGCTCCATCGCAGTCTTTAACACTGGTAGCATGCCGCGACAGCGTGGACGTGAACCGTATGTGCAGTTGACGGACTTTGAGCGAGGGCGTATAGTGGGCATGCGGGAGGCCGGGTGGACGTACCGCCGAATTGCTCAACACGTTGGGCGTGAGGTCTCCACAGTACATCGATGTTGTCACCAGTGGTCGGCGGAAGGTGCACGTGCCCGTCGACCTGGGACCGGACCGCAGCGACGCACGGATGCACGCCAAGACCGTAGGATCCTACGCAGTGCCGTAGGGGACCGCACCGCCACTTCCCAGCAAATTAGGGACACTGTTGCTCCTGGGGTATCGGCGAGGACCATTCGCAACCGTCTCCATGAAGCTGGGCTACGGCCCCGCACACCGTTAGGCCGTCTTCTGCTCACGCCCCAACATCCAGTGGTGTCGCGACAGGCGTGAATGGAGGGACGAATGGAGACGTGTCGTCTTCAGCGATGAGAGTCGCTTCTGCCTTGGTGCCAATGATGGTCGTATGCGTGTTTGGCGCCGTGCAGGTGAGCGCCACAATCAGGACTGCATACGACCGAGGCACACAGGGCCAACACCCGGCATCATGGTGTGGGGAGCGATCTCCTACACTAGCCGTACACCACTGGTGATCGTCGAGGGGACACTGAATAGTGCACGGTACATCCAAACCGTCATCGAACCCATCGTTCTACCATTCCTAGACCGGCAAGGGAACTTGCTGTTCCAACAGGACAATGCACGTCCGCATGTATCCCGTGCCACCCAACGTGCTCTAGAAGGTGTAAGTCAACTACCCTGGCCAGCAAGATCTCCGGATCTGTCCCCCACTGAGCATGTTTGGGACTGGATGAAGCGTCGTCTCACGCGGTCTGCACGTCCAGCACGAACGCTGGTCCAACTGAGGCGCCAGGTGGAAATGGCATGGCAAGCCGTTCCACAGGACTACATCCAGCATCTCTACGATCGTCTCCATGGGAGAATAGCAGCCTGCATTGCTGCGAAAGGTGGATATACACTGTACTAGTGCCGACATTGTGCATGCTCTGTTGCCTGTGTCTATGTGCCTGTGGTTCTGTCAGTGTGATCATGTGATGTATCTGACCCCAGGAATGTGTCAATAAAGTTTCCCGTTCCTGGGACAATGAATTCACGGTGTTCTTATTTCAATTTCCAGGAGTGTATGATGATATCAAGGTAAATACATTGTTTGTTCTCTATTAATATCTTTCATTTGCTAACTATCCCTATCAGTAGTTAGTGCCTTCCATAGTTTGAATCTTTTATTTGGCTGGCAGTAGTGGCGCTCGCTGTATTGCAGTAGCTTGAGCAGCGAAGATTTTTGTGAGGTAAGTGATTTGTGAAAGGTATAGTTTAATGTTAGTCAGGGCCATTCTTTTGTAGGGAATTTTGAAAGTCAGATTGCGTTGCGCTAACAAAATATTGTGTGTCAGGTTAAGCACAGTCATGTATAAATTGTAAAAAGGGGACGTTTCACACTTCACATCTACCTATGCACACAAGTGAAATAAGTAACCTATGGTAATAAAAGGAATACGATTAGGGTAAAGTAATTTATGCAGCTACGTGAATCAGAGCATTTCACTACCTTCGTTTACATTTGTCAGTGACTGTGGACACAATACACAAGCAAGCTAGGACATACACATCAGATGATGACCAGCAATGTTAGCACAGAGTGTACTTGGAAGGTTTGACTGAATAGTTAATGATCACAGTGGTATTTCAGTTTTAAATTTATGTACGAACGATTCTGGAGCGAACAATTAGCACAGACCTCGGAACAAAGAAGCTGTCTGTTTTTTTTTATCCCACTTGTGCATCAAGATTGTAAGGTACAGTGTAAGTTACAGAAAATATTGGACTCCTAAAGTACTGCATAAGTATATGGTCACGCAAGTACATGTCTTGTTGCAGAGGGAATGCCACTAGGCACCATCTATGAATACATGGAGCAAAATGGTATTAATTTTTTTTGTATACTACGATGATGAAATGATTTATGGCTGCTAATGAAAGTTTAACGTGGTATATACCAAACGCAGGACAACCTAACCTAAGTAAAGTGCGTCTAAATAAATAACCCACGAATAAATACTAGTTTGATCTTACTGAAATAGAAATAATTTTACAACTTTATACACACGTTAGAGTGCAAATACACTGCTGAGTTACGATCTGTAAACGTTATCTGAGGCATACTAAAACACCGTCTCTTTTAACAAAAGCCGGCCGGGGTGGCCGAGCGGTTCTAGGCGCTACAGTCTGGAACCGCGCGACCGGTACGGTGTGTGTGATGTCCTTAGGTTAGTTAGGTTTAAGTAGTTCTAAGTTCTAGGGGGCTGATGACCTTCGCAGTTAAGTCCCATAGTGCTCAGAGGCATTCTTATAACAAAAAAAAGAAACATTTACAAGTAAGTTACAGGAAACTGACCGGCAGAGAAATTAGGTAATGCCGAAACAAACATAATTCTTTACAGGTGGCTTTCATCGAGATGCTACGAGACTTCAACCGGCCATGAGAGGCAACTACGTTACACTAATGTCACTACCATTTACGATCGACGTTATAAAATATCATCAACATAACTGTGAAGTACGCTACTTGATGCTCAGTAACACCAGGGATTTTTAATAATTTGTCTTTTCTTCAACATAAAAGTACTAAGAATCTATGTTGACTTTAGAATAATGCATACACTGATTTTCTCTTACGTTTATAATATTTTATCCAATCTGAGTTGAAGATATTTTGTGGAAGGTTCAAATGGCTCTGAGCACTATGGGACTTAACATCTTAGGTCATTAGTCCCCTAGAACTTAGAACTAGTTAAACCTAACTAACCTAAGGACATCTCACACATCCATGCCCGAGGCAGGATTCGAACCTGCGACCGTAGCGGTCTCGCATTTCCAGACTGCAGCGCCTAGAACCGCACGGCCACTTCGGCCGGCTTTTGTGGAAGAAGTAAAGTAAGGAGTGACTAAGGTCCATTCGAAAAAAATTGTGGACATACCAGTGATAAAATGATGTACACACGAACATGAAAACAAGTACAAAAACAGACTTAGGAAGCAGTATAGCGCACAGCAGCCAAGCTTCATTATCAGTCTGGTGTTTGTGTTGCCTAGTTTTTAATTTTCGATTTATGTGTGAATTTAAGTATAATGATTTGTTTATATGTGTGTTTTTATTTCAGTCTACTTGTTTTTGATGTGTGTACCATGCACTGTTACAATGTTGGGTGACATAAAGATGAAGTTTCTCCCCCCACAGTGACTCGCGGGTAGTTAATGCACACATTTTGCCTCATTTGGAGACAATTTCTATGGTGCATTCATTTTTTTCTATAGTCGTTTCTATGTATAAGTGAATTTGTATCACCATCCTAAGTTAGGGAAGTGGTGTTCTCGAAAACGTGTTCTCTTATGCCCTGTGAGATGTAAGATAGTATCGCGATCGTGAACTGTGGTACTAGAGGCACGTATTTTCTGAGAGCACATTCAATTAACAACTTGTGTAATGAGATATTTTGAGCAGCATGTACACAGATAACGCTTTGAAAGGGGCTACAGGAGCAAATAATGAATGCGGGCACAAACTACTAAAAGCTAGCCGGTGGTCTCATGAGCTACAGTTTTTTGAACGGTAAAAATGAGCGGAACAGCCCATAGTTACCCAGTGACAGTGATTTATTCAGTGACGTGTGAGTTATACGCATAAGGTAAGTGAGAACAAGTTTTATACCACGAGCCTTCCTTCGGGTGTTTTTGCACTAGAACAGCGTGCCCTTGGCAAGCTAAATAATAATGCAAGACATCACCACCCGGCGGTGGGTGAACTGATACAGGACTCGAAACGGCGCGTAGCGTACTGCCAGACTACTTGTTGCGCGAGTGGTTGCTTGCAACTGACACATTATGACTTACGGCGTGATGCAGGAGGACAATTTGAATGGAAAGCATAATGGACACTCGCCATAGTGCAAAAAGATGTAGAGACACGATTTCCTAACCCACTAAATAAAGTCTTACCACTACAGCTCATGCATGATCTACGTCCCACGTTACGAAATAAAAATCACACCCACGTTTATTGAACTGTACCTATGTTTATGTATATGTTACTGCTAAGTTAGAGTAAGTAATAATCTCTATGAATTTTGTTATATGTTTACCTTGCCCATGATGAAACAACTATAAAACCCAGATAGGAGATATACCGGGACGTTATCAGGTAGATCCTGGTATAAAAGAGGGAAGCAGTGGGGAGCATAAGCAACTATAAGGAAGAATTTAACACACTTACCACACCAGATACCCTTGCTAACCCTACAGCCTGGATCGAAACACCAAAATATACGACGTTCTTGTGAAACTTTCTTTTTATTTTCAGGAATAATGTAATTGTAGACTCATAGAAAATACTTGTGAAATGTAATTTTGTTGTCAACGTGCTGCTCAAAATGTTATTTGCACGCAGGAACAATGACACTTCAAATCAATCATAAAGAACAGAGCTATGGCCTTGTATAAAAAGTAATGTAATATTCATGTACGCTACTGGCCATTAAAATTGCTACACCACGAAGATGACGTGCTACAGACGCGAAATTTAACCGACAGAAAGAAGATGCTGTGATATGCAAATGATTTGCTTTTCAGAGCATTCACACAAGTTTGGTGCCGGTGGCGACACCTACAACGTGCTGACATTAGGAAAGTTACCAACCGATTTCTCATACACAAACAGCAGTTGACCGGCGTTGCCCGGTGAAACTTTGTTGTGATGCCTCGTGTAAGGAGGAGAAATGCGTACCATCACGTTTCCGACTTTGATAAAGGTCGGATTGTAGCCTTTCGCGATTGCTGCTCGCGTTGGTCGAGATCCAATGACTGTTACCAGAATATGGAATGGATGGGTTCAGGAGGGTAATACGGAACGCCGTGCTCGATCCCAACGGCCTCGTATCACTAGCAGTCGACATGACAGGCATCTTATCCGCATAGCTGTAACGGATCGTGCAGGCACGTCTCGATCCCTGAGTCAACAGATGGGGACGTTTGCAAGACAACAACCATCTGCACGAACAGTTCGACGACGTTTGCAGCAGCATGCACTATCAGCTCGGAGACCATGGCTGCGGTTACCCCTGGCGCTGCATCACAGACAGGAGCGCCTGCAATGGTGTACTCAACCACGAACCTGGGTGCACGAATGGCAAAACGTCATTTTTTCGGATGAATCCAGGTTCTGTTTACAGCATCATGATGGTCGCATCCGTGTTCGGCGACATCGCAGTGAACGCACATTGGAAGCGTGTATTCGTCATCGCCATACTGGCGTATCCCCCGGCGTGATGGTATGGGTTGCGATTGGTTACACGTCTCGGTCACCTCTTGTTCGCATTGAAGGCACTTTGAACAGTGGACGTTACACTTCAGATGTGTTACGACCCGTGGCTCTACCCTTCATTCGATCCCTGCGAAACCCTACAGTTCAGAAGCATAATGCACGCTCGCATGATGCAGGTCCTGTACGTGCCTTTCTGGATACAGAAAATGTTCGACTGCTGCCCTGGCCACCACGTTCTCCAGATCTCTCACCAATTGAAAACATCTGGTCAATGGTGGCCGAGCAACTGGCTCGTCACAATACGCCAGTCACTAGTCTTGATGAACTGTGGTATCGTGTTGAATCTGCATGGGCAGCTGTACCTGTACACGCCACCCAAGCTCTGTTTGACTTAATGACCAGGCGTATCAAGGCCCTTATTAAGGCCAGAGGTGGTTGTTCTGGGTATTGATTTCTCAGGATCTATGCACCCAGATTGCATGAAAATGTAATCACATGTCAGTTCTAGTACAATATATTTGTCCAATGATTACACGTTTATCATCTGCATTTCTTCTTGGTGTAGCAATTTCAATGGCCAGTAATGTATTTGATTAAAGGACGATGCAGTTAAGTTTTATGTGTAGTTAGTAAGTTAATGCAAATTTTGTGCACACTAGTGCATATGTTCTCATTGCTAAAAAAAACCGTAAATGTACTGTATACGAGAGGAACAAGTCATTATCTAAGTGCCAGGGCCGACAGCAGAACTATATAAGCAAAGCGGTGATAAGAAATTCCTGAAAAGACATGAACAGTGCAATTAAAGAATGTGTGTAAAGGAGTGAATGAACTACCAGTGTGTAAAGTGGTTGGGCTCATTGCCCAGAATTTGACATTTTTTCGGACAATTCAGCCAAGGGGACAACGTAAGGAAACTTAATAATTTTTCTTACTGATGAATGTATAGACAATTATTCGACTCTCATACCAAAGATTCATTTGAAAAGTTTTTAACACTGACGGACAAAAGAAGATTTACGCTCTTCATTTATTAGTTTTAGTAATAGTTACCTTTCGTTGTTCTCATGGTCTGGAGATTAGATGTGTAAACGAAGTGCTCGGTATTGCGAAGTGAAATTGTGCTAAATAATGAAATCAAGTTCTGAAGCAATACGATTTCCTCGTTTACAATACCGCGGATCCCAGCTCTTGTAACTCTGGAAGATTATTATTATTTTAATTATGTATTGAGAATTTAGATGGAGGCGACGATCTTCACGACAGTGCTGCTCAACAATAGAGGTACGCGAATGTGTTCGTCTCTTTCCCTTCGTGACCGCCATTGTCAATTTAAATATTTAGGTAATATTTGCAGCGACATTCAGAACCTGCAATCTTTCTTTTCTTTTAACTACGAAGTCCGATTATTTTCTTTCTTTGATGAATAAATGCATTTTAACCACAATTCTTTTACCCAGGCCACGGGGAATGATAGTACTTAGAACGTGCATGCCTCTGTCCCCATCGTACGTTCGTATACAACTGAGTGTGTACCGATGTAACTATACTTATGAACCATTTCCCTTACAGTATTCTCATTTTGAACCACTCACTCGCGAATGTACTTGCCCTCTTATTTTGTGTAGCCAGTCGGGTGTATTCCTTAATAACGTTACTTTTAATATTCAGTGGCTTAATTTCCACAGTTGACCTTTGCCTGTGTCGCAAAGGCGCTTCACGCGAGATATTTATTACGCGACATTCATGTTAAGTCTCATTTTAAAATTACGACACCGACTGACTAAGTTCCTAGCAATTTAACAGGGCGGTTACAAACTGCAGAGGTCAGTGCTTTATACCGATACATCTGACAAATGTATTAACTTATCTCACAACTTCCACACATGTCCCCCCTGCGTAAAAAAAAAAAATCACAATTTTGCTTTGAAAACCACCGGTCATTGCAGAATGTACTTGTTATTTCGAAACTTTCATTGGAGTAAGGAAAGAGCTAGAATTTAAACTCTACAAAACAAAATCTATGTTAAGAGATTGCTTTCAGTTTGATGGACAAAATTATTCGTACATGGTTTGGGAGCGTCCCTGGCGTTCAAATCGTTGTCTCTAAATGAATTTTCACGCACAGAGGGATTACTAACATTTGAGATACATGAAATAACATCACAGAATACAAACTTTCACGCCATCTGCTCACATGTTGGAAATAACAAAATTATTTATATTCGGGAACAACAAGCTATAGTTCAAGAGGATTTTGTCGTTTTGTACACTATAGCAGGTCCTGTTTTACCAGCGCAATGCTGGCGTTTACGAAACACAAAAAATCAATTGTCAGAGCATGTCTTGTAATAGAACTTCCTAATGTCACCTAGTAGAGAGTATGACAATGATTTTCTCAATCTCCAATACATGTCCTGCATTATGACCAATTGTTTATGAGTGCTGGTTTTTCACAGCAGTTTCGATGTGTAATTACAATTGTGATGTATTTTCCATCAATTGTGGCAGTGTGTTATGACCTTCCTGAATGTCGAGCAATGCAGTGGGATACATCAGCAGCGAACTCTGAGGTCAAATAGCGATAGACTTATCATTAGCTGTATGCTTACAAGTATTCATCTTCATATAATTAAGGCTAACAGGCCATTGACCTTCTTCTGCACTGGATGCACACGCATTGCTCAAACTCTTACGGGACTCGATAAGATTGTCTGCCGCGAGTAATGAGTGTAATGGGCAGGGGCACTACGAATGTAGTGTGTGGACATTAAGTTGGGAAGGTGGGTCTGACGAGGAACGTAGAAGGGGTAAATCCATATCCTGTGCGCCCTTGGTGGCTCAAATGGATAGAGCATCTGCCATGTAAGCAGGAGATCGCGGGTTCGAGTCCCGGTCGAGGCACACATTTTGAACTGTCCTCATTGATGTATATCAACGCCTGTCGACAGCTTAGGGTATTGATTTAATTATCATTTCATTCTAAGGGAGCTGCATGGTCACCGATTGTATCTGTTCTTTCGGACATGACTGCTCATAGTTCAGTATCGAGTTTTTGTTGTTCGTTCCGTTCGCTTCGCACGCCCATTCTAGATCTGCATCAAACCTTTTTTGAACTCTGAACTCTGAACTTCTGGTTCTTTTCATATTCTTTTCAGCGTCCACGACCGGTAATTAAAATGTATTTTATAGTTACGTAAATTACATAAAAATTACGTGGTATGTAAACATACATCTTTTCAGGTAACAAAACCTCGTATCATCTTACTTCACTATTTCGGCAAACAGTAGAAGAAATACTTGTAAAAAGGCAAAATTTTTTGTTATTTCACATGCAAAGGACGTCGGCACGGCACACACTAGTCTTTTTTTTTGTTTTTGATCCAAGGTAAAAGAGCATGTTCTTTGTTATGGAAGGCAGACCGACTTACAACCGAATGAAGCTCGCGCTTCATAATCGAGTGTATGGTGTCACATTTTGTAAAGAGAATATGATAACTTCAAAAATGGCTCTGAGCACTATGCGACTTCTGAGGTCATCAGTCGCCTAGAACTTAGAACTAATTAAACCTAACTAACCTAAGGACATCACACACATCCATGCCCGAGGCAGGATTCGAACCTGCGACAGTAGCGGTCACGCGGTTCCAGACTGAAGCGCCTTTAACCGCACGGCCACACCGGCCGGCCAGAATATGATAACTCCTACAGTATTATTTCAGCGGTACAGGGTGGCGCACGAAAAATCGGGCCCGAGTACAAGTACTCATAGTCGCTTACCAATCGTCATCTATTGTTTCGCAGTTGTTTGCATTAGCTTACTTGTTATTTCTTCACTAACTAATTATTACATGTTTATCTATTCTGCTCGTAGCGGTCAACAAATCGTGGGTAATTGGCGAGCAGTCTGTACTCGGGGCAGGTTTTTCGTGCGCCACTGTATATTATTTCACTGCGATCAGCCACATAACGCTACAGTTGGCTAAACGAGATGTTTTGCAGAATCACGAAAATTACAAGGTTGTGAGAATTCTGTTATAAACAAAAACTCTGTACTCCAGAGGGGAGGCAAGTTCCCCTCTCTTGGCGCCTTTCATCTTCGGTCACCTACACTATAATTTTCAATTTTTCCTGAGAACCATACACCAAGCACAGTGAACGGCGAATGAGCAAAAATGAACGGTTCCCAAAAAAGAGCGATCAACAGTGAACTAGGTTCCAAGGATGAACGAATTTGCCCATCTCTATTTAGGAAGTATTCCGGATATTGACGACTTTGAACTAAAGGCCAGCTTTTCACGCCCTTGCTACAGAGAGCCTATTAGAAGCTCGTAACATACGGTACCGGTTTATGTACCTTATCAACTAAGAATAAGGTCGGAACATGTATGGCCTGAGGTGCCGTACGATAATGTGAGTGTGGAATCTTGGGCAAAAAAGTGTGACGACCACTGCTGTAGGTGAGGCAACATCGTAGCGTAAGTTGGGTCCACTGATCTTACTACAAAGACATGCTGATACTGGGCGTCGAGGGAGAATTTTTATACACACCCCTATGCAATGTGTAACTACACTGAAGAGCCAAAGAAACCGGTATACGTGCTTAAAATCGTGTAGGGTCCCGCGACCACACACAAATGCTGCAATGCGACGTGGCGTGAACTCGAGTAATGTCTCAAGTAGTACTAGAAAGAACTGACCGCATGAATCCTGCATGGCTGTCCATAAATCCGTAAGAGTATGAGGGGGTGGAGATCTCTTCTGAACAGCACGCTGTAAGGCATCCCAGATATTCGCAATAACGTTTATGTTCTAGGGAGTTTGGTGGCCAGCAGAAGTGTATAAACTCATAAGAGTGTTGCTGGAGCCACTCTGTAGCAATTCTGGACGTGTGGGTGTCGCATTGTCCCGCTGGAATTGCCCCAGTCCGTTGGAATGCACAATAGACATGAATGGATGCAGGAGATCAGATAGGATGCTTACATACGTGTCACCTGTCAGCGTCGTATCTAGACGTATCAGGGGTCCTATATCACTCCAACTGCACACGCCCCACACGACTACAGAGTCTCCACAAATTTGAACAGAGCCCTGCTGATATGCATGGTCCATGGATTCATGAGGTTGTCTGATACCCGTACACGTCCATCCGCTGGATGCAATTTGAAACGAGACTCGTTCTACTTTGGTGATAACGGGCCCAGGCGAGGCGTAAAGCTTCGTGTTGTGCAGTCATCAAGGGTACAGGAGTGGCCTTCGGCTCCGAAATCCCATATCGAAGATGTTTCGTTGAATGGTTCGTACGCTGACACTTGTCGATGGCCCAGCATTGAAATATGCAGCAATCTGCGGAAGGGCTGTACTTCTGTGACGCTGAACGATTCTCTTCAGTCGTCGTTGGCCCCGTTCTTGCAGGATCTTTTTACGGCTGCAGCTGTATGGGAGATTTGATATTTTACCGGATTCCTGATATTCATGGTACACTCGTGAAATGGTCGTACGGAACAATCCCCACTTCATCGCTACCTCGGAAATGCTTGTCCCATCGCTCTTGCGCCAACTATAACACGAAGTGCAAATTCACTTAAATTTTCCAGAATGAGATTTTCACTCTGCAGCGGAGTGTGCGCTGATATGAAACTTCCTGGCAGATTAAAACTGTGTGCCCGACCGAGACTCGAACGCGGGACCTTTGCCTTTCGCGGGCAAGTGCTCTACCATCTGAGCTACCGAAGCACGACTCACGCCCGGTACTCACAGCTTTACTTCTGCAAGTACCTCGTCTCCTACCTTCCAAACTTTACAGAAGCTCTCCTGCGAACCTTGCAGAACTAGCACTCCTGAAACAAAGGATATTGCGGACACATGGCTTAGCCACAGCCTGGGCGATGTTTCCAGAATGAGATTTTCACTCTGCAGCGGAGTGTGCGCTGATATGAAACTTCCTGGCAGATTAAAACTGTGCGCCCGACCGAGATTCGAACTCGGGATCTTTGCCTTTCGCGGGCAAGTGCTCTACCATCTGAGCTACCGAAGCACGACTCACGCCCGGTACTCACAGCTGTACTTCTGCCAGTACCTCGTCTCCTACCTTCCAAACTTTACAGAAGCTCTCCTGCGAACCTTGCAGAACTAGCACTCCTGAAACATTGGATACTGCGGAGACATGGCTTAGCCACAGCCTGGGGGATGTTTCCAGAATGAGATTTTCACTCTGCAGCGGAGTGTGCGCTGATATGAAACTTCCTGGCAGATTAAAACTGTGCGCCCGACCGCGACTCGAACTCGGGAACTTTGCCTTTCGCGGGCAAGTGCTCTACCATCTGAGCTACCGAAGCACGACTCACGCCCGGTACTCACAGCTTTACTTCTGCCAGTACCTCGTCTCCTACCTTCCAAACTTTACAGAAGCTCTCCTGCGAAGCTTGCAGAACTAGCACTCCTGAAAGAAAGGATATTGCGGAGACATAGCTTAGCCACAGCCTGGGGGATGTTTCCAGAACGAGATTTTCACTCTGCAGCGGAGTGTGCGCTGATATGAAATTTCCTGGCAGATTAAAACTGTGTGCCCGACCGAGACTCAAACTCGGGACCTTTGCCATTCGCGGGCATGTGCTCTACCATCTGAACTACCGAAGCACGACTCACGCCCGGTTTTAATCTGCCAGGAAGTTTCACTTAAATTTTAATACCATGCCATTATAGCAGCAGTAACCGATCTAACAACTGCGCCATACACCTGTTCTGTCTGTTTACATATCTCTGTCTTTGAGTACGTCAGTGAAGTACGAAGTGAAGTACGGAGGAGATGATGTTGCGGTATGGAGGTGTTTTTCGTGATTGGGGTGTTGTCACCTTATTTTGCTGAAGAGAACACGAAATGCGGAAGGCTATGAACACATTTTACAGCATTGTGTAAAGTAGAGGAACAGTTCAGAGATGGGAACTGATTGCATCAGCATGACATTGTACCCTGTAATCTGTGAGGCAATGGTTTGTGGACAGGTTGTTGTTGTTGTAGTCTTCAGTCCTGAGACTGGTTTGATGCAGTTCTCCATGCTACTCTATCCTGTGCAAGCTTCTTCATCTCCCAGTACCTACTGCAACCTACATCCTTCTAAATCTGTTTAATGTATTCATCTCTTGGTCTCCCTCTACGATTTTTACCCTCCACGCTGCCCTCCAATACTAAATTGGTGATCCCTTGATGCCTCAGAACATGTCCTACCAACCGATCCCTTCTTCTAGTCAAGTTGTGCCACAAACTCCTCTTCTCTCCAATTCTACTCAGTACCTCCGCATTAGTTATGTGGTCTACCCATCTAATCTTCAGCATTCTTCTGTAGCACCACATTTCGAAAGCTTCTATTCTCTTCTTGTCTAAACTATTTATCGTCCATGTTTCACTTCCATACATGGCTACACTCCATACAAATACTTTCAGAAATGACTTCCTGACACTTAAATCAATACTCGATGTTAACAAATTTCTCTTCTTCAGAAATGCTTTCCTTGCCATTGCCAGTCTACATTTTATACTCTCTCTACTTCGACCATCATCAGTTATTTTGCTCCCCAAATAGCAAAACTCCTTTACTACTTTAAGTGTCTCATTTCCTAATCTAATTCCCTCAGCATCACCCGACTTAATTCGACTACATTCCATTATTCTCGTTTTGCTTTTGTTCATGTTCATCTTATACCCTCCTTTCAAGACACTGTCCATTCCGTTCAACTGCTCTTCCAAGACCTTTGCTGTCTCTGACAGAATTACGATGTCATCGGCGAACCTCAAAGTTTTTATTTCTTCTCCATGGATTTTAATACCTACTCCGAACTTTTCTTTTGTTTCCTTTACTGCTAACTCAATATACAGATTGAATAGCATCGGGGAGAGGCTACAACCCTGTCACACTCCCTGCCCAACTACTGCTTCCCTTTCATGTCCCTCGACTCTTATAACTGCCATCTGATTTCTGTACAAATTGTAAATAGCCTTTCGCTCCCTGTATTTTACCCCTGCCACCTACAGAGTTTGAAAGAGAGTATTACAGTCAACATTGTCAAAAGCTTTCTCGAAATCTACAAATGCTAGAAATGTAGGTTTGCCTTTCCTTAATCTTTCTTCTAAGATAAGTCGTAGGGTCAGTATTGCCTCACGTGTTCCAACATTTCTACGGAATCCAAACTGATCTTCCCCAAGGTCGGCTTCTGCTAGTTTTTCCATTCATCTGTAAAGGATTCGCGTTAGTATTTTGCAGCCGTGACTTATTAAACTCATAGTTCGGTAATTTTCACATCTGTCAACACCTGCTTTCTTTGGGATTGGAATTATTATTTTCTTTTCGAAGTCTGAGGGTATTTCGCCTGTCTCATATATCTTACTCACCAGATGGTAGAGTTTTGTCAGGACTGGCTCTCCCAAGGCCTTAAGTAGTTCTAATGGAATGTTGTCTACTCCGGAGGTCTTGGTTCAACTCAGGTCCTTCAGCGCTCTGTCAAACTTTTCACGCAGTATCGGATCTCCCATTTCATCTTCATCTACCTCCTCTTCCATTTACATAATACTGTCCTCAAGAACATCGCCCCTGTATAGACCCTCTATATACTCCTCCCACCTTTCTGCTTTCCCTTCTTTGCTTAGAACTGGGTTTCCATCTGAGCTCCTGATATTCATGCAAGTGGTTCCCTTTTCTCCAAAGGTCTCTTTAATTTTCCTGTAGGCAGTATCTATCTTACCCCTATTGAGATAAACCTCTACATCCTTACATTAGTCCTCTAGCCATCCCTGCTTAGCCATTTTGCACTTCCTGTCGATCTCATTTTTGAGACGTTTGTATTCGTTTTTGCCTGCTTCTTTTACTGCATTTTGTATTTTCTCCTTTCATCAATTAAATTCAGTATCTCTTCTGTTACCCAAGGATTTCTAGTATCCCTCGTCTTTTTACCTACTTGATCCTCTGCTGCCTTCACTATTTCATTCCTCAAAGCTACTCATTCATCTTCTACTGTATTTCTTTCCCCCATTCCTGTCAATTGTTCCCTTATGCTCTCTCTGAAACTCTGTACAGCCTCTGGTTTAGTCATTTTGTCCAGGTCCCATCTCCTTAAATTCCGACCTTTTAGCAGTTTCTTCAGTTTTAATCTACAGTTCATAACCAATAGATTGTGGTCAGAGACCACATCTGCCCCTGGAAATGTCTTACAATTTAAAATCTGGTTCCTAAATCTCTGTCTTACCATTATATAACCTATCTGAAACCTTTTAGTATCTCCAGGGTTCTTCCATGTATACAACCTTCTTTCATGATTCTTGAACCAAGCGTTGGCTATGGTTGAGTTATGCTCTGTGCGAAATTCTACCAGGCGGCTTCCTCTTTCATTTCTTAGCCCCAATCCGTATTCACCTACTACGTTTCCTTCTCTTTCTTTTCCTACTGTCGAATTCCAGTCACCCATGACTACTAAATTTTCGTCTCCCTTCACGACCTGAATAATTTCTTTCATCTCATCATACATTTCATCAATTTCTTCATCATATGCAGAGCTAGTTGGCATATAAACTTGTACTACTGTAGTAGGCATGGGCTTCATGTCTATCTTGGTCACAATAATGCGTTCACTGTGCTGTTGATAGTAACTTACCCGCACTCCTATTTTGTTATTCATTATTAAACCTACTCCTGCATTACCTCTATTTGATTTTGTATTTATAACCCTGTATTCACCTGACCAAAAGTCTTGTTCCTCCTGCCACCGAACTTCACTAATTCCCACTATGTCTAACGTCAACCTATCTATTTCCCTTTTTAAATTTTCTAACCTACCTGCCTGATTAAGGGATCTGACATCCCACGCTCCGACCCGTAGAACGCCAGTTTTCTTTCTCCTGATAACGACATCCTCTTGAGTAGTCCCCGCCCGGAGATCCGAATGGGGGACTATTTTACCTCCGGAATATTTTACCCAAGAGGACGCCATCATCATTTAATCATACAGTAAAGCCGCATGCCCTCGGGAAAAGTTACGGCTGTAGTTTCCCCTTGCTTTCAGTCGTTCGCAGTACCACAACAGCAAGGCCGTTTTGGTTAGTGTTACAGTGCCAGATCGGTCAATCATCCAGACTGTTGCCCCTGCAACTACTGAAAAGGCTGCTGCCCCTCTTCAGGAACCACACGTTTGTCTGCCCTCTCAACAGATAATCCTGCGTTGTGGTTGCACCTACGGTACGGCTATCTGTATCATTGAGGCACGCTAGCCTCCCCACCAACGGCAAGTTCCATATTGCATGGGGGGGGGGGTTATGATATATATATATATATAGGGTTCAGGTGGGTCTTCAGGACAGGCCAGTCCATTTTCAGTGGACAGGTATATTCTGAAAATGGACTGGCATGTCCTGAAGACCCACCTGAACCCAATGGAACACATTTGGGATGAGTTGAGAAATCGACTTCGCTCCAGACCCTAGCACCCACATCATTACCTTCCCTGCTTTCCGCTCTTCAAGAATAATGGGCTGTCATTTCTCCACATACATTCAGACATCTCATTTCAAGTGCCCTCAGCAGAGGTCAAACTGCCATGAATGCCAAGATACTTTTGACCAGATAGTGTATACGCTCCTTGCATTTTGCATGCTGTTAAATAAAGCTGCCGGTATTACCAGTTCCTAAGGTAAATAACGATGTGATAGGTGACGGCCAGTTTGGCTTTAGGAAAAGTAAAGGCACCAGAGACGCAATTCTGACGTTGCGGTTGATAATGGAAGCAAGACCAAAGAAAAATCAAGACACGTTCATAAGATTTGTCAACCTGGAAAAACCGTTCGACAATGTAACGTGCTGCAAGACGTTCGAAATTCTGAGAAAAATAGGGGTAAGCTACAGAGAGAGAAGGGTAATATACAATATGTACAAGAGCCAAGAGGGAAAAATAAGAGTGGACGACCAAGAACGAAGTGCTCGTGTTAAAAAGGGTGTGAGAAGGGATGCAATCTTTCGCTCCTACTGTTCAATCTGTACATCGAAGAAGCAATGATGGAAATAAAAGAAAGGTTCAGGAGTGAGATTAAAATACAAGGTAAAAGGATATCAATGATACGATTCGCTGATGACAGTGTTATCGTGAGTGAAACTGAAGAGGAGTTACATGATCTTCTGAATGGGAAGAACAGTATAATGAGTACAGAATACGGATAGAGTTAAATCCAAGGAAGTCGAAGGTAATGAGAAGTAGTAGAAATGAGAACAGCGAGAAACTTAACATCAGGACTGATGGTCACGAAGTAGAAGAAGTCAAGGAACTCTACTACGCAGACAACAAAATAACCAATGATGGACGGGCAAGGAGGACATCGAAAGCGGATAGCACTGGCAAAAAGGGAATTCCTGACCAAGAGAAGTCCACTAGTATCAAACATAGGCCTCAATCCGAGAAAGAAATTTCTGAGAATGTAGGTTTGGAGCACAGCATTGATGGTAGTGAAACATGGACTATGCGAAAACCGGAAGAGAAGAGAATCGAGGCATTTAGACAAATGTTGAAAATTCGGTGGACTGATAAGGAGTGAGGAGGTTCTTCGCAGAATCGGAGAGGAAAGGAATACGCGGAAAACACTGACAAGGAAAAGGGACAGGATAACAGGACATCTATTAACACATCAGGGAATGACTTCCAAGTTACTAGAGGGAGCTGTAAGAGTGCAAAAACGGTAGAGCAAGACAGAGAATGGAATACGTCCAGCAAGTAATTGAGGACGTAGGTTGCAAGTGCTACTTTGAGATGAAGAGGTTGACACAGGAGAAGAATTCGTGGCGGGCAGCATCAAACCAGTCAGAAGACTCGTGACTCAAAAAAGAAAAAAAGGGAATAAAATCTAAAACTGTAGTGTCGGGAGTAGTCGCGAGGATTTTCAAAGACTATCACTCCTATCGATATTGTGTGGTATCGAGACTCGCCTGCTCCGAACGGACGTGTAGTCATGTACTTTAGAGACAGGTATGAAAACTGTACAACACCGTACTTCACTTTCTCTCATTTCTTCATACGCACGGTCGATGTCACGTCAAAAATGTCTGCACTTCATTAAGTCAGACGTGGTCGTTCAAGACGTTATCAATCAACGTCATTATTTTGTTGCCCCTCGACTTTCTCTGAGCCTTGATCTGGCTTGACCAGCCAGTATCTCCCTCCACAATGAGACAGTAAAAGCCCTCCCCTAAGAGCGAACTTGCACCAATGAAAGTGGTACTGAAGAGAGAATGAATTGGACTTACTTTGTAATAGCCATTCCGAATACAGGAGAAAAATTTCATTGCCAGTATTTAACTGACAAGAAACGGTGAGATGATTCCTTATCACTACTCTTTGCGGCGAAGTGTTGGATTACATTCCAAATATTTCCACATTGTCTCCTGGAATGAGGGCGGGATAGACCCCTGGTGATGATCCGTCCGTCGGACGCTGATGTTACGTTGGAGCTGCTGTTCAATCGTCATAGGTTATGTGCCAGCAAGGGCTTTTCCCTCTCCCCTCTCTCCATCCGTAACAACCAAAAACACAATACAATACGATACGAACACTCATCACTGTCATTCACGAGACACAGATACACAACAGACCATTCATAAAAGGTCCGGGGAGGGTAACGGCAAACCACCTCCGCTGGGACCTTGACGAAAAAGGTAATGCATAATTACCGCATCCATCCCTAAAGGTTATTTCCTGAGTATAGAACGACTTTGACTCTACTCAACTAGGCATAAGGGTTGATTCACAAGGAAGATCGTAACATCGTTTCTCCTTTCAATCATCGAACGGACACCGAAATGGCAGGTACTGAAATAAGTATTCGCGGAATAGAAAAGCAACTAAAATCGCACAATAGTGGAAAGGCATCTGGACCAGATGAGATACCTGTGAGATTATGCGAAAGAACTTGCACCGCTTCTAGCAGTAGTGTATCGTTTGTCGCTACAACAACGAAGGGTACAAACGATTGGAAAAAAGCATAGACCATTGCTTTCGTCAGTTTGTTATAGATTTAGGAATGACGTCTGCTCACGCATTACGCCGTCTGCAAAAAATGAAGACCTGCTCTGCAAAAATCAACAAGGATTCCGTTATCAGATATCTTGCGAAACACAGCTCATTCTATGCGACTTTAGACTTTCTCGGAGAATCTCGATGAGGAAGTCTTCTCGGGTTATCAGCCGAGTCAAGGCATCGTTCTGCGGCAACTTTTCAATAACATTCCTACTTACGAACTTCCAGCTTGCTGGAGTAGCTTGGATTAGCAATGTCTGTTAATCAATAGAACGAAAAACCAGCCCAAGTTGCAAATATTTTACTTCTCATTCGATGGCTAGTTTCGGGTCGAGACCCATTTTCAAACCAACATAACAAAATCGTAAATGGAATTTCCGAAGATATCAGAAAATGTGTAAATGTACATTACACATTTTTTGACATCTCCGGAAATTCCATTTTCGATTTTGTTATGTTTATTTGAAAATGGGTCTCTGCCTGAAATTAGTCATCGAATGAAAAATAAAATATTTGCAACCTGAACTGCTTTTTCGTTCTATGGAAGCTTTCTACTTGTCGTCTTCAGGCGAAGTCGGAAACCTGTTAAAATGTTGCCGCATAACGATGCCTTGATTCGGCTGATAGCACGAGAAGAATTCATCACAGCTCGTTCTGTTCGTCCATGAAATCAAGAGCGCTGTAGACGATGGCGTCCAGTTAGGTAACGTGTTCGTTCCGGAAGGTATTCGACACAGTTGCGAACCGTCATTCAGTGAGGAAAATACGAGCTTAACGAGTATGGGAACAGATTGGTGACTAGATTCAAGACATTCGACGAGACAGAAGTAAATATGTCATTCTTAACCGGACGATATCGGCAGATGTAGAGGCAGTTTTCGGAGTACCTCGGGGGAGTATTATAGGACCATCTGTCCTCTTCTTTTTCCAGGCCTTATTGCGTGTGTTCTTGAGGTCGGTGAGGTGATCTGGATTTGGGAATTTTAGTGGTAGAGGGTGGCCGGATGTCCTTCCTGTCATCCTTCCCCCCCCCCCCCCCTCATCACCCCCTTTACACGCACACACACGGACGGAATTTGCTTCCCTCTTCTGTCTGCATCTACTGTTATCCCATGTGAGAACGTTTATGAAAATGTTTGCGAATCATGTAACCTAGGTGAAAGGCGTTGGTACCAGCCCGGTATTCACCTAGTCGGATGTGGAAAACCGCCTAAGAACCGCATCCACGCTGACCAGCTCACCGGCCCGCGTCACTAATCCGCACGACCTAGCAGCCGGTGCGCCTCCCAGAATCCCGGAAACGGCGAGCGGAAGCACACGGCTATCCGGGCCAGCTTTGTAGAGCATAACATCATTTGTGAATGATGTGAATAACGTCGGAAGTTGTGTGAGTCTTTTAGCAGACAACAGTTCTCTATAGGAATGTTAGAACTGCAGAAGACTGTAGATAAATACAGTGACACTTAAAGAGGATCGATGGTTGGTGCTGGGGTGGTAATTGACCATGAACGTATATAAACGTAAGATACTGCGCGTAAACAGGCGAAGAGATCCATTAATGTTCGGTTACGCTATCGGCGAAAACTCACTGGAAAGAGCAACAGTGAAATACCTAGGAGCAACCAGCCGGAGCGACCTTAAGTGGTATCATCACATAAAACAAATTGTACGAGAAGCAAATGCCGGGCTGAGATTCATCGGAGGGATGTTAAGGAACTGTAACTCATCCACAAAAGACGTGGCTTACCATACACTTGTTCGAGAGATTATTGAGTATTGTTCATCGGCCTGGGAGCCTTGCCGAGTGGGATTAACAGAAGAGACCGAGAACTTCCAACGAAGACGGCATGTTTCGTCACAGGATCGTTCAGTAAGCCCGGGAGCGTTACGAACATGGTCAACAAACTCCAAAAGCAGGCACTACAAGAGAGATGTGCATCACGGAGAAGAGTACCGCTGAAATTCCGAGGGCGTACGTTCGAAGAAAATACACGAAAAAAAGAGTAACTAAATCTCATACGGAAGTTTATCGACAGGCATTCTTCCTACCTGCCATTCGCTAAAGGAACAAGATGAGGGAAATGATATTGGTTTCGCAGGTATCCTCCTCCAAATACTGTAAGGTGGCTTGCAGAGTACAGATGTAGATGTACTGCAACACCCTGAAAGACTGTACTCAGTGACACCAGAATATAATACAAAGACGTGGTGAAAACTGATGCCTCCGAATTTTTTATGTAAAAACTCTCAAAGTTCTTTTAATAAAACAATCGTAATTCACCTTCTACACCCTTATTCTTCATATCTACATATTTGCAGTTCTCTGGCGCTAGAGGGCTCCGAACTGAAGCGTATAACATGGTGGTGTGTAACGTAACTACACCATCTGATCAAAAGTACCCGGACACACCTAAAAACATACGTTTTTATATTAGGTGCATTGTGCTGCCACCTGCTGCTAGGTACTCCATATCAGCGACCTCAGTAGTCATTAGACATCGTGAGAGAACAGAATGGGGCGCTCCGTGGAACTCACGGACTTCCAACGTGGTCAGGTGATTGGGTGTCACTTGTATCATACGTCTGTACGCGACATTTCCACACTCCTAAACATTCCTGGGTCCACTGTTTCCAATGTGATAGTGAAGTGGAAACGTGAAGGGACACGTACAGCACAAAAGCGTACAGGCCTACCACATCTGTTGGCTGATAGAGACCGCCGACAGTTGAAGAGGGTCGTAATGTGTAATAGGCAGACATCTATCCAGACCATCACACAGGAATTCTGAGGCTGTGGTGTTATGCTGTGGTCGTGTTTTTCATGGAGGGGGCTTGCACCCATTTTGTTTTGCGTGGCACTGTCAGAAGACAGGCGTACATTGATGTTTTAAGCCCTTCTTGCTTCCCACTGTTGAAGAGCAATTCGGGGATGGCGATTGCATCTTTCAACACGATCGAGCACTTGTTCATAATGCACAGCCTGTAACGGAGTGGTTACAGGACAATAACATCCCTGTAATTGACTGGCCTGCACAGAGTCCTGACCTGAATCCTGTAGAAACCTTTGGGATGTTTTAGAACGCCGACATCGTGCGAGGTCTCACCGACCGACATCGATACCCCTCCTTGCAGTGCAACACTCCGTGAAGAATGGGCTGCGATTCCCCAATAAAACTTCCAGCACCTGATTAAACGTATGCTTGCGCGAGTTGAAGCTGTCAGCGAGGCTAAGGATGGGCCAATACCATACTGAATTCCAGCCTTACCGATGGAGGGCGCCCCGGACTTGTAAGTCCTTTTCAGCCATGTATCTGGATACTTTTGATCACATAGTAAATGTCGGTGCGTGAGATGTGAGGTTGTGGTTCCGTCAACAAAGTCATACATTCTGCAGTGAAGGTATCCACAAATTGGTCTCTCGTTCGGAGAACTGTGTCCGTCACCAGGGTGACTATGTAGAAAAATGTATGTGTAGACATGAAGAATAAAGATGTAGAATGTTAATAACGTTTGTTTTGCTCAAAAAGCTTCAGGAGATTTCACATTCAAAATTCGGAGGCATTGCTTTTCAGCACGCCTACGTATATGTATAGTGAGGGGTCGTAGTGTTTGTGATTCGTTTGTCATAGTTGTCGGCGATCAGCTGGCTCTCTGGAGGACAGTCTGTGCACCTTCTGCTCTGACTTCGCATGTAGTAACTGTGTTGATCTAAGAGGTGACCAGTGTTCGCAACATTCATTCTAGGGTACAACAATGCCCCACCGACGAGTACGTATTCCTGTCGAACAGTTTCAGCCGTTGGAATAGGGTCGCACTGTGGACCGGTGGGCACTTGGAGGGACGTATTGAAGGACTGCTGCACATGACGGGCACAGTATATTGGTGGTGTGTCGCTACTTTCAGTAGTGGTCTGTGGAACATCACCACATCTGTAGACCAATTTCTGGACGTCTACTTTGTACAGACGCACGTCAAAATCGACGCATTGTGCGGGCAGCGGTAGCCGCCCGAACATCATCCAAGAACGAAATCCGGACACATCTTGTATCTACTATGTTGTCAGGGACCATTGGGAACTGTGTATTGGCACCAGGAGCGATATGACATCTGCCTCTGGCCAGGCTACCACTGACACCACAACACCGTCAAGCCTGGATACTCGGGTGTCCTCACAGAATCGACTGGAGAGTAGAACGGCGCTCTGTTGTTTTCGCTGATGAGAGTAGTTGCTGTCTCTACGCGAGTGATGGACGAACACGTGTATAGTGCAAACGTGTTGAGATGCCTGTTCTGGTGTGCATTCGCCTACGACACGCTGGTCCCATCCCAGTCTTCATGGAGTGAGGCGCCTCAGTTACAACTTACTGACACATTTAGTGTTGTTGCAGGGCAAAGTAGCGAATGCCCATTACACTGCACAGGCTGTTACACCCGTACTGCTGTGATTTCTTCGACAACAACGTGATGTGCTTTTTCGACAGGACAACGCACGTCCACATAGAGCTACTGCGACGCAAAGTGCTCATCGTGGTGTTAAAAAACTGCCTTGGCCAGCAAGATCACCAGATCTCTCGCCAGTTGAACGCGTATGGATATGATCAAGTGAGAACTTGCTCGTTCTCCAGAATTTGCAGGAACCACTGCCGACTAGCAACAACGGCGCCATATGCTAGGGACAACCTACCGCAAAATCCCATTCGGCACATTTATAATCGTTTACATGCGAAAATACACGCCTGCGTTGCCGGCAGGCGAGGGTGCGCCGTGTATTGATGTGACTGTTTGGGCACCGTTTACTGTGACATGGGTTTCATTGGGTCTGCATTTGTTATCCATTACTCCTACAATGATGGACTAGCTGTCACATCACTTGTCAGTAAAATGACCTATTCCTTGAGGGTGGTGAATTTCGTTCCAACAGTATAGCTGTAGAATCAACATCACGAAATTGGTAGCTACACTATGTGATCAAAAGTATCCGGACACATGGGTGAAAATTACTTACAAGTCGTGGCGCCCTCCATCGGTAATGCTGGAATTCAATATGGTGTTGGCCCACCCTTAGCCTTGATGACAGCGTCCACTCTCGCACGCATACGTTCACTCAGGTGCTGGAAGGTTTCTTGGGGACTGCCAGCCCATTTTTCACGGAGTGCTGCACTGACGAGGGGTATCGCTGTCGATTGGTGAGGCCTCGGCATTCCAAAACATCCAAAACTTGTACTATAGGATTCAGATCAGGACTCTGTGCAGGCCCGTCCACTACAGGGATGTTATTGTCGTGTAACCACTCCGCCACAGGCCGTGCATTATGAACAGGTGCTCGATCGTGTAGAAAGATGCAATCGCCATCCCCGAATTGCTCTTCAACAGTGGGTAGCAATAAGATCCTTAAAACATCACTCTAGGCCTCTGCTGTGATAGTGCCATGCGAAACAACAACGGGTGCAAGTCCCCTCCATGAAAAGCACGACCACACCATAACACCACCACCTCCGAATTTTACTGTTGGCACTACACATGCTGGCAGATGACGTTCTCCGAGCATTCGCCATAGCCACACCCTGCCATCGGATCTCCACATTGTGTACCGTGATTCGCCACTCCATACAGCCGTTTTTCTACTGTTCAATCGTCCAATGTTTACATTCCTTACACCAAGCGGGGCGCCGTTTGGCATTTACTGGCGTGACATCTGGCTTATAAGCAGCCGCTCGACCATGAAATCCAAGTTTTCTCTCCTTCCGCCTAACTGTCATAGTACTTGCAGTGGATACTGATGCAGTTTGAAATTCCTGTGTGATGGTCTGCATAGATGTCTGCCTATTACACATTACGACCCTCTTCAAAAGTCGGTGGCCTTAGTCAGTCAACAGACGAGGTCGGCCTGTGAGCTTTTGTGCTGCACGTGTTCCTTCACGTTTCCACTTCACTATCATATCGAAAACAGTGGACCTAGGGATGTTTAGGAGTGTGGAAATCTCGCGTACAGATGTATGACACAAGTGACACTCAATCACCTGACCACGTTCGAAGTCCGTGAGTTTCGCGGAGCGCCCCATTTTGCCCTCTCACGATGTCTAATGACTACTGAGGTCGCAGATATGGAGTACCTGGCAGTAGGTGGCAGCACAATGGACCTAATATAAAAAACTTATGTTTTTGGGGCTGTCCGGATACTTTTGATCACATAGTGTTTGTGCGATGTATTCATCAATGAGTATTTTCAGCTGGATAGGGCATACTTGCAGAAACTTGTGGACTTGTTTCCTCACTGAATTGATGGCAATATCGAAGCTGGAGATGATGTTACAAAGTGTTAACGTGATGTCTCCTGCAGATAATTAATTTTTTGTTGTTGTGCTTATAATTGCAACGTCTTCTTCAAGAATTTCCGGCTGTTGTCGTTTCACTCATTTACCCTGTATTTGATTTGAGGAAACTCTCCGTTCCTGCTGTTTACGATTTGTCCTCTTCATATCAGCATAACTGCAGCGTCCAGCATTGTCTGCCTTATTGTTGTTGTTGTGATCTTCAGTCCGAAGACTGATTTGACGCAGCCCTACACGCTACTCTATCCTGTGGAAGTTACTCCAACTTCTAATAATACTTCAGTCTACATCCTTTTGAGCTTACTTACTGTATTGATCTCTTGTTCTCCCACCGAAATTCCCTCCAGTACTAATTTGGTGAACCCTTGACGTCTCAGAATGTATCCTATCAATCGATCCCTTCTTTTAGTCAATTTACGCGAGAATTTTTTGTCTCCCAGTTCTATTCAGTATTTCCTCATTAGTTACGTGATCTACTCATCTAACCTTCTGCAGTCTTCTGTAGCACCACATTTCAAAAACTTCTGTTCTTGTCTAAACAGTTTATCATACATGTTTCTCTTCCATACAAGGCTACATTCCACAGAAATACGTTCAGAAAAGACGTCCTAACACTTAAATCTGTATTCGTTGTTAATAAATTTCTATTCTTCAGACACACGTTTCTTGCCATGGGAAATCTACATTTTACATCTTCTCTTCTTTGGCCATCATCTCTTATTTTACTGCTCAAATAGCAAAACTCATCTACTAATTTTAGTGCCTCGTTTGCTAATCTACTCCCGTCAGTATTGTCTGATTTAATTCGGCTGCATTTCAGTACCCTTCTTTTACTTTTCTAGATGTTCATTTGGTATCCTCATTTCAAGACACGAATGCTCTTCCAGCCCTTCCCTGTCTAAGACAGAGTTATAATAATAATGAGCGTATGGCATTGGTGGCCGGGAGACCCCTCGCGGGGCGGTTCGGCCGCCGCTCCACAAGTTCTTTAACGCCACTACGGCGACTTGCGAGTGAATGAGGATGAAATGATGATGAAAGACACACAACACCCAGTCATCTCGAGGCAGAGAAAATCCCTGACCCCGCCGGGAATGTAACCCGGGACCCCGTGCGCGGGAAGCGAGAACGCTACCGGAAGACCACAAGCCGCGGACCCCAGAATTCAAATGTAATCGGGAAACCTCAAAGTTTTTATTTCTTCCACCTGACCTTTAGTTTCTTCTCCAAATTTTTCTTTGGTCTCCTTTACTGCTTGCTCAGCGTACAGACTGAATAACATTGGGGATAGGCTACAACTCTGTCTCACTCCCTTTCCAACCACTGCTTTCATTCCAATCAGTGCTTCCCTTTCATGCCCCTCGACTCAAATAACTGAAGTCTGGTTTCTGTACAAGTTGTATATGACCTTTAGCTCCCCGTATTTTACCACTGCTACCTTCAGAATTTCAAAATGGTGTTTCATTGCCAAGTGTTTTCTCCAAATGTACAAAAGCTATAAATGTGGATCTGCCTTTCCTTAACCTATCTTCTAAAATTAGTCATAGGGTAGATGTTGCTTTTCGTGTTCCTACATTTCGCGCGGATTCCAAAATAATCTTCTTCAAGGTCGGCTTCTACCAGTTTTTCTATTCTTCTATAAATAAATCGTGTTAGTATTTTGGAATCATGAAATATTAAACTGATAGTTCTGTAATATTTCTACCTGCGAATCATGCCTTCTCAACTACGGTTTTCGAAGGTGATCCACATCGTAGCATGTACCCAGCCATTCTAGCTCTTCGATTCATCGTGTTCTTTATAATGCATTTATTCTTGTTGATACGTTGCAAGACCATTCCATCTCTTCTTCATCAGTCTCCTGTAACACAACGATTTCAAAGTCTTCTAATCGTTTCATTTGTGTTCTACCTCGTTGTTCACGTTTCGCACCCATCTGCAACTCTGCTTCCTTGATCAGTGGTGGGATAGAGGAACACTGCCGTAACCCTTCCTAACGGGATGTAAAAGCTAGTGGCGTCTACGACCTACGGCGTGCAGTGGAAAGTTGCGGACGATCGCCATGAGTGCGACATGTTTGGGTTGGACGTGCGATGGTCCCGCCCACCGCTGTTGCTGAAACTCGTTCGTCCCACCCTTCCGGCCAATCTGCGCCAGGCCAGAACCGCCCACGCGATAGATCGCATCAGCACCACGCGACGATAGCACAGCTGAAACGGGTGGCTCGTTCGTGGTCTATGTTTCTCTGTCTCCTGCAGAAAGCCGCAGAGTTGCTACAAAAAAAGTGTGGTGTGGTATTACCCTGCCAGTCGGTTTTAACCCCTCAGATTAATCGACTGACTATACCTGTATGACTAATTGAAATGAATGTGTAAAAGATGATCGCCAGATTAACGTTACTCAACCGTTCCTCCGAAAGAGTAACAGTTCACATTAACCGAAATATACTACCTGACAAAAAAAGTGAAACAGTCAGAAACGGAGGAGAAAACTAAATCAAACTTCACAAGTTGACAGAGGATGTGACGTTATTTCAGTGATCACTAAATCGAGTCAAATTTACAAAGAACTTGGCACTGTGACCCACTTACCGGTATTGCTTTGTATCCCTTCCGGCCTAATACTTGCACTAATGCGACGGGAATCCATACATATCATAAACATGTGTATGATGCGTGTGTGTGTGTGTGTGTGTGTGTGTGTGTGTGTGTGTGTGTGTGTTCCACATCTCCTCCTAAACCACTGGGTCGATTTCAACCAAACTTGGTACACGTATCCCTTACTGTCAGTCAACAACTGCTGTCGGGGTAAGAACCACCTACCTATCATAGTTCAGGAGATAAGACGTCAGAAACGCTGAGACGCATGGAAAACTGCCGCATTGCACATGGCGTTTAAATTTATTACTTCTCTCTTACTAACTCTATTCGCAACACATTTTGTAAACAGTATCCACATATGCCTCTGACTGAACCTACACAAATACGAGTATATCATTGTACAACACAGATTACAAGAGACACTTCATAAATACTGAGACGCCTAAAAAGATGCCGCACCATGCACGAAATTTAATACATTTACTCTTTACTACTAACACACTCCTACAGTCGCAATCGATTCAACTTAAGGAAATCCATGACACCTGGCAGCGCTGTTGACAGCTACCAACTGCAATGCATACTCGGCTGTAGGCTGAAACAATTGCCGTCTATAGAGCTACGAATAGGCACCGCCATAGAGATGTTTAAAAAACCGCGTTGTAGACACGGAAAGCAGTTGCACCGAGAGGACATAAACTGCCTGGAATAATACACTACAAACACAGTTCACTTTTTGTTTTTGTTTCTAAAAGAAAATTTGCAAAGTGAATACCTGGGAAATGCAAATTTTGACAGCTAGTTTTGTCATAAAGCTGTATTCTCTCCTGAGGCAAGCCGGTCCACAGCTGCTGTAACTGGTCCTTAACATCCTGGATATTGGTGGTGGGATGTAGTCGACTTCCAAGCTGGTCCCATACGTATTCTACTGGGGACAGATATGGGGATTTTTGTGGCCACGGGAGTACCTCAACATCACGCAGACTGTTCACAGAGACACGTGCCATGTGTGGACGAGTATTGCCCTGTTGAAAAATGGCATCACAATACTGTTGCATGAGAGGTAACACAAGAGGATGTAGGTGTCCGTGACGTACTACCAGCTCTCGTCAATCACTATCAGCTCCCCATTGGAATTGATCGTCTGTGATGTGATGTTAATGGCAGCCTACGCATGGCATTGTAATTCCCTTGTCCAGCTGCTGCTAGCGTTTGAACATGATTCAGGATGATACAGAAGGTATCAGGGACTCCATTACTTCTTCTTGGACGGACCTGTACCCAGATAGTCGCCATAATCCCCGATGACGATCACCTGGGGAAGTGCAGGGGCGCGATTCATAGCCGAACACAATATGACACCATTAATCAGCAGTTCATGCTTCCTGGTCAGGCCACTACTCCAAACGTTGCGTTTGTCTACATCTACATCTACATGGTTACTCTGCAATTCACACTTAAGTGCCTCTCTACCATTCCACTCTCGAATGGCTCGTGGGAAAAAGGAACACCTAAATCTTCCCGTTAGAGCTATGACTTCTCTTATTTTATTATGATGATCATTTCTCCCTACGTAGGCGGGTGTCAACAAATTATTTTCGCATTCGGAAGAGAAAGTTGGTGATTGAAATTTTGTAAATATATCTCGCCGCAAAGAAAACCGCCTTTGTTTCAGTGCCTGCCACCCCAACTCGCGTATCATATCAGTGACAATCTCACACCTACTGCGCGATAACACGAAACGATCTGCCCTTCTTTGCACTTTTTCGATGTCCTCCGCCAATCCTACCTGGTAAGGATCCCACACCGCACAGCAATATTCCAGCAGAGGACGGACAAGTGTAATGTAGGCTGTCTCTTTAGTGGGTTTGTCGCATCTTCTAAGTGTTCGGCCAACAAAGCGCAGACTTTGTTTCGCCTTCCCCACAATATTATCTATGTGGTCTTTCCAATTTAAGTTGCTCGTAATTGTAATTCCTAGGTATTTAGTCGAATTGAGAGCCCTTAGATTTGCACGATTTATCGTATACTCTAAATCTATCGGATTTCTTTTGGTATCGATGTGTATGACCTCGAACTTTTCTTTGTTTAGTGCCAATTGCCACTTTTCACACCATACATAAATTCTCTCTAGATCATTTAGTAATTGGAATTGATCGTCTGTGATGTGATGTTAATGGCAGCCTACGCATGGCACTGTAATTCCCTTGTCCAGCTGCTGCTAGCGTTTGAACATGATTCAGGATGATACAGAAGGCTTCAGGGACTCCATTACTTCTTCTCGGACGGCAGCTACAAATGTGAAAGGGCTATTATGTCTTGGCGAACAACACGGAGAAGATCCCTTTAATGGTCAGACGTGGTCGATCGAAACTTTGACGTTGAATCTGTGAGCCCCACGTTGCAGCGCAGTCTAACTTCGACCCACTGTCACTTCCGAATTCTCCACAAACCTGGACACAGCACGATCCGACCAGCCAGTCAAATGGAGACCCACAAACCCCTTTCAAACTTGTCAGGTGCTGATAAAGTGTGAACTTAATAGCATCTGCTGTATAACAGTCATGCTTATCAACAAGTTTACACAACTACAGCCACTGCCAATAATAATAACAATAATACTGTGCATCACTTATCTGACAAAAGAAATAATTGTTTTGGTGGAATTTTGTTGTTTTATACATAATTAAGTACAGTTTAGGGCAATAACGCAATAATGCGTAAGCTTTTGCAACTCTCCATTTCGCGTTTTTGTAAAAGTGGGAGTTTTCGTGCTTTTCCATTTTTCGGACAAGTGTACAAAATCGCTCAGAAAAGTATTAGTTCACGAAATTACTTCCGGGCCGAAAATCAGATATTCTTACGCTGCACCCACACAACAACTAGGGCTAACTGTACACTTCCCTGAAAAATGTTCGCTTGTAGACACGCTTATTTGATTTCGTCACTCTCTCAATCGAAGCATCTGTTCTGGAGACCCTAGTTACTTTGCAGCTAACTTCTGAAAATTTGCTTTTCTGTGTGATTTTCATTCTGCAGCGGAGTATTTGCTGATATGAGACCTCCTGAAAGGTGTATGCCCGACCGAGACTCGGCACATTTGCTTTTCACGGGCGATGTTCAAATGTGTATGAATTCCTAAGAGACCAAACTGCTGAGGTCATCGGTCCCTAGACTTACACACTACTTACACTAGCTTACGCTTAGAACAACACACGCCCATGCCCGAGGGAGGACTCGAACCTCCGGCGGGAGGGGCCGCGCAATCCGTGACATGGCGCCGCAAACCGCTCGGCCACTCCGCACGGCTTTTCACGAGCTAGTGCTCTACTGACTGAGCTACCCAAGCACGACTCACGACCCGTCCTCATAGCGTTACTTTTCTGTTAGCATTTAAGAATTAACATAGATCATTTTTATACTGCACATGAAAGTACTGCACACGAAAGTACAGTAAACAACCAACTCCAGTCACAGAGTGCCGTTTGTGGAAATGTTTAAACTAAAGTAGTAATAGACCAGAATACAAATGAGGCACTGAGATCGATAACGGCCTAAAACACACCGCCGTCGATCCTATATTTAACTGAACAGCAAAGAAACCAGTAATACAGCTTTTCGTGAATTTTAATATATACAACGTGGGCCTACAATGTGGATAAACGTGACTCACCATAAGATCAACACCATCCAGAAGTATAAATAAATGCTACAATCTCGCAATCGGTGGTGGTGGTGGTTAGTGTTTAACGTCCCGTTGACAACGAGGTCATTAGAGACGGAGCGCAAGCTCGGGTTAGGGAAGGAGTGGGAAGGAAATCGGCCGTGCCCTTTCAAAGGAATCATCCCGGCATTTGCCTGAAACGATTTAGGGAAATCACGGAAAACCTAAATCAGGATGGCCGGAGACGGGATTGAACCGTCGTCCTCCCGAATGCGAGTCCAGTGTGCTAACCACTGCGCCACCTCGCTCGGTCTCGCAATCGATAGTGATGTGCTTTAGTCCCGTACGATTCTCAGCGCATCAAATGGATTGCTGTATGATAAAATTCATAACTTAATATACCATAACTCATTCAGAATCCCACAATATAGGTTTACTGTCAGTACAACTTTAACATATACTGACGTCCGATCTAATTCTGCTAGATAGTGAGTAAATTAGCGTATCTGAGGAGTGGGCTATCATTTAGCAGGATTTATGCCGAGCGAACGGCAGAAAAATAGTGCTGCAGAGTGCTGCCAGCTGGTGGCACTGACGTAAACTTCAAGTTGAATGGCAAGGGCTAGCTGTGCACATCGTGAACCGTAAACATTGTGCATCAAATCCGTATGTATTTGGCCCGTAAGGCAATTACGTCCTGATGCCAAGTTTCATGGACTGTAGAGGAGCAGTAGCGCTGTACCTTTAAGTGTCGTATCTTTCAGATTGCGGTTTAAAAATGGCTCTGAGCACTATGGGACTTAACTGCTGTGGTCATCAGTCCCCTACAACTTAGAACTACTTAAAACTAACTAACCTAAGGACATCACACACATCCATGCCCGAGGCAGGATTCGAACCTGCGACCGCAGCGGCCACGCGGTTCCAGACTGTAGCGCCTAGAACCGCACGGCCACTCCGGCCGGCCTCAGATTGCGGCATCTATGTTATGTTTCACAGCTTTCAAAGAAAAATAACCAATAAATCCACAAGGCATCGAAAGTTAGGGTGTTCACGTGCTCTTGTGCTCTTACGCTGTAGCTGCCACTGCTTTTATGTCTTTACTGCGTGTCCTGGCAACGGCCTTGCTGCAGTGGATACACCGGTTCCCGTCAGATCACCGAAGTTAAGCGCTGTTGGGCGTGGCCGGCATTGGGATGGGTGACCGTCCGGGCCGCCATGCGCTGTTGCCATTTTTCGAAGTGCGCTCAGCCTCGTGATGCCAATTGAGGAGCTACTCGACCGAATAGTAGCGGCTCCGGTCACAGAAAGCCATCATAATGACCGGGAAATCGGTGTGCTAACCACACGCCCTCTTAACCACATTCTAAGTTGAGGATGATACGGCGGTCGGATGGTCCCGATGGGCCACTTGTGGCCTGAAGGCGGAGTGCTTTGTGTGTCCTGGTAAGGTCAAGGTCCAGTTTGCCAGGTCCTGCATGTGACATTATCTTTGTCACTCTCACATTACTTCCCAAAAACCGATCATTGTACAAAATCGGCCCAACATGCAACAAAACGCATGTGTCGCCAATGTTTCTCTCGATCACAACATCTATGAATACAATGATAAAACGTTATGAATACTTTCCACCGCGACGTTGGACGCTGCCTGGTAACGTTGTGGGCACGTGAAGCGGTTACAATGTACGTAGGTGGAGCAGACACAGATGGGGGATTACCCTTGCGAAGATGTGGGCTACAAATGTAGAAATCCATTGACGAAGAGCGGATTATTATTACGCCAAGCCTGTGAACGAGTATCTCAAAAACGGCGAAGCTGGTCGAATGTTCACATGCTACTGTAGTGCGCATCTACAGAAAGAGGTAGAAGGACAATGAAACTACCACTAGGCGCTAAATGTTTGGACGTCCACCACTCTTGACAGAACGCGGGGTTCAGAGGCTTGTCTGCTTTGTAAAGTAGGAGAAATTGTGATATGTGGCATCTCTGCCGAAAGAGCACAATGCTGGTACATGAACAAGTATTTCACAGCCCACTGTTCATCATACATTGTTGAACACAGAGCTCCGCAGCAGACCACACCTACGTTTTCACATGTTGACCCAAAGACATCGTCATTTACGACAGGGGTCGGCCGTTGTGGCCGAGCGGTTCTAGGCGCTTCAGTCTGGAACGACGCGACCGCTACGAATCCTGCCTCGGGCATGGATGTGAGTGATGTCCTAAGGTTAGTTAGGTTTAAGTAGTTGTAAGTTCTAGGGGACTGATGACCTCAGATGTAAAGTCTCATAGTGCTCAGAGCCATTTGAACCATCTGAATTACGATTGGGGTAGGCACGGGACCATCGAGATTCAACAGTCGAGCAATGGAAACGTGTCTGCCCTTCGGGTGACCACAGTTTTGCTGCACTAGGTCGATGGTCGTCTCCACAAACGCCACATCGAGCTGAACGGGGGCTGGAAACATGCAGCGTGCCACGAATACAGGCTGGTGGGAGCAGCGTTATGCTAAAGGGGACATTCTCCTGCGCTTACATGGGACCTGTGGTAGTAATCGAAAACATGCTGACAGCTGCCAACCACCAACCCTTTGTGTGCTTGATATCCTCCACGATAGCGATGTCATCTTTCAGCAGTGCATTATAGTGAACTCACGTTGATGTTCAAATGGTTCAAATGGCTCTAAGCACTATGGGACTTAACATCTGAGATCATGAGTCCCCTAGACTTCGAAGTACTTAAACCTAACTAACCTAAGGACATCACACACATCCATGCCCGAGGCAGGATTCGAACCTGCGACCGTAGCAGCAGCGCGGTTCTGGACTGAAGCGCCTAGAACCGCTCTCCCACAGTGGCCGGCCACGTTGATGTCACGGCAACCAAATTCTCCTGATGTGAATCCTGCGGAACCCATCTGGGTCGCCATCGGACACTGTCACCGTGTACGCAGATCAGCAGCCTGTTATCTATCTTAATTACACTATTAGCCATTAAAATTGCTACACCAAGAAGAAATGCAGATGATAAACGGGTATTCATTGGACAAATATATTGTACTAGAAGTGACATGTGAATACATTTTCACGCAATTTGGGTGCATAGATCCTGCGAAATCAGTACCAGAACAACCACCTCTGGCCATAATAACGGCCTTGATACGCCTGGGAATTGAGTCAAACAGAGCTTGGATGGCGTGCACAGGTACAGCTGCCCATGCAGCTTCAACACGATACCACAGTTCAACAAGAGAAGTGACTGGAGTATTGTGACGAGCCAGTTGCTCGGCCACCATTGACCAGATGTTTTCAATTGGTGAGAGATCTGGAGAATGTGCCGGCCAGGGCAACAGTCGAACATTTTCTGTATCCAGAAAGGCCAATACAGGACCTGCAACATGCGGTCGTGCATTATCCTGCTGAAATGTAGGGTTTCGCAGGGTTCGAATGAAGGGTAGAGCCACGGGTCGTAACACATCTGAAATGTAACGTCTACTGTTCAAAGTGCCGTCAAGGCGAATAAGAGGTGATCGAGAAGTGTAACCAATGGCACCCCATACCATCACTCCTGGTGATACGCCAGTATGGCGATGACGAATACACGCTTCCAATGTGCGCTCACCGCGATGTCTCCAAACACGAATGCGACCATCATGATGCTATAAACAGAACCTGAATTCATCCGAAAAAATGACGTTTCGGCATTCGTGCACCCAGGTTTGTCGTTCAGTACACCATCGCAGGCGCTCGTGTCTGTGATGCAGCGTCAAGGGTAACCGCAGCCATGGTCTCCGACCTGATAGTCCATGCTGTTGCAAACGTCGTCGAACTGTTCGTGCAGATGGTTGTTGTTTTGCAAACGTCCCCATCTGTTGACTCAGGGATCGAGACGTGGCTGCACGATCCGTTACAGCCATGCGGATAAGATTCTTGTCATGTCGACTGCTAGTGATACGAGGTCATTAGCATCCAGCACGGCGTTCCGTATTACCCTCCTGAACCCACCGTTTCGATATTCTGCTAACAGTCATTGGATCTCGACCAACGCGAGCAGCAATGTCGCGATACGATAAACTGCAATCGCGATAGGCTACAATCCGACCTTTAGCAAAGTCGGAATCGTGATGGTACGCATTTCTCCTCCTTACACGAGGCATCACAACAACGGTTCACCAGGCAACGCCGGTCAACTGCTGTTTGTGTATGAGAAATCGGTTGGAAACTTTCCTCATGTCAGCACGTTGTAGGTGTCGCCCCGGGCGCCAACCTTGTGTGAATGCTCTGAAAAGCTAATCATTTGCATATCACAGCACTTCTTCTAGTCGGTTAAATTTCGCGTATGTAGCACGTTATTTTCGTGGTGTAGCAATTTTAATGGTCAGTAGTGTACATGACCTGTGCGTGACACACGTCTACAAACCTACCAATAAATTTTCGGAACCATGATACGCAGAATCAGAGATGTATTTCGTTCCAAAGATGGGAAAACAAGCTATTAAGCTGCTGGTCATAATGTTTTGGCTCATCAGTGTACATAATATTGCCTCATAACCACACGTCCGCGTGTGCGGTAAAGAAGCAAAATGTTCTTAGCGCCACATGAGCTGCTCAGCAGATTCAAATGTAGCTGAATCCTTGCTGACAAACAAAAGCTGAGCATACGAGTAGTCAAAATGAGTGTAACGATGGCTATTGGAGGAGTCTTCAATGTATTTGGAAGCAATATCACACCTCTTGGAAAAAACATCTGATTGTGCGTAAAATCAGTCTAAATGCACGTTGATCACGAAGGTAACGAAACGCAACACATCACAACACATTTCATACAGTCAACAGAAACACGAATGCAAAAATGACTGAAGTAGAAAGAATTCAGCGTGGAATTTAAGAGCTCAATCTCTTGAGAAAAAAAACCGAGCGAGGTGGCGCAGTGGTTAGCACACTGGACTCGCATTCGGGAGGACGACGGTTCAATCCCGTCTCCAGCCATCCTGATTTAGGTTTTCCGTGATTTCCCTAAATCGTTTCAGGCAAATGCCGGGATGGTTCCTTTGAAAGGGCACGGCCGATTTCCTTCCCAATCCTTCCCTAACCCGAGCTTGCGCTCCGTCTCTAATGACCTCGTTGTCGACGGGACGTTAAACACTAACCCCCCCTCCTTGAAAAAAAAAAAAAAAAAAAAAAAAAAAAGGAAACCCATGGTTTGATGTGCTAACCATTAGACTCTGTGCTGAATATGCTTAGGAACTTGTTCCTCATCTTGCATCAGTTTGCCATAGGTCTCTGGAACAACAGAGAAAACGTGTCCACAAAAAGGCGCAGTTCGGTCTAGTCTATAACAAGTGGCGCAAGACTAATGCGCAGAACTATAGACCCATCTCACTTGAAGGGTTATGGAACGTTACACTATCTGATCCAAAGTATCTGTATACTCTTATGTAATGCAGAACTGACATGCCAACATTAAAACAAGTGGAGAGTATTTTGTTGTCAGCTGTGAGGTAACGGGCAAATTGTGGTGCCCTGAAAATATTTTAAGTTTGGAGTTGGCGTGGCCACACGGTCCGCTCGGCAGGCCGACCACGTGGTGCCGGACGTTGGCCAAAGCAAGAAGGGTCCAACCTGAGCGCATGGCTGGGAATTCCGTGGTGACGCCGTGTCGATGAAACAGTTGTATGTTGAGAGTGTCAAAGATGGCGGACTTTGTGAACATCATGGCAGACATTTCACAGTTCGTATAGAAATTAATAGTAGCCAGATGAATCATGATAACTCAGAAAGAAACATGAACATTACTATTATTTTCACGATGATTCTGATGGTGTAATCAGATTTTCAATATTTTTATTAGTTTAAAGTTTAGCATCTGACGGTAAATTATACAAGTAACACCGAACAACGAATTTCCAAAATCTAAACGCTTCATCCGATCTCGTCGATCGACATGTCTTTAGAAAGCTATTAGTGTAAACCTAAATTGGTATGAATTACTGGCATGTAACTTCAATAGTACGTGAGTTATTGTATGTCAAAGTGGCCGATTACTATCGATCGCGTCAGGCCATAAGTACTCTGCAGTTACACGAAAAAGTGGTAGCAGCATGCTTATAAATACACTCCTGGAAATTGAAATAAGAACACCGTGAATTCATTGTCCCAGGAAGGGGAAACTTTATTGACACATTCCTGGGGTCAGATACATCACATGATCACACTGACAGAACCACAGGCACATAGACACAGGCAACAGAGCATGCACAATGTCGGCACTAGTACAGTGTATATCCACCTTTCGCAGCAATGCAGGCTGCTATTCTCCCATGGAGACGATCGTAGAGATGCTGGATGTAGTCCTGTGGAACGGCTTGCCATACCATTTCCACCTGGCGCCTCAGTTGGACCAGCGTTCGTGCTGGACGTGCAGACCGCGTGAGACGACGCTTCATCCAGTCCTAAACATGCTCAATAGGGGACAGATCCGGAGATCTTGCTGGCCAGGGTAGTTGACTTACACCTTCAAGAGCACGTTGGGTGGCACGGGATACATGCGGACGTGCATTGTCCTGTTGGAACAGCAAGTTCCCTTGCCGGTCTAGGAATGGTAGAACGATGGGTTCGATGACGGTTTGGATGTACCGTGCACTATTCAGTGTCCCCTCGACGATCACCAGTGGTGTACGGCCAGTGTAGGAGATCGCTCCCCACACCATGATGCCGGGTGTTGGCCCTGTGTGCCTCGGTCGTATGCAGTCCTGATTGTGGCGCTCACCTGCACGGCGCCAAACACGCATACGACCATCATTGGCACCAAGGCAGAAGCGACTCTCATCGCTGAAGACGACACGTCTCCATTCGTCCCTCCATTCACGCCTGTCGCGACACCACTGGAGGCGGGCTGCACGATGTTGGGGCGTGAGCGGAAGACGGCCTAACGGTGTGCGGGACCGTAGCCCAGCTTCATGGAGACGGTTGCGAATGGTCCTCGCCGATACCCCAGGAGCAACAGTGTCCCTAATTTGCTGGGAAGTGGCGGTGCGGTCCCCTACGGCACTGCGTAGGATCCTACGGTCTTGGCGTGCATCCGTGCGTCGCTGCGGTCCGGTCCCAGGTCGACGGGCACGTGCACCTTCCGCCGACCACTGGCGACAACATCGATGTACTGTGGAGACCTCACGCACCACGTGTTGAGCAATTCGGCGGTACGTCCACCCAGCCTCCCGCATGCCCACTATACGCCCACGCTCAAAGTCCGTCAACTGCACATGCGGTTCACGTCCACGCTGTCGCGGCATGCTACCAGTGTTAAAGACTGCGATGGAGCTCCGTATGCCACGACAAACTGGCTGACACTGACGGCGGCGGTGCACAAATGCTGCGCAGCTAGCGCCATTCGACGGCCAACACCGCGGTTCCTGGTGTGTCCGCTGTGCCGTGCGTGTGATCATTGCTTGTACAGCCCTCTCGCAGTGTCCGGAGCAAGTATGGTGGGTCTGACACACCGGTGTCAATGTGTTCTTTTTTCCATTTCCAGGAGTGTATATTTATTCATCTATGTCTTGGTTTTGATATACGGTATTGATGAAGAAATTGATTAAATATTTACTGTGTTTTAGAAAGCACAGAGACGTTAGGCTACTGGCCTACTTTTGCTTGCTGTTCCTTTGATATATGTCTATTTCATTTGTTTATGTACACTCCTGGAAATTGAAATAAGAACACCGTGAATTCATTGTCCCAGGAAGGGGAAACTTTATTGACACATTCCTGGGGTCAGATACATCACATGATCACACTGACAGAACCACAGGCATATAGACACAGGCAACAGAGCATGCACAATGTCGGCACTAGTACAGTGTATATCCACCTTTCGCAGCAATGCAGGCTGCTATTCTCCCATGGAGACGATCGTAGAGATGCTGGATGTAGTCCTGTGGAACGGCTTGCCATGCCATTTCCACCTGGCGCCTCAGTTGGACCAGCGTTCGTGTTGGACGTGCAGACCGCGTGAGACGACGCTTCATCCAGTCCCAAACATGCTCAATGGGGGACAGATCCGGAAATCTTGCTGGCCAGGGTAGTTGACTTACACCTTCTAGAGCACGTTGGGTGGCATAGGATGCATGCGGTCGTGCATTGTCCTGTTGGAACAGCAAGCTCCCTTGCCGGTCTAGGTATGGTAGAACGATGGGTTCGATGACGGTTTGGATGTACCGTGCACTATTCAGTGTCCCCTCGACGATCACCAGTGGTGTACGGCCAGTGTAGGAGATCGCTCCCCACACCATGATGCCGGGTGTTGGCCCTGTGTGCCTCGGTCGTATGCAGTCCTGATTGTGGCGCTCACCTGCACGGCGCCAAACACGCATACGACCATCATTGGCACCAAGGCAGAAGCGACTCTCATCGCTGAAGACGACACGTCTCCATTCGTCCCTCCATTCACGCCTGTCGCGACACCACTGGAGGCGGGCTGCACGATGTTGGGGCGTGAGCGGAAGACGGCCTAACGGTGTGCGGGACCGTAGCCCAGCTTCATGGAGACGGTTGCGAATGGTCCTCGCCGATACCCCAGGAGCAACAGTGTCCCTAATTTGCTGGGAAGTGGCGGTGCGGTCCCCTACGGCACTGCGTAGGATCCTACAGTCTTGGCGTGCATCCGTCCGTCGCTGCGGTCCGGTCCCAGGTCGACGGGCACGTGCACCTTCCGCCGACCACTGGCGACAGCATCGATGTACTGTGGAGACCTCACGCCCCACGTGTTGAGCAATTCGGCGGTATGTCCACCCGGCCTCCCGCATGCCCACTATACGCCCTCGCTCAAAGTCCGTCAACTGCACATATGGTTCACGTCCACACTGTCGCGGCATGCTACCAGTGTTAAAGACTGCGATGGAGCTCCGTATGCCACGGCAAACTGGCTGAAACTGACGGCGGCGGTGCACAAATGCTGCGCAGCTAGCGCCATTCGACGGCCAACACCGCGGTTCCTAGTGTGTCCGCTGTGCCGTGCGTGTGATCATTGCTTGTACAGCCCTCTCGCAGTGTCCGGAGCAAGTATGGTGGGTCTGCCACACCGCTGTCAATGTGTTCTTTTTTCTATTTCCAGGAGTGTATTTAATAACGTGTGTTAGAGGGTGTTTATGGTCCAGCCGTAGAAATATTTATTCAAGTTATTTAAACGTAAATCCAGTATTTCGTATGTGTTTCAATACGTTTGTGGGTATGCGTTGGCTTGGAGACATGGAGGCAGCGCGCTAGCCAATCACAGCGCTCGTGAATGGGGAGACTGGATGGAAGTGGGAGAAGAGCATCGTTTTGAGGGAGGACAGAAGAGTTCTGCGCAGGACGGCACAGGACACGGGGGAGTCCGGGACATTACGGCGCTGGGGACACACGGTCGCAAGAGAGACTTGGAGTGTAGAGCGGTTTGCGGGTGGTCGCGGCAGATAGAAATACTTCGTAGTGCCGACCTGTGCACTTGTGAGATTTCCGTGGCTTCTACAGTGAAGACGTAGTGTGCGTTTAGAAGTGAATATCTCGCGAGCTATGTTGTTGTTCTTAACTAATTACGTGCAGTATGAATCTATTGGTTCCCTGTTATTCATCTTATATTTTATTTTATTTCTGGGCCATCGACACTAAAAAGTTTTTTGCGGAAATATACCACATTCTTAAAAGTACTTCTACTATCGTACTCATCATTTAAAGTCGTTAAGATAGTACCTGCAGATTTTATTTAATTGCAATCTTTCATTTATAAATTTCTACGTTATAATCGCAATTGCCGAGTGATAGGAACCTTCAACCATTCGATTCATGTGTATATTCATATTGTATACTGTAGACTCAGCAGTATTTGGCTTGTAATGTAGCAACTACGTATCCCTGCCCCTACACAACGATACCAGCCAAAACTTTTAATATTTCAACTCTGAGTCGGAGGGTACGTAGTTGATGGCCACCACACCATTTCATTCTTATTATTTGAAAGCCCGCACAGTGGACAAGGAGTAACAGCAAAATGGGTCGTTCAGGAGAGCTCAGTGAATTCGAATGAGGACCAAACACTGGGATGTGAATGTAAAGTGGAAACGCGAAGGAACAGCCACAGATGAAACAAGACCAGACAGGTCTCATGTGCTGACAGAGAGTTACGGCCGAGCACTGCAGAGGGTGGTTGTAAAAATTGCATGAAATCAGCGGAAGGACTCACTCTTGTCTTCCAAGGCGTTACCAGCAGTCTAGCTAGCCCAATGAATGTGCGGAGAGAGCTAAAAATAAAGTGGGCAGAATGACCGAGTAGCTCCTCATAGGCCACAAATTTTTGTAGTCAGCGCTAAGTGACACTTCGTGTAGTGTAAAAAGCGACGTCTCTGGACTGTGAGTGATTGGGAATGAGTGATTCAGAGCGATAAATCACGCTATATCCTATGGCAATACCAAGGGTTTGACTAATAACTGGAGAACGTTATCTGCCAAGCTGTGGCCTGGCAACAGGTAAGAATGGATGACCTGGGGATACAGCATGGGGATGCTTTTTTGGTTAAGATTTGGATCCCTTACTCCGCTTAAGAAAACGCAAAATGCGGAAGGATATGAACAAAATTTACAGCAACATGTACTGACTACAGTAGAGGAGTAATTCGGAGACGAATGTTTGTATCAGCTTGAGAATGCACTTTTTCTTAAAGCAGTATCTGTGACGCAATTGTCTGCAGACGATAAGATTCCTGAAACCAACTGTCTTACCCAGAGTCCCAACCTCATCTCAGTGATCTTTGAGATGAGTTAAGAAATGGATTCGCTCCAGAGCCTAGCGTCCAACATTTCTACCCCCTCTGATTTCGGCTCTTGAGCACTCCATGCTCTGCGATCGCTGGTAGCATACCGCGTCTTGTACTCGTCCACAGCGGCGGTCGGAGTCAAACCACCAAGTTACGACATCTGAAGATGGGCGTGTTCTAAGTACAATAACCTTACAACTGAAGCGGTATTTTCAGCCTCTGGTCTTGAGGAAGAATAGACATTCAGATACCTCATTGGAAGTGTCCCTAGCAGAGTTCAAACAGCCGTAAAGGCGACGACTTCATGTCCATTAATAGGCATCTAGATACTTTTGATGAGTTAGTGTGCATCGTGCTCGATTCGATGGCCGCAACCACGCAGATGCAAATCTCAGCTCATTCTGCTCATCTAAGAGTTTCTGAAGGCATTATATAAAGGAGATCAGGCTAATTCCGTTTTTATTGACTTTCAGAAATCATTCGATATAGTTGTGTATCCCTCCCCCCATGAACCATGGACCTTGCCGTTGGTGGGGAGGCTTGCGTGCCTCAGCGATACAGATAGCCGTACTGTAGGTGCAACCACAACGGAGGGGTATGTATTGAGAGGCCAGACAAACGTGTGGTTCCTGAAGAGGGGCAGCAGCCTTTACAGTAGTTGCAAGGGCAACAGTCTGGATGATTGACTGATCTGGCCATGTAACACAAACCAAAACGGCCTTGCTGTGCTGGTACTGCGAACGGCTGAAAGCAAGGGGAAACTACGGCCGTAATTTTTCCCGAGGACATGCAGCTTTACTTTATGGTTAAATGATGATAGCGTCCTCTTGGATAAAATATTCCGGAGGTAAAATAGTCCCCCATTCGGATCTCCGGGCGGGGACTACTCAAGGAGGAGGAGATTAGTGTTTAACGTCCCGTCGACAACGAGATCATTAGAGACGGAGCGCAAGCTCGGGTGAGGGAAGATGGGGAAGGAAATCGGCCGTTCCCTGTCAAAGGAACCATCCCGGCATTTGCCTGAAACGATTTAGGGAAATCATGGAAAACCTAAATCAGGATGGCCGGAGACGGGATTGAACCGTCGTCCTCCCGAATGCGAGTCCAGTGTGCTAACCACTGCGCCACCTCGCTCGGTCGAGGGACTACTCAAGAGGATGTCATTATCAGGAGAAAGAAAACTGGCATTCTACGGATCGGGGCGTGGAATGTCAGATCCCTTAATCGGGCAGGTAGGTTAGAAAATTTAAAAAGGGAAATGGATAGGTTAAAGTTAGATATAGTGGGAATTAGTGAAGTTCGGTGGAAGGAGGATCAAGACCTCTCGTCACGTGACTACAGGGTTATAAACACAAAATCAAATAGGGGTAATGCAGGAGTAGGTTTAATAATGAATAGGAAAATAGGAATGCGGGTAAGCTACTACAAACAGCACAGTGAACGCATTATTGTGACCAAGATAGACATGAAGCCTATGCCTACTACAGTAGTACAAGTTTATATGCCAACTAGCTCTGCAGATGACGAAGAAATTGAAGAAATGTATGATGAAATAAAAGAAATTATTCACATTGTGAAGGGAGACGAAAATTTAATAGTCATGGGTGACTGGAATTCGGCAGTAGGAAAAGGGAGAGAAGGAAACGTAGTAGGTGAATATGGATTGGGGGTAAGAAATGAAAGAGGAAGCCGCCTGGTAGAATTTTGCACAGAGCGCAACTTAATCATAGCTAACACTTGGTTCAATGAAAGACGGTTGTAAACATGAAAGAAGCCTGGAGATACTGATAGGTTTCAGATAGATTATATAATGTATAGACAGAGATTTAGGAACCAGGTTTTAAATTGTAAGACATTTCCAGGGGCAGATGTGGATTCTGACCAAAATCTATTGGTTATGACCTGTAGATTAAAACTGGAGAAACTGCAAAAAGGTGGGAATTTAAGGACATGGGACCTGGATAAACTGACTAAACCAGAGATTGTACAGAGTGTCAGGGAGAGCATAAGGGAACAATTGACAGGACTGGGGGAAAGAAATACAGTATAAGAAGAACGGGTAGCTTTGAGGGATGAAGTAGTGAAGGCAGCAGAGGATCAAGTAGGTAAAAACGCGAGGGCTAGTAGAAATTCTTGGGTGACAGAAGAAATACTGGATTTAATTGATGAAAGGAGAAAATATAAAAATGCAGTAAATGAAGCAGGCAAAAAGGAATACAAACGTCTCAAAAATGAGATCGACAGGAAGTGCAAAATGGCTAGACTGGCATGACTAGAGGACAAATGTAAGGATGTAGAGGCTTATCTCACTAAGGGTAAGATAGATACAGCCTACAGGAAAATTAAAGAGACCTTCAGAGAAAGGAGAACCACTTGCATGAATATCAAAAGCTCAGATGGAAACCCAGTTCTAAGCAAAGAAGGGAAAGCAGAAAGGTGGAAGGAGTATATGGAGGGTCTATACAAGGGCGATGTACTTGAGGACAATATTATGGAAATGGAAGAGGATGTAGATGAAGATGAAATGGGAGATATAATACTGCGTGAAGAGTTTGACAGAGCACTGAAAGACCCGAGTCGAAACAAGGCCCCGGTAGTAGACAACATTCCATTAGAACTACTGACAGCCTTGGGAGAGCCAATCCTGACGAAACTCTACCATATGGTGAGCAAGATGTATGAAACAGGCGAAATACCATCAGACTTCAAGAAGAATATAATAATTCCAATCCCAAAGAAAGCAGGTGTTGACAAATGTGAAAATTACCAAACTATCAGTTTAATAAATCACGGCTGCAAAATACTAACGCGGATTCTTTACAGACGAATGGAAAAACTAGTAGAAGCCAACCTTGGGGAAGATCAGTTTGGATTCCGTAGAAATTGTGAGACACGTGAGGCAATACTGACCCTACGACTTATCTTAGAAGAAAGATTAAGGAAAGGCAAACCTACGTTTCTAGCATTTGTAGACCTAGAGAAAGCTATTGACAATGTTGACTGGAATACTCTCTTTTAAATTCTGAAGGTGGCAGGGGTAAAATACAGGGAGCGAAAGGCTATTTACAATTTGTACAGAAACCAGATGGCAGTTATAAGAGTCGAGGGACATGAAAGGGAAGCAGTGGTTGGGAAGGGAGTGAGACAGGGTTGTAGTCTCTCCCCGATGTTATTCAGTCTGTATATTGAGCAAGCAGTGAAGGAAACAAAAGAAAAATTCAGAGAAGGTATTGAAATCCATGGAGAAAAAATAAAAACTTTGAGGTTCGCCGATGACATTGTAATTCTGTCAGAGACAGCAATGGGCTTGGAAGAGCAGTTGAATGGAATGGATAGTGTCTTGAAAGTAGGGTATAAGATGAACATCAACAAAAGCAAAACGAGGATAATGGAATGTAGTCGAATTAAGTCGGGTGATGCTGATGGAATTAGATTAGGAAATGAGACACTTAAAGTAGTAAAGGAGTTTTGCTATTTGGGGAGCAAAATAACTGATGATGGTCGAAGTAGAGAGGATATAAAATGTAGACTGGCAATGGCAAGGAAAGCATTTCTGAAGAAGAGAAATTTGTTAACATCGAGTATTGATTTAAGTGTCAGGAAGTCATTTCTGAAAGTATTTGTATGGAGCGTAGCCATGTATGGAAGTGAAACATGGACGATAAATAGTTTGGACAAGAAGAGAATAGAAGCTTTCGAAATGTGGTGCTACAGAAGAATGCTGAAGATTATATGGGTAGATCACATAACTAATGAGGAAGTATTGAATAGGATTGGGGAGAAGAGAAGTTTGTGGCACAACTTGACTAGAAGAAGGGATCGGTTGGTAGGATATGTGTTGAGGCATCAAGGGATCACCAATTTAGTATTGGAGGGCAGCGTGGAGGGTAAAAATCGTAGAGGGTGACCAAGAGATAAATACACTAAGCAGATTCAGAAGGATGTAGATTGCAGTAGGTACTGCTGTAGGTAGATGAAGAAGCTTGCACAGGATAGAGTAGCATGGAGAGCTGCATCAAACCAGTCTCAGGACTGAAGACCCCAACAACAACAACAACAACAGTTGTGTATCGTACCCTAAATACGTGCATATGAAATATGCGAATAGATATACGAATGATCTGAAGACATCTTAGTAAACCGAACTGAATTCCTCTTTATTAATTATTAATTAGGAGGCAATGTCATAAACGAAAAAATAGTTTCCAACGTAGCTCAACGTAGTGTGTTAGGGCCGCTACTGTTCACGATACTCCCAGGGTGCTTTTTCGATGCGTGAGGAAACACCCATCTGCAGAAGAAAATTGCTGTTTAATTTGTTGCTTCTCCAACGATTTAGGCAGTAACAGATGCCATTTTTTGAATTATAGTACACGTAAACGACAAAAGCCATGGGATACCTCCAAACATCCTGTCGGACCTTCTTTTGCCCGGCTTAGTGGAGAAACTCGACGTGGGATAGATTCAGAAAGTCGTTGGAAGTCCCCTGCAGAAATATTGAGCCACGCTGCCTCTACAGCCGTCAATAACTGCGAAAGAGTTGCCAGTGCAGGAGCTTGTGCGCGGACTGACCTCTCGATTATGTCCCATAAATGTTCGATGGGATTCATGTCCGGCGATCGGGGTGGCCGAATCATTTGCTCGAAGAGTCCAGAGTGTTCTTCAAACCAGTAGCGAGCAATTGTGACCCGGTGACACAGCGCATTGTCACGTGAACATGAAGTCCATGAATGGGTGCAAATTGTCTCCAAGAAGCCGAACATAACCATTTCTGGTCAATGATCGGTTCAGTTGGACCAAAGGTCCCAGTCCATTACTTGTAAACACAGACCACACCATTACGGAGCCTCCACAGTGCCTTGTCGACAACTTAAGTCCGTGGTTATCTTACCGATTGAAACCGGGATTCATCTGACCAGGCCACGGTTCTCCAGTCGTCTAGGGTCCAACGCGATACGGTCACGAACGCAGGGGAGGCGCTGCAGGCTACGTCGTGCTGTTAGCAAAGGCACTCGCGTCGGTCGTCTGTTGACATAGTCCATTAACACCAGATTTCACCGCGTCGTCCTAACGGACACTTTCGTCGTATACCCCACAGTGATTTCTGTGGTCATTTCACGCATTATTCTTTGTCTGTTAGCACTGACATCCCTGCGCAAACGCCGCTGCTCTCGGTCGTTAAGTGAAGGTCGTCGGCCACTGCGTTGTCTGTTGTGAGAGTTAATGCCTGAAATGTGGCGTTCTCCACACACCCTTGACTCTGTGGATATTGAATTCTCTAACAAGTCCCGAAACGGAATGTCCGATGCATCTAGCTCCAACTACCATTTCGCGTCTGGCGGTCATAATCATGTTGGACGCCGTTTGACAAGAATCACCTGAGTATAAATGACAGCTGCGTCAATGTACTGCCCCTTTGCACCTCTTGTACGCGATACTACCGCCATCTGTACATGTGAATATCGCTGTTCCACGACTTTTGTCACTTCTGTGTGTGACTTTCAGAAACCTCTTGTGGCCGGAAGAGACAGCCATGCAAGGATGTCGGAACGAGCAGCCACTCGGTAGGCTTCTGCCTCATGTTGTCAGTACGTGGCCGCCATGTTCTCGGAAGAGTAGACCTCATTCGGTCGGCGACACTCGTCAAATAGTCCTGCTCGTCGCGCCTGACGGAAGAGGGTTGTTTTCAAAGTGCGACCCAATCTCTCACTCAGTTCGTGACTGAAACTTTTCGCGAATTTTGCGATCAATGAGATTCGTTTAGACGAAGCAGCTTCATGAAATCTTTAAAATTGATCATTTTACGATTGAATTATTTGGTTTTATGTTCTTCCGAATTGAAGACTTGAAATGAAGAAGCCTCTAATTGCCGAAAATAGTGAATTTGAGGAAAATGAGTTTTAAATATACTAGGTAAGTAATGGTCATAATTGCGCTATTAAATGTGTTTCACAGTCTTCAAAAGACGTATAAAAGTTGCATTGTAATAGTAAGAAAAACTTGGTGTAGCTGGAAATGCAATGAAAAGATCTAAGTGCCGCAGTTCAAACTCAGCAAGAGATATTAAAAGGTCCACTTCAGTCAAATGTTTCTTCTTTTCTCCACAGATGTAACTTGTAACATCCAGGCCAGATAGCCGCATTTTCTAGATTTTTTTGTACTCGTACACCTTTCCTCAAAACAGGGATATCTTCCCTGGCTTCAACTTCATTGAAACGTATCCTGGTCTTAGTTTCATCAGGATTATGTTTGACTAACCACAGCCACTGTGCGCTTTGGATGTATTTAGATCTGCTGTATTTATAATACAATCTGCTGTTTTATTGAAATACATGATGTCAGATGGTTCAAATGGTTCAAATGGCTCTGAGCACTATGCGACTCAACTTCTGAGGTCATCAGTCCCCTAGAACTTAGAACTAATTCAACCTAACTAACCTAAGGACATCACACACATCCATGCCCGAGGCAGGATTCGAACCTGCGACCGTAGCGGTCGCTCGGCTCCAGACTGTAGCGCCTAGAGCCGCACGGCCCCTCCGGCCGGCAAGATGTCAGATGCATTCATCTTACTGATGATGGATGGGATTTATTTGCTCTATAATGTCCTTTACATCTCCTGGAACAATGCCTTTTGTAACTCAATAATAAACATTCTGTTCAGTTATGGTGTAAATTAACGATCAGTAATGAGAAATACCTCCTGTTCCGGACGAGCTTTTAAGGGAATACGTTAATTACTTGAACTTATGAACTCATTTCTCTCTATATTTCAGCTTCATCCTCATTGCTGCCGCAGTGCCTTCTCCTTTAATACGTCGTTTCTGTCCGCTTGAACTATTACGAATTTCCGCTGCGTCCACCATTTCATGTAACAATGAGCAATAAATGCACGGAACATAGAGCCCTTTAGATGCCAACAGCAGTGGCTGTTAAACCGCATGCCACCTGTTGATTACATCTGGTATTACATTTCCATTTATTGCAGCCTGAGACTCTTATACGTTACTGGGTTTGTCATATAGATCCCATTTCACAAAATACTTCAAAACTATTTATTATGGAACTTAGAGTCTTTTTTACTTCATGTCTTCAACTGTCGTAGACATTTGTTTTCGTGAAAATGGTACATAAATTTTCGATTTTTCGGCGTTATCTGTATGCCGTTTGATTTCCCATGTATACCGAAAAGTCACGCTGTGTGAATGACCTGGCAGATGTCTCCACCTGTATGAGGCTTTCCGCGGACGACAAATATGCGTTTAGGAAGGTGACATGGATAGAAGCTTGTTGTAAAGGGTGAGGACATTCAGTGGTAGAGGTTGATGGGTCAGGGTGAGTCAAAAGTAGCTCGTTGTCTACAGTACCCTTTGTTTATTTTTCGACAGTGTTTTCTGTCATTGTGGTTGATAATGGAAGCAAGACTACAGAGAAATCAAGACCCGATTATAGGATTTGTCGACCTGGAAAAAGAATTCGACAATGTCAAATGGTGCAAGATTTCGAAATTCTGTGAAAAAGTAGGCTTAAGCAATAGGGAAAGACGGGTAGTATACAATATTTTCATTGCTCATGGAAACCACACATTGCATGTTGCAGCACCAAACAGCGAGACCTTCAGAGGTGGTGGTCCAGATTGCTGTACACGCAGGTACCTCTAACACCCAGTAGCACGTCCTCTTGCACTGATGCACGCCTATATTCGTCGTGGCATATCATCCACAAGTCCATCAAGGCACTATTGGTCCAGATTTTCCCACTCCTCAACGGCAATTCGGCGTAGAGGCCTCAGAGTGGTTGGTGCGTCACGTTGTCCATAAACAGCCCTTTTCAATCTATAACAGGCATGTTCGATAGGGTTCATGGTTGGAGAACATGGTGGCCACTCTAGTCGAGCGATGTCATTATCCTGAAGAAAGTCATTCACAAGATGTGCACGATGGGTGCGCGAATTGTCGTCTATGAAGACGAAACCCTCGCCAATATGCTGCCGCTATGGTTGCACTATCGGTCGGAGGATGGTAATCACGTATCGTACAGCCGTTACGGCGCCTTTCATGACCATCAGCGCCGTACGTCGGCCGCACATAATGCCACCCCAAAACAGCAGGGAACCTCTACCTCGCTGCACTCGCTGGACAGTGTGTCTAAGGCGTTCAGTCTGACCGGATTGCCTCCAAACACGGCTCCGACGATTGTCTGGTTGAAGGCATGTGCGACACTCATCGGTGAAGAAAACGTCATGCCAATCCTGAGCGATCCATTCTGCATGTTGATGGGCCCATCTGTAACGCCCTGCATGGTGTCGGGGTTGCAAAGATGGACCTCGCCATGGACGTCGGGAGTGAAGTTGCGCATCTTGCAGCCTATTGCGCACAGTGTGAGTCGTAACACGAAGTCCTGTGGCTGCACGAAAAGTATTATTCAACATGGTGGCGTTGCTGTTAGGGTTCCTCCGAGCCATAATCCTTAGGTAGCGGTCATCCACTGTAGTAGTAGCCCTTGGGTGGCCTGAGCGAGGCATGTCATCGACAGTTCCTGTCTATCTGTATCTCCTCAATGTCCGAACAACATCGCTTTGGTTCACTCCGAGACGCCTGGACACTTCTTTTGTTGCGATCCCTTCCTGGCACAAAGTAACAATGCAGATGCGATCGAACCGAGGTATTGGCCGTATAGGCATGGTTGAACTACAGACAACAGGAGCCGTGTACCTCCTTCCTGGTGGAAAAACTGGAATTGATCAGCTGTCGGCCACCCTCCGTCTAATAGGCGCTGCTCATGCATGGCTGTTTACGTCTTTTGGCTGGTTTAGTGACATCTCTGAACAGTCATAGAGACTGTGTGTGTGATACAATATCCACAGTCAACGTCTATAATCAGGAGTTCTGGGAACTGGGGGTGCTGTAAAACTTTCTTTGATGTATGTATATTAATCAAGTTCACTGTATGGTTCAAGCCTCAAACATCTTCAGTCTGCATATACAGGGTGGTCCATTGATCGTGACCGGATCAAATATCTCACGAAACAAGCGTCAAATGAAAAAACTACAAAGAACGAAACTTGTCTAGCTTTAAGGGGAAAACCAGATGGCGCTATGGTTGACCCACTAGTTGGCGCTGCCATAGGTCAAACGGATATCAACTGCGTTTTTTAAAAATAGGAACCCCCATTTTTATTACATATTCGTGTAGTACGTAAAGAAATATGAATGTTTTTGTTGGACCACTTTTTTCGCTTTGTGATAGATGGCGCTGTAATAGTCACAAACATATGGCCCACAATTTTAGACGAACAGTTGGCAACAGGTAGGTTTTTTAAATTAAAATACAGAACGTAGGTACGTTTGAACATTTTATTTCATTTGTTCCAATGTGATACATGTACCTTTGTGAACTTATCATTTCTGAGAACGCATGCTGTTAACGCGTGATTACTTGTAAATACCACATTAAGGCAATAAATGCTCAAAATGATGTCCGTGAACCTCAATGCATTTGGCAATACGTGTAGCGACGTTCCTCTCAACAGCGAGTGGTTCGCCTTCCGTAATGTTCGCACATGCATTGGCAATGCGCTGACAGATGTTGTCAGACGTCGGTGGATCACGATAGCAAATATCATTCAACTTTCCTCACAGAAAGAAATCCGGGGACGTGAGATCCGGTGAACGTGCGGGCCGTGGTATGGTGATTCGACGACCAATCCACCTGTCATGAAATGTGGTATTCAATACCGCTTCAACGGCACGCGAGCTATGTGCCGGACATCCATCATTTTGGAAGTACATCGCCATTCTGTCATGCAGTGAAATATCTTGTAGTAACATCGGTAGAACATTACGTAGGAAATCAGCATACATTACACCATTTAGACTGCCATTGATAAAATGGGGGCCAGTTATCCTCCCTCCCATAATGCCGCACCATACATTATCCCGCCAAGCTCGCTGATGTTCCACTTGTCGCAGGCATCGTGGATTTTCCGTTGCCCAGTAGTGCATATTATACCGGTTTACGTTACCGCTGTTGGTGAATGACGCTTCGTCGCTAAATAGCACACGTGCAAAAAATCTGTCATCGTACCGTAATTTCTCTTGTGCCCAGTGGCAGAACTGTACATGACGTTCAAAGTCGTCGCCATGCAATTCTTGGTGCATAGAAATATGGTACGAGTGCAATCGATTTTGATGTAGCATTCTCAACACCGACGTTTTTGAGATTCCCGATTCTCGCGCAATTTGTCTGCTACTGATGTGCGGATTAGCCGCGACAGCAGGTAAAACACCTACTTGGGCATCATCATTTGTTGCAGGTCGTGGCTGACGTTTCACATGTGGTTGAACACTTCCTGTTTTCTAAAATAACGTAACTATCCGGGGAACGGTCCGGACACTTGGATAATGTCATCCAGGATACCGAGCAGCATACATAGCATACGCCCGTTGGGCATTTTGATCACAATAGCCATAGATTAACACAATGTCGACGTTTTATGAAGTTGGTAAACAGTCCATTTTAACAAGGGTAATGTATCACGAAGCAAACACCGTCCGAACTGGCAGAATGTTGCGTGATACCACGTACTTATACGTTTGTGGCTATTACAGCGCCATCTATCACAAAGCAAAAAAAGTGGTCCAACAAAAACTTTCATATTTCTTTACGTACTACACGAATATGTAATAAAAAATGGGGGTTCCTATTTTAAAAAAACGCAGTTGATATCCGTTTGACCCATGGCAGCGCCATCTAGAGGGCCATCCATAGCGCCATCTGGTTTCCCCCTTCAAGCTAGACGAGTTTCGTTCTTTGTGGTTTTTTCGTTTGATGCTTATTTCGTGAGATGTTTGGGCCGGTCACTATCATTGGACCACCCTGTATACGTTTCTGTGTACGACATCGTACACAAGGTAAGGAGGTGAGCTATTAAGTGGTGTCGCAATTGTCGTCATAGGAAAGGTGGAAAGAGCAGAAATGATTAGGGAATGAGTAACCCAACAAACAGAAGATTTACTTAACTTGTATTTGCCCAAGTGAAAGAAGACTCTTTACAAATAAGCAGCAGGGACTAGAGTCCAGCTCATACAATGGCAAGTGAGCTGAGACTCGCTGCCCTATGCACGAACGAAGATGCTGTAGCGTAGTGGCTCCAAATGCAAGTCAGGTGAGCGGCTGCCACCGACCATTGTGTATTGCAGCAGCAGAGGGCACTCGTAGAACAGAGATGTTGGAGGGGTGACTCAGCGGAAGTGCATAGTTGTGTCCACCAGATCTCGTGCGACCGTTGTTGGCATCAGACAGAAACTTGCTATTCTGTTTCCCACCTTGATGCGCCATGGTGTGGTATTAATATGTGATACTACGTACATCACAGATGTTTGAAGCTTGAAAACGTCTCTGAAACCATATAGTTTCATTTTAGGAGGAAAATTCTCTCATAGAATTGCCCCAGATCATTTGTTCCGAAACCGGTGACAAAACTTAGCGCATCCTCCGAGATACTTCTCGCATAATGTCCACAGGGGTAAAATTATAACTTTCAAGGAAGCGCTCCGCTCATTAATCTACTACAGCTACATCTACACTCCGCAAGTTGCCATGCTTTATTGAACAGCCAAAACAGTCTGATCACTGCCCAAAGCGAGACTGAATGCCGCCTGGCGGCGTAGCGAACACGTGACAGTAAGCATAGAACGTATACAGGGTGTTACAAAAAGGTACGGCCAAACTTTCAGGAAACATTCCTCACACACAAATAAAGAAAAGATGGTATGTGGACATGTGTCCGGAAACGCTTACTTTCCGTGTTAGAGCTCATTTTATTACTTCTTTTCAAATCAAATTAATCATGGAATGGAAACACACAGGAATAGAACGTACCAGCGTGACTTCAAACACTTTGTTACAGGAAATGTTCAAAATGTCCTCCGTTAGCGAGGATACATGCATCCACCCTCCGTCGCATGGAATCCCTGATGCGCTGATGCGACCCTGGGAATGGCGCATTGTATCACAGCCGTCCACAATACGAGCACGAAGAGTCTCTACATTTGGTACCGGGGTTGCGTAGACAACAGCTTTCAAATGCCCCCATAAATGAAAGTCGAGAGGGTTGAGGTCAGGAGAGCGTGGAGGCCATGGAATTGGTCCGCCTCTACCAATCCATCGGTCACCGAATCTGTTGTTGAGAAGCGTACGAACACTTCGACTGAAATGTGCAGGAGCTCCATCGTGCATGAACCGCATGTTGTGTCGTACTTGTAAAGGCACATGGTCTAGCAGCACAGGTAGAGTATCCCGTATGAAATCGTGATAACGTGCTCCATTGAGCGTAGGTGGAAGAACATGGGGCTCAATCAAGACATCACCAACAATGCCTGCCCAAACGTCCACAGAAAATCTGTGTTGATGACGTGATTGCACAATTGCGTGCGGATGCTCGTCAGCCCACACATACTGATTGTGAAAATTTTCAATTTGATCACGTTGGAATGAAGCCTCATCCGTAAAGAGAACATTTGCACTGAAATGAGGATTGACACATTGTTGGATGAACCATTCACAGAAGTGTACCCGTGGAGGCCAATCAGCTGCTGATAGTGCCTGCACACGCTGTACATGGTACGGAAACAACTGGTTCTCCCGTAGCACTCTCCATACAGTGACGTGGTCAACGTTACCTTGTACAGCAGCAACTTCTCTGACGCCGACATTAGGGTTATCGTCAACTGCACGAAGAATTGCCTCGTCCATTGCAGGTGTCCTCGTCGTTCTAGGTCTTCCCTAGTCGCGAGTCATAGGCTGGAATGTTCCGTGCTCCCTGAGACGCCGATCAATTGCTTCGAACGTCTTCCTGTCGGGACACCTTCGTTCTGGAAATCAGTCTCGATACAAACGTACCGCGCCACGGCTATTGTCCCGTGCTAATCCATACATCAAATGGGCATCTGCCAACTCCGCATGTGTAAATATTGCACTGACTGCAAAACCACGTTCGTGATGAACACTAACCTGTTGATGCTACGTACTGATGTGCTTGATGCTGGTACTGTAGAGCAATGAGTCGCATGTCAACACAAGCACCGAAGTCAACATTACCTTCCTTCAATTGGGCCAACTGGCGGTTAATCGAGAAAGTACAGTACATACTGACGAAACTAAAATGAGCTCTAACATGGAAATTAAGCGTTTCCGGACACATGTCCACGTAACATCTTTTCTTTGTATGTGTGTGAGGAATGTTTCCTGAAAGTTTGGCCGTACCTTTTTGTAACACCCTGTATAAGCTGAGCACAGACATATAGGGATTCATTCTGGCAGCTATAAGGGCCGCAGATGGAAAATCCAAGGACATATGTGACTTAGACAAGGTGAGGATTGTTACGGACTGACATCTGACGACGAACATCTCGGAAATAGCGGAGCTTGTCGGCTGTTCGCTTCTTACTTCGTGAGCTTTTGATTGAAGGACGGTGAAACCACGAGTAGGCGACAAGGTGTTGCACGGCCACACCTCATCAAAGAACATGTAAGTCGGAAGCTTGCTCTGTAGAGTAGAATAGGCGGTGTTTTGTAGTATATCGGACGGCAGATTGCAGGTACAAGTGTTTCGGTGCAAACCGTGCAGTGCACACTGCTGAATACGGGATCAGCAACAGACACCTCCTACATGTTCCTCTATAAACCCAACGATATCGTTAGTTACGATTTCAGTAGGCATGGAATCTTCGGTACTGGACCTTGGATCAATGAAAACATGTCACGTGGTCTGACGAATCACGTTTCTTGTCACACCACGTCGATAATCGTGTCCGGATACACCATCATTCAGGCGCCATGCAGGTGGGGGAATGATTATGCTATGAGCGACTCTGGCCTTGTCTTCCAAGTGACCTGTGGTAGTAACGACAGCTGTGGACAACCTAAGCATTATTGTGGATCACTTGCATTCCTTCATATGTCACCCCGACGGTGACGGCACGTTCTAGCAGGATAATTGTCTATGCTACGTAACCAGAAGCGTGCTACAGTGGATTGGGGATCTTGATAGTGAACTCACATTGAGGTCTGGGCAACAAATTCACCTGATTTGAACTAGATGTAACACCTATTGGACGCTTTCGGGCTCAAGCTCTGCATCCAAAAATCACCATTCCGCAATTTTCGTGGATTGCATGACATGTGTGTAGCCATTTACAATCACACAGAAACCTACCAAGGAATTGCCACGCAGAATTGCGTTTAAATGTGGATTAAGGAGATCCAAGTCACTATTAAGCAAGTGGTCTTAATATTCTGGTCAATCACTGTACAGGATGTCCCAGAAATGTTGCGACAAACTTTGAGATATTGTAGAGGGTGTCTTAAGGAACAAATCGAGGCTAGGAACCCTTATCTGGAAGCGTCATCCAACAACACTACAGATCGTTGAAGTAATGGACACTGACGCCTGCTACTAGACCACCCCTTCGACAGCAAACGTGACTTTTTACTCTGACGGAACGCCTTGCAATGTTGTTTGTTATTCAGTGATCACAAATGATTCCCATGATCGCCAGCAGAGAAGAATGGAGCTAGCTGCTGCTTAGAGGGGCCTTGCCTCGTATGAAAGCGATGCTTTGTTGTTTCGGTGAATGATGTTTTTGGACACTAATTTCCATCTGCAGTTTTTTTTCCTCCTATACGCTGCAAAACACTGGAGATTTAAAGGTTTCAAAGAGAATAATGAATTTCAGATGTAAACCATTCTCCATTGTCCACCGAGGTAACAGAGCATCACATTCAAAGGAGACAAGGCCTTTCTTTGGAGCAGCTAACTCTATCTTCTCCACTGGTGATTGTGGCATCCAGCCGCGATCACCGAATAACAAACAACATTGCGAGACTTGCGCCTATGGCCCGTCAGCTTGCTAAGTCACGTTTGCTGCCGATGCGGTTGCCTAGTGTCAGGCGCTGACTCCTATAGCTTTTACATTCTGCAGCATCGTTGGATGACGTTTCTGGACATGCGTTCTTAGCTTCAATTTGTACCCCAAGACGCCCTTTACAGCCCCTCGAAGTTTGTCACAACATTTCTCAGACATCCTGTATAGGTGGCGAAGAATATACAGTAGTATGCCACTAATTTTTTCCCCTCTCCCCCCCCCCCCCTCTCAAAACCTGTCCATACTCTAGAAGAAAGACGTTGATGCCCATCAGCATGAACTAGAATTTCTCTGATTTTACCGTTGTGGTCATTATGCGAGCTGTTTGTTGGAGGAATTAGAATACTCTTGACTCATTTTGAAAAACCTGCTCTCCAAATTTCGTGAGTAACGCGCATTGCACTGCACTACGCCTTTCCTGTAACGTCTCCCACTTAAATTTCTCTAGAATTTCTGTGACAGTCTTATGCTGAATAAACAAACCCATGATGGATTGTGCATCTGTTCTTTGAATCTTTTCCTTTCTTCCGTTAATCCACATCCATAAGTGCCTCAAATCGACAATCAGTATTCAGCAACTGGTAGAACAAGGAATTTGCTAGTGAAAACTTCTGTGCATCAAATACACTTCTTGAAATTCGTCCACTAAATCTAAGTCTGGCTTCTGCCTCCTCTACGGCTCAATTCATGTGGTCGTTCTATCCATAAATCATTCTAGAAAGAAATTCCCAGTAACTTGAAGATTTTGGCTGATTACCAATTACTTACAAGGGAACTGTCTAATTCGACATGTTGAAAACTGCCCTGAATTTTTTTTATCCAAGAAGAATAAACAGAAAGAAACACAGTGTCAAATTGTTTTGCTGTTAAGAAAAATATTGAAGTTCGCCCTAGCTCATCAGGTAGCTGGAGATGTGAACATCCCTGCCGAAACTGCAGCAGACAGCGCATGAGCAACATGGCGGGCACATATCCGTGATTGACGGTCATCGCTAAACAGATAACACAGCACAACGCGATCGTAATTTGTAAAGCGGATTTCAGTTTACGTTGATAGTTTCTCTGACACAACAGTTCGCTGCAACCCATTGGATATTCATAATAATTACCAATTACCTTTGTGGTATTGCTAAACGTCAACAATGGAGATAAAACAGAATCAAATTTCTTTATGATTTTTTTTTTGCATATATTTGCTAATAACATCTGTCCGCTAAACAGATAACACAGCACAACGCGATCGTAATTTGTAAAGCGGATTTCAGTTTACGTTGATAGTTTCTCTGACACAACAGTTCGCTGCAACCCATTGGATATTCATAATAATTACCAATTACCTTTGTGGTATTGCTAAACGTCAACAATGGAGATAAAACAGAATCAAATTTCTTTATGATTTTTTTTGCATATATTTGCTAATAACATCTGTCTTTGTGCAGATTCCAGAGTTTCATAGTAACGTGGAATCCAATTAATGTTTTAAACCTAGCAAAAATGAAATACGAAGATGTGGTACCGATATGCATCCGGAAACACCTACTTTCTTGAAGACCTACGCATGTGTTCTTTATTTAATTTCTTGGATATTCAGTTCAATGACGTCGATAGTGTTGTTCATACATAAAGGAAGTCGCATATAGGATACTAGAGCGACCCATTGTTGAATACTGTTCGAGTGTTTGGGATCCGTACCACGTAGTGTTGATGGAAGACAGGGAAGCAATTCAGAGGCGGGCTGCTAGATTTGCTACCGGTGGGTTCGAACAACACGCAAGTATTACGGAGATGCCTTGGGAACTAAAACAGGAATTCCTCGAGGGAAGGCGACGTTCTCTTACGGGAGCACTATTGAGAAAATTTGAGACTGTCTGCTGTACAATTTTACTGCCGCCAACGTATATTTCGCGTAAGGACCATGAAAATATGATCAGGGAGATCTATGCTCGAAAGGAGGGATAGAGATAGTCGTTTTCTTCTCGCTCTATTTGCGAATGCATCAGAAAAGGAAACTACTAGTAATGGTACATGATACCCTCCGCCACGCGGTGGATTGCGGCGTAGGCATGTAGATGTAGACATTTCGTAAAAAATTTTGAAACCATTAGAAGAAATAGTAAATAATTCGGACAATTCCGTGGCTCGAACGATGCCTGTTTTGCTAACTAACGTCCAGAAAAAGAGAGTACCTCTCAAGCCCAAAGAAAACATAGACGCTAATAGCTTTCAGTGACAAAGAAAGGGCTGTAAATTTTTTGGTTCAACGAAGAATGAAGAAAACGCTTAAACTTAAGTGATGTGCAAAAGCCAGTTTCGTTTCGTAAAATCTGTACACGAAGAGTATAAATGAAAGAAACATCTACGCGACGGACGAAATATGTGCCAAAATGGAAGTCGCAAAAGAGTGAAAGGAAAACATTCGAAAGATTTGAAACTTCTCATGAGAGTCAATGCACCGTAGCCGAGGGAAATGAAGGAGTCTGAGCTCTCTGAATTGCAAGTGAGAAGAACCTTACTGATTTCCAGGCTGCTTTGACCTGGTTAAACAGATTCAGGAAATAAAACGGAAAAGGAGGCAGTAAAATTACGAAATTTACCTCAAGTAAACGTGTAGAGGAAATGTCACTGATAGTTAATACCGTAAAGAAATTCGTGGCTGAACTTCACTGAAAGCTGCGTATAAAGTCAATCAGTCAAGTTTCGTGCAGTTTCATCACTTCTAGCGAAAAAATTCGTTTGTGCAGTGTAAGAATGCTATGACACGTTCACCATGCGAGTGACAACTATCAGTGGACTGTTTTCGCAACTTTGGCTCCCTCCTCGGGAACACCGAGGCAAATTACGAGCAAAAATTTTTGAAAAAGGGACTGTTTACTTGCAGAAGTCTTATGATCGACGGAAAAGATTTTAAATATTTTCAATGTAACATCCGAAACGTCTTCTTACAACTTTCAGGGAATAATTTTGTTGGACTTTTAGCCTGGACGTAACGACACCTCTCTCTTTAGAACGACGACGAAAAGACTTTTTAACAGAATTCTTATTCCACCCAGAACTGAAAGTGTGATTCACCCTCTCGATAAAAAAAATTTCAACACTGTAAAGCGTTTTTCAGATAACTGTCGGACAATGTAATGTCCGATAGATCGTTGTCCATTTTAGGTGTATCATAGGAAGAGAACTGTTAAACTTCAGTCATTTCAGCGTTTAATTTCTCTCACCACAATTTACGAATTTTTTTAAGTATGCCTGCTGTGTAGCACAAATTGCAGAACAACGGCCACAACCATTTTTTACTCCATTTCAATCCCGCATAAATAAAACTAGTAATAACTGTGAATTGCTTCAATGCATTAATTTTTCTGTTATCAGATGTGTCTGGTATAAATGAAAATGTTTCCGCCATCCATTAGACGCTTCGCATCTTTGTGACGACTTCAGGGAACAAACAAGTACCTGTTTCATTGTTAGCAAAATATACAGTATACAAAAATTATCGTATGGACTGTGCTACAGAGATTGTTATAAAATATTTAATATCAACAAAATGAAGTTCCAATTAATCGAAATCGTCTGTAGTCTAACATCATACACTGTCTTGATTTTCTTTCCTCCACTAGTCAGTCACTTGTGGAGTGATTACTCCTCCTCAACAGTTTAGCTGTCGATATGAACTGCAAGTTATTCAAAAAATTAATTATGTTAAACATTTTAGGTAAGGTTTACGTGCTTAAAATTCATGTGTGTGCATCTTGGACTTCGGCTACGTGGCGCTACGCCCTCTTTATCACGACTACGTCCGCTAATTCGTCGATTCGAGCGTTAGGGAAGAGGGCGTACAAATCTCTCTTACGAGCGGTCCTTCACGCTGCAAAGAAAGTAACTTTAAAAATTTTTAAACGTACTTCCGGTAAACCTTAGCAGCTAAAATTTTGACAGTGCATTTCTTTTGGTCTATTCTACCTGTGGGGAAAATCTCAGGGTAGGATTCGACATGTCGGATTGTGCCATATCCTTATTAGTCGCCGGCCAAAGTGGCCGTGCGGTTAAAGGCGCTGCAGTCTGGAACCGCAAGACCGCTACGGTCGCAGGTTCGAATCCTGCCTCGGGCATGGATGTTTGTGATGTCCTTAGGTTAGTTGGGTTTAACTAGTTCTAAGTTCTAGGGGACTAATGACCTCAGCAGTTGAGTCCCATAGTGCTCAGAGCCATTTGTACCTTATTAGTCAAACAGGTCGATCCTACATTCATTTACGCACCCCACGTTATATTTATTTATTTTAGATTCAGTTGCCAACCTCTACACCAAGCGCAGATCTCCTCCAAGTCTCTCTAAATTTCGTAACAAGCTTTTAACGATATTGCCTCCGTGTACGCAACTGCGTCGACAGCAAACAGTCCAAATGATTAGAGTTACAGCTCACTGTGATCGATAGAACGGTCACCAAAGTGCTTTAATGTTGTTCGTGTTTAGTTTTTTTAGTTTATATATATATATATATATAAGATGGTATCTGTCCTTTCGGACATGTCCGAAAGAACAGATACCACCGGTGACCCTGCAGCTCGTTAGAATGAAATTTCAATGAATTGAACACTCTTAGCTGCTTACAGGCGTTGACATACGTCAACAGGGACAGGTGAAAATGTGTGCCCCGACCGGGACTCGAACCCGGGACCATCTTCTTCTTCTGTGCGAATGCACAAACAGTGGCCGAACTCTTACGGGAATGAGTATAATGGGCAGGGGCACTACGAATGTAGTGCGGGACAATACGTTGAGAATGTGGGTTTCGTGGGAGGCGTGCCAGAGATAAATCCCTGCAGTCGCGCTTTCCTCTGTGTGCTCGGTGGCTCAGATAGATAGAGCGTCTGCCATGTGAGCAGGAGACCCCGGGTTCGAGTCCCGGTCGGGGCACAGATTTTCATCTGTCCCCGTTGACGTATTTCGACGCCAGTAAGCAGCTAAGGGTGTTCAATTCATTGTAATATAATCATAACTGACGATGAGATGTGGATCTATGGTTATAGGTCAGGAAACGTTGTTCAAGACCAAAAATAAGCTCGTTAGTTCTGGTCAGTCGTCAAAGGCATGGTGATAATTTTCTTTGACTTTGAAGGATTAGTTTACATGAGTTCGCGCCGCAGGGACAAACAGTTAATCGATGGTACTATCGGGACGTGTTGTGACTCCTGCGAGAAAATGTAAGAAGGAAACGGCCTGAAATGTGATAATTCATGTCTCTTGCATCACGATAACGCACACACACATTCATCACTGTTGGTGCGTGACTATTGCACGAAAAACTAAATTACTGTGCTGCCGCATCCTCCGTACCCTCCACACCTGTTCCCTGCGGATTTTATTTTTTATTTCCGAAGTTGAAAGCCCAGTTGAAAGGACGAAGATTTGCAAGGATAGATGAGATAAAAGAAAAATCGCAAACGGCGTTTCATGTAATCCAGTAAGAGGCGTACCAAGACCGCTTCCGGAAGTGGAAACGGCGTTGGAAGTGATGTACCAGTCCTGCTGCAGAGTATTTCGAAGGCGACCAAGCACAATAAGTAAAAGATAAGAGTAGAAAAGTTCCGGAATGTTTTTAACATACCTCGTATAAGGGGCGCGAACAACCTCAGATGTTGAGCGCCATTATGAAGAACAAGGAGGTGCCACGTACTCGTCTGAGACAGTGTTAGGAACACCTGACAGAGTTCGAAAGGGGCCTCATTGTGGTTCTCCATTTGGCCTGCTAGTCGATTTGTGCAATGTCCAGATTCGTGGAGCATTCAGAGGGGACACTGGCCCGTCGTTGGACTGGGTAGGGATGGGAGGGCAGGGGTATGTGCGCTCAAGGTTCTGGTTGAACAGGTTTGACCACCACAAAGGAGGACCTCTGTATTGAGTACCAAGCGCATCATAACCCCTTCGCATATGCACCTGCCATCCGAGAAGAAGTAAAGGATTCCCTGCAATATTCTGTGTACTCCAGCACCATTATTCGGAGACTAACAGCTGCCGGACAGGTGTTGAAGTTCATCCTGGACAGGCATGGTTAACTGTTGGTATTATTCATGTTGCTTCTGCCTTACGATCTAGCGCTGCAGGTTTGGAGAGATTCCCATCACTGGATGTTCTAGTTTACGGAACTTTTGTGATTGTCCAGTCAGAAGTTAAGAGTCACAGTGAAATACACTCCTGGAAATTGAAATAAGAACACCGTGAATTCATTGTCCCCGGAAGGGGAAACTTTATTGACACATTCCTGAGGTCAGATACATCACATGACCACACTGACAGAACCACAGGCACATAGACACAGGCAACAGAGCATGCACAATGTCGGCACTAGTACAGTGTATATCCACCTTTCGCAGCAATGCAGGCTGCTATTCTCCCATGGAGACGATCGTAGAGATGCTGGATGTAGTCCTGTGGAACGGCTTGCCATGCCATTTCCACCTGGCGCCTCAGTTGGACCAGCGTTCGTGCTGAACGTGCAGACCGCGTGAGACGACGCTTCATCCAGTCCCAAACATGCTCAATGGGGGACAGATCCGGAAATCTTGCTGGCCAGGGTAGTTGACTTACACCTTCTAGAGCACGTTGGGTGGCACGGGATACATGCGGACGTGCATTGTCCTGTTGGAACAGCAAGTTCCCTTGCCGGTCTAGGAATGGTAGAACGATGGGTTCGATGACGGTTTGGATGTACCGTGCACTATTCAGTGTCCCCTCGACGATCACCAGTGGTGTACGGCCAGTGTAGGAGATCGCTCCCCACACCATGATGCCAGGTGTTGGCCCTGTGTGCCTCGGTCGTATGCAGTCCTGATTGTGGCGCTCACCTACACGGCGCCAAACACGCATACGACCATCATTGGCACCAAGGCAGAAGCGACTCTCATCGCTGAAGACGACACGTCTCCATTCGTCCCTCCATTCACGCCTGTCGCGACACCACTGGAGGCGGGCTGCACGATGTTGGGGCGTGAGCGGAAGACGGCCTAACGGTGTGCGGGACCGTAGCCCAGCTTCATGGAGACGGTTGCGAATGGTCCTCGCCGATACCCCAGGAGCAACAGTGTCCCTAATTTGCTGGGAAGTGGCGGTGCGGTCCCCTACGGCACTGCGTAGGATCCTACGGTCTTGGCGTGCATCCGTGCGTCGCTGCGGTCCGGTCCCAGGTCGACGGGCACGTGCACCTTCCGCCGACCACTGGCGACAACATCGATGTACTGTGGAGACCTCACGCCCCACATGTTGAGCAATTCGGCGGTACGTCCACCCGGCCTCCCGCATGCCCACTATACGCCCTCGCTCAAAGTCCGTCAACTGCACATACGGTTCACGTCCACGCTGTCGCGGCATGCTACCAGTGTTAAAGACTGCGATGGAGCTCCGTATGCCACGGCAAACTGGCTGACACTGACGGCGGCGGTGAACAAATGCTGCGCAGCTAGCGCCATTCGACGGCCAACACCGCGGTTCCTGGTGTGTCCGCTGTGCCGTGCGTGTGATCATTGCTTGTACAGCCCTCTCGCAGTGTCCGGAGCAAGTATGGTGGGTCTGACACACCGGTGTCAATGTGTTCTTTTTTCCATTTCCAGGAGTGTATTTCTTATTGACAAATCATTGTGCATAAGGACTCCCGTATGTGTAAATTGTCTAGGGATGATAATTTATCTACATTCATTACGGATCGTGGAATTAATATGAAATTTAATCTTGTTGGTGATGTTTCTACATAGGAGTTGTTCAGTCATTACTCCCGCGCTTGCAGAATACTAACACGAAGAACATATAAAAGAATGGAACGACTGGTAGAAGCCACTTAGGAGAAAGATCAGTTTGGTTTGTGGGAAAATATAAGAACACGCGAGGCAGTACTGAAATTACGACTTATCTTACGATGTAGGTGGAAGCAAGACAAACCCACAAAATTGCATTCATATAAAATGATTTTGACAATGTTGAGAGAAAGACACTCTTCCAAATTTGAAAGTTCTCTAGCAAAAAATACAGGTATATATCGGTCTTGCACAGAAACCAGAGTCGATAGACGTGAAATTATCGGAGTAATAGCAAAGGGATTGTTAAGTGGTTGTAGCGTACCCCGCAAATTACTCAGTCTGGACGCTGAACGAGCGATAAAGGAAACTAGTGACAAATCTGGAAAAGGTGTTAAAGTGAAGGAACTTTAAGGTATGCCACTAACATTATACTGTATTTCTGTGAGAAGTCGCAAAGAAATTGTATAAATAAATAAAACAATTTATTGCCGAAGTCGCTTGTATATTTTACCACTACGCGTTTCGATTGTTCACACTATCTCTTAAATCGTTTCTACATCTAAATCTACTTCAAGCCACTGAACGGCGAGTGGCGGAGGATACCCTGTATCACTACTAGTCATTTCCTTTCCTGTTCCACTAGCAAATAAAGCCAGGGGAAAACGACTGTCAATATGGCTCGGTACGAGCCTTAATTTTTGTTAGCTTCGTGGTCCTTACGCGAAATGTACGTTGTCAGCAATGGAATCGTTGTGCAGTCAGCCTCAAATGAGATTTCTCTAAATTTTCTCTGTAGTGCTCCTCGAATAGAACTTCGCCTTCCCTCCAGGGATTCCCATTGAGTTCCCGAAGTAACTCCTTAATACTTGCGTGTCGTTTCGAACCTACCGGTAAGAAATCTAGGAGCCCGCCTCCGAAATGCTTCGATGTCTTCCGTCAATCCGACCTGGTGCGGATCACGAACAATCGAGCAGTACTCAATAATGGATAGCACTAGTGTCCTGTATACGGTCTGCATTACAGATGAACCTCATTTTCCCAAAATTCTTCCAACAAACCAAAGTCGATCAATCGTCTTCCCCGATACGATCCTTACGAGGGGCTTTTTAAAAGTCGGTGCAAAGTCCGTGAGATGGCACCACCGGCGCGTACCTAGGTCCTGTTTAGTTAGTAGCATCTTTGGA